>NC_137874.1:34333716-34657754 GCF_963924005.1 Protomyctophum bolini | reverse complement strand
AAACTGGTGCAGAAACCGGGCGTTTCTTTCGCCCCGTTTGACAAAGTACATTAATGGAGTAGGGTTGGTTGGGACAGGGGTCATCAGATCAGTGACCACCGTCTCTGCTGGCACGCAAGTGTTGACTGACTGTGTGCGTGTGTGTTCGCGCATGTGTGTGTGTGTGTGTGTGTGTGTGTGTGTGTGTGTGTGTGCATGCACGAGATCTGAGAGGCTGACCTTTACTGCGTTGCGTGACGCTTGCCAGTCACTGCCGTCGGCATCATTGCCCTTGATGGATTCTGCCTTGTTTGACCTCGGCATATACGTAGACGGACATGGATGGACGGACCGACGGAGAGAGAGGACATGATGGAAAGTAGAGAATCGGAGGCAGAGACGAGAGACAGGCAGCTGAAAGAACCAGAGATGATGGGTAAAATATGGAGAGAGAGAGAGAGAGAGACAGAGAGAGAGAGAGGCAGAGGCACAGGGAGAAACATGACAAACAGAGAGCCAGAGAGCTTTTAGTGAGGCCCGGGGTATCGAATATACAGGAAGTGAGGGTGATAAAGATCAATGCGGGCCACATTAGGCCAGGCCAGGCCAAGCCAAACTCCATCCTCCATAACTCATGAATTACCACCCAATCCTAGCCAAACCGTTCCCCTCTGAGACTCCGTGCCCCTCTGAGACTCCGTTCCCCTCTGAGACTCCGTTCCCCCTCTGAGACTCCGTTCCCCTCTGAGACTCCGTTCCCCTCTGAGACTCCGTTCCCCTCTGAGACTCCGTTCCCCTCTGAGACTCCGTTCCCCTCTGAGACTCCGTGCCCCTCTGAGACTCCGTGCCCCTCTACTGTATATTGGGCTTTTTATTTGCTTGTGATACGTGTTCCTCTTTACGCCGTACAGTACACATATCTGTACTCGCTCCTGTTTCATCACCGGCGTATGTAGTTTTCCTCGAGGTGTCAAAAACGCCGAAAATGCTGAGTTATGCGTGGTGTCAAATCTCCTCCCAGCGGCTGGCTGTTTCATGTGTCACTATCTATCGCAGGCATTTCATTCAGCCCAGAGAACATTCTGTCGCTATTTTCAAGTGTAAAATCTTCCATTACGACGCCATCAAGGCACGCCAACATCATTTTTTGTTGACTAAATCAACTGTGGATTTCAACTAAAACTAGACGAAAGGTAAAGCATTTCAGATGACTAAAATATGACTAAAACTTAACAAATTTTTATTCAGAAGACTATGACTAAAACTAAATCTAAAATTGCTGTCAAAATCCAACACTGCGTCGCATGCTTCCTTTCCCTCTCCTCTGCCCTCGTTTAGTCTTTGGAATTATAGCTCTCCACTTCATGTGACCTCTGAGAATCGGAGCTCTCCGCTCACACACGGCTCGCTGCTTTGTATGATCCTGTTGGAAAGCTCACCGGTTAAGAGCGGGTGACTGTTACTATTGGCTCGCTGCTTTGTATGATCCTGTTGGAAAGCTCACCGGTTAATAGCGGGCGACTGTTACTATTGGCTCGCTGCTTTGTATGATCCTGTTGGAAAGCTCACCGGTTAATAGCGGGCGACTGTTACTATTGACTGCTGGATGGATCCTTACAGAAAACTGATTCTATTCAGAGACACGAGCGTAGACATGCACGTACATGCTATACACAGTACACACACACACACACACACACACACAAAGAATGCACGCGTGCACGTGACTTACTGTCAGAGGATTAATGTATCTATTACTATGAGCAGACATGCACACACACATAATCACATACGGTACTTCAGCCCTATATCTACACACACACACACACACACACACACACACACACACACTCGCCCACCTAAAGGCCCCCTCACCTCAGCTCTTATGTCAGTGATGACCCCCTGTGTGTGTACACACACACACACACACACAGTGCTGATATTTCAGCCCCACTTCCATACCTCTTGTAGCCATTATCTTGGTGCTATATTGATTCCCCTCCTCTCCACTAGCGACATAACTAGAAACCCTAGTGGATTTTCAAGGGCGTTTATAAATACAAAATGGGATGGATTGCTCTGTGCGTGTGAAAAACTGTGTGTGTGTGTGTGTGTGTGTGTGTGTGTGTGTGTGTGTGTTAGAGATAGAGCGTGCCCTTGGTTGCAGACTGTGTGTGTATGTATGTGTGTGTTGGGGGGGGGGGGGGGGGGGGGGGCTCGGGTATTGTGGCCTAAACTCTGAATGCACAAAGACCCAAAGCGGTAGGTCTAATTTCTCCTGATTCAGCAGAATCCGCTGTTTGTTTTTCAACCAAGTCCTTGCAGACAGACACACACACACACACACACACACACACACCTCCCTAGCTGACTGTCACAGAGTAATAGTCATGTTCTTCCAAGGCTATTAGCACCAGTTTAACAACAGGGGAATCGATCAGTTGAAAAGTATTTATTTAAAGACCTTTAAAGTCAACTCGGATGGTGACAAACCTCCAAATGATGACAATAAACCCATTTTTTGTCCCTGGCACAAAATGGGGTCCAACATGTTTGAGGTTTGGTCTAATCTCATGTGTGAGCAGGACATGATCCAACATAGTCATCATCACCACCGCAGGGGAGCTGCTGCTACCCGGGCAACGCATGTGTGCGTGCGTGCGTGCGTGCGTGCGTGCGTGCGTGTGTGTGTGTGTGTGTGTGTGTGAGTGAGAGAGTCAGCATGGGGTAGGGCAGAGGGCAGGAAGCATCTGTTAGCAGAGGGGTGTGTTTGTCCAGTGTGGACCTGACCATGGCTTGTCTTCCTCTGAGACCCAGACAGAAATTCCTCACAGTTTCCTGTAGCTCTCCCTCCCTCCCTCCCTCCCCAAGGTGTTATCGATCCGCTGTTGTTTATCAATCAAACGTTTTGCTATTTTTAAAACCACAAATCCGAGAGGAGGAAGCGAGAGTGGGAGAGACCAGACACTGCAGTGTGGTGAAAGGAGAAAACCACCACAGCACAACGTGTCTTGTTAAAGAACACTCAACGCTTTATACCTTTTAGAACCTTTGTGGCTCGTTTACCAATTTCTCAAGCAGAACATCTCCGAACATCTCTGGGAGATGGGTAGTACTAGCTGTATACAGAGAGAGAGAGAGAGAGAGACAGAGACAGAGAGAGAGAGAAACAGAGGGCGACGGGTTGATAACAGACCATCTCATGAATATTCATGACAGACACATGCAAGGCTGTTTTTTGGCAGGGACATCAAGGTGTGCACTGTGACACGCACACACACACACACACACACACACACACACACACACACACACAGTATGTGAACTGCATGGCCCTTTTGGCCTTTCATTCGGTCGGAAGGGTCACTGGTCGAGCACACACCTGCCCTCCATCTCGTTGCTGAAGATACAGAAGCGTGCCAAAAAAGCACTCAAATGCTTTACTTGAGTAAAAGTATCAATACTGCAATGTAGAACCACTCTGTTACAAGTAAACGTAAAGTACAATTACCTCAAAATTATACATAAGTACAGTACTTAAGTTAATGCACTTAGTTACTCTACAGTTTACACCAAAGAGATTTTATTATAATTTATTTTATTATAATAATAGAATGAGAGGTGAAACCCAAGCAAGGGCACTCTGTGCATACAGTACGTACTTACTATGCATTTGACGTACAGAATGACCACACAATAATATTACCAGAAACTCTTGAATGACCATAACAGGTCTGTAACTCTGAAAGTGTTCAAATGGACCAGGTCCATTTGGTTCCATTTGTCCACTCCCATAGTTAAGGGCGTCCTTGCAAATGAAACATTAAGAGAACCACTGGTACCAGTGCACTCCTAATGCCAGTGTGCCATACATAGTGTGGTAGTACTGGTACTGGTGGACTCCTAATACATAGTGTGGTAGTACTGGTACTAGTGGACTCCTAATACATAGTGTGGTAGTACTGGTACTGGTGGACTCCTAATACATAGTGTGGTAGTACTGGTACTAGTGGACTCCTAATACATAGTGTGGTAGTACTGGTACTGGTGGACTCCTAATACATAGTGTGGTAGTACTGGTACTGGTGGACTCCTAATACATAGTGTGGTAGTACTGGTACTGGTGGACTCCTAATACATAGTGTGGTAGTACTGGTACTGGTGGACTCCTAATACATAGTGTGGTAGTACTGGTACTGGTGGACTCCTAATACATAGTGTGGTAGTACTGGTACTAGTGGACTCCTAATACATAGTGTGGTAGTACTGGTACTGGTGGACTCCTAATACATAGTGTGGTAGTACTGGTACTGGTGGACTCCTAATACATAGTGTGGTAGTACTGGTACTGGTGGACTCCTAATACATAGTGTGGTAGTACTGGTACTGGTGGACTCCTAATACATAGTGTGGTAGTACTGGTACTGGTGGACTCCTAATACATAGTGTGGTAGTACTGGTACTGGTGGACTCCTAATACATAGTGTGGTAGTACTGGTACTAGTGGACTCCTAATACATAGTGTGGTAGTACTGGTACTGGTGGACTCCTAATACATAGTGTGGTAGTACTGGTACTAGTGGACTCCTAATACATAGTGTGGTAGTACTGGTACTGGTGGACTCCTAATACATAGTGTGGTAGTACTGGTACTGGTGGACTCCTAATACATAGTGTGGTAGTACTGGTACTAGTGGACTCCTAATACATAGTGTGGTAGTACTGGTACTGGTGGACTCCTAATACATAGTGTGGTAGTACTGGTACTGGTGGACTCCTAATACATAGTGTGGTAGTACTGGTACTGGTGGACTCCTAATACATAGTGTGGTAGTAAATCAGTGCCATACGTATTCTGAAGAAAACCTGGAGACTTGACATTCAGTAATTGGGTCTGATGATCAAAATAAGAACATTATAGAGAGCCGCAGTCCCGCCCCCTTTCAGAAAAGCGAGTGGCCCAGGAAGTGGAAGCCCCATGCATTCTCCCATCGGCACTTTTAATATCATTTATTTAAAGACGGTTACGCCGCGGACAAAGCCAATTCGGATTGTGACGAATCATGACAATGAACACAATATTTTGGGCCGATCAAATAATTTATAAGACGAAAAACAAAACAAATAGTGTTGTCTCCTGACTTTCTTTTCTTCTTTCTAATGATTTGATCGTCCCAAAATATTGTGTTCATTGTCATGATTCGTCACGATCCGAATTGGCTTTGTCCGCGGCGTAACCGTCTTTAAATAAATGATATTAAAAGGACTGCGGCGCTCTATAATGGTGTTAAAAAATAAAAACGTGCCATGGGCATGGACAACTGCTAGTCTGTGTATGGACCTAGATTGAGCTGTCATTGGTTGGCATGGGGGGGGGGGGGGGTCCTGCTGGGTGGATAAACGGCCATCAGTTGGCAGGTACAAGTACAAAGGAAGAGAGGGGTGCCAGGATTGGGACAGGTGGGGGAGCTGGTCGCCACTGCCAAAAGCTCCAACATTGCCCTAGTTGTCTGGAGGCTGGAGGGAGGGAGGCCATTTCTTTAACCTTTTTGACATCTGCAAATTGTGCAGCCGATGTGTCCCTCTCTCAAACTAGTGTCCCTATTTTGGACGTGCGTGTGTGTTTCCCGACACTGTCCGATTGTGCACCTCTTAATAACATTACATTTGTGCACGCTGACAGTGGCCTCGATTGATCTGTAAAACGTTGCCGCAGGGCTAAATTTGGATGCGCGCGTATGTGTGTCTATTGGTTACAGACACGTCACCCTGTGTGTGTGTGTGTGTGTGTGTGTGTGTGTGTGTGTGTGTGTGTGTGTGTGTGTGTGTGTGTGTGTGTTTTGGTCCATGAATAAGAGAGGACTAAGGTGAATGTGAGAATACAAGATAAAGTGAAGGTGGACAGAGTGTGTGCGGGGCGAGATTTGACTATATGTACACGCGCAAACGCACATGCACCCCACACACACACACACACACACACACACACACACAGTCACACACACACATTCATCTGCATACTTTTTGAGGTATGATCGCTTTTGAAAACACTTTGCAGGTGAGTTGTGTTCAAGGTCAGAGTTACCTTTCTGACCCAATATCTGGTTACATAGTGCAGGTGATCTAGCAGACTGGTTACATAGTGCAGGTGATCTAGCAGACTGCCTGGTTACATAGTGCAGGTGATCTAGCAGACTGGTAACATAGTGGAGGTGATCTAGCAGACTGGTAACATAGTGGAGGTGATCTAGCAGACTGGTAACATAGTGCAGGTGATCTAGCAGACTGGTTACATAGTGCAGGTGATCTAGCAGACTGGTTACATAGTGCAGGTGATCTAGCAGACTGGTTACATAGTGCAGGTGATCTAGCAGACTGGTTACATAGTGCAGGTGATCTAGCAGACTGGTTACATAGTGCAGGTGATCTAGCAGACTGGTTACATAGTGTAGGTGATCTGGTAACATAGTGTAGGTGATCTAGCAGACTGGTTACATAGTGTAGGTGATCTGGTAACATAGTGTAGGTGATCTAGCAGACTGGTTACATAGTGTAGGTGATCTGGTAACATAGTGTAGGTGATCTAGCAGACTGGTTACATAGTGCAGGTGATCTGGTAACATAGTGTAGGTGATCTAGCAGACTGGTTACATAGTGTAGGTGATCTGGTAACATAGTGTAGGTGATCTAGCAGACTGGTTACATAGTGCAGGTGATCTGGTAACATAGTGTAGGTGATCTAGCAGACTGGTTACATAGTGTAGGTGATCTAGCAGACTGGTTACATAGTGTAGGTGATCTAGCAGACTGGTTACATAGTGCAGGTGATCTAGCAGACTGGTTACATAGTGTAGGTGATCTAGCAGACTGGTTACATAGTGCAGGTGATCTAGCAGACTGGTTACATAGTGTAGGTGATCTAGCAGACTGGTTACATAGTGCAGGTGATCTGGTAACATAGTGTAGGTGATCTAGCAGACTGGTTACATAGTGTAGGTGATCTGGTAACATAGTGTAGGTGATCTAGCAGACTGGTTACATAGTGCAGGTGATCTGGTAACATAGTGTAGGTGATCTAGCAGACTGGTTACATAGTGCAGGTGATCTGGTAACATAGTGTAGGTGATCTAGCAGACTGGTTACATAGTGCAGGTGATCTGGTAACATAGTGTAGGTGATCTAGCAGACTGGTTACATAGTGTAGGTGATCTGGTAACATAGTGTAGGTGATCTAGCAGACTGGTTACATAGTGCAGGTGATCTGGTAACATAGTGTAGGTGATCTAGCAGACTGGTTACATAGTGTAGGTGATCTGGTAACATAGTGTAGGTGATCTAGCAGACTGGTTACATAGTGTAGGTGATCTGGTAACATAGTGTAGGTGATCTAGCAGACTGGTTACATAGTGCAGGTGATCTGGTAACATAGTGTAGGTGATCTAGCAGACTGGTTACATAGTGTAGGTGATCTAGCAGACTGGTTACATAGTGCAGGTGATCTAGCAGACTGGTTACATAGTGCAGGTGATCTAGCAGACTGGTTACATAGTGTAGGTGATCTGGTAACATAGTGTAGGTGATCTAGCAGACTGGTTACATAGTGTAGGTGATCTGGTAACATAGTGTAGGTGATCTAGCAGACTGGTTACATAGTGTAGGTGATCTGGTAACATAGTGTAGGTGATCTAGCAGACTGGTTACATAGTGCAGGTGATCTGGTAACATAGTGTAGGTGATCTAGCAGACTGGTTACATAGTGCAGGTGATCTGGTAACATAGTGTAGGTGATCTAGCAGACTGGTTACATAGTGTAGGTGATCTGGTAACATAGTGTAGGTGATCTAGCAGACTGGTTACATAGTGTAGGTGATCTGGTAACATAGTGTAGGTGATCTAGCAGACTGGTTACATAGTGCAGGTGATCTGGTAACATAGTGTAGGTGATCTAGCAGACTGGTTACATAGTGTAGGTGATCTGGTAACATAGTGTAGGTGATCTAGCAGACTGGTTACATAGTGTAGGTGATCTGGTAACATAGTGTAGGTGATCTAGCAGACTGGTTACATAGTGCAGGTGATCTGGTAACATAGTGTAGGTGATCTAGCAGACTGGTTACATAGTGCAGGTGATCTGGTAACATAGTGTAGGTGATCTAGCAGACTGGTTACATAGTGCAGGTGATCTGGTAACATAGTGTAGGTGATCTAGCAGACTGGTTACATAGTGTAGGTGATCTGGTAACATAGTGCAGGTGATCTGGTAACATAGTGTAGGTGATCTGGTTACATAGTGCAGGTGATCTGGTTACATAGTGCAGGTGATCTGGTTACATAGTGCAGGTGATCTGGTTACATAGTGCAGGTGATCTGGTTACATAGTGCAGGTGATCTGGTTACATAGTGTAGGTGATCTGGTTACATAGTGCAGGTGATCTGGTTACATAGTGTAGGTGATCTGGTTACATAGTGTAGGTGATCTGGTTACATAGTGCAGGTGATCTGGTTACATAGTGTAGGTGATCTGGTTACATAGTGCAGGTGATCTGGTTACATAGTGTAGGTGATCTGGTTACATAGTGCAGGTGATCTGGTTACATAGTGCAGGTGATCTGGTTACATAGTGTAGGTGATCTGGTTACATAGTGCAGGTGATCTGGTAACATAGTGCAGGTGATCTGGTAACATAGTGTAGGTGATCTGGTTACATAGTGCAGGTGATCTGGTAACATAGTGTAGGTGATCTGGTTACATAGTGCAGGTGATCTGGTAACATAGTGCAGGTGATCTGGTTACATAGTGCAGGTGATCTGGTTACATAGTGCAGGTGATCTAGCAGACTGGTTACATAGTGCAGGTGATCTGGTTACATAGTGCAGGTGATCTAGCAGACTGGTTACATAGTGCAGGTGATCTGGTTACATAGTCCAGGTGATCTAGCAGACTGGTTACATAGTGCAGGTGATCTAGCAGGTCTGGTAACATAGTGCAGGTGATCTGGTAACATAGTGCAGGTGGCTGCTGGTGAATTTACGGAATGAACCTGGAGAGTCGGCGTACGCAGGAAGAACTGAGGCTAGCTTCCTGTCGTGTCTATGAGAGAGAACCTTGTCTATAACAACATGTGGGCCACGTGCCGTTGCTTATGCTGAACATCTGTAGTCCATCAGCGGGTTATTGCATTCTCCTCTTTTGTGTTCCAAGGCAAATACATAATATGATCTTAATTTGCGTTTTATCCCCTCCGGTTGGTTTTGCCAAAATAGTCCTGGCAGTATCCACTTATAATATCCAGCAGGTGCAGTCCAACGACCATTATGCTAATTCCCCATGGCATAAACAATGAACCACATTGGTCAGCTTACCCTCGGCTCTTGACCAGGGGAGGGTCTTTTGTAGACCACTGTCTCGAGAATTGGTCCACAGATTATTATTTTTTATTGTTGCTTTTGTTAAATGTATACAAATTTTGTGACTGTTCAGGGCTTGAGGTACTTTGCTGTGCGTGGTATCGCACAAAGACAATAGCAAATCTACAAGCTTACAAAGCGTCCCACTGTCCCCCCAAGAGTCTGTCCTCCTGTCCCACTGTCCGCTTTAGAGTCTGTCCTCCTGTCCCCGTCACTTTGGGTCATCTCGTCTCTCCGCGTCTGTTTCCGTGTGACATCTCGCTCGCTGTGTGTGAGGAGTGGGGAGCGTTGTGTGTGTGCATGTGTGTGTGTGAGGACTGAGGAGTGGGGAGCGCTGTTCACATCTTCCGCTCGGCGTCATTTAACGTTGCATCATCGCACGCCTTTCTTGCTGCATTGTCCTTGCATGCACGCTCGTGCACACGGCACGCACTATCACTGCAGCCTGAGCGTGTGTGAAGGATGTCTGTGACAGACAGACAGTTACTTGGCAACTGGACTCCCTCCAACAAATGTGAACGGATTCTCTGTACAATCAACCAATTTGATACTTGTGTGCTATTTCATACTTCATCGACTGTTAACAATAGAGTGTCATTTGTTTTATTTTTTAGTGGTGCAACCACTCCAAGGAACAGCAATGTCACTCACTATGGGACTATGTTTACAGTACCGGTAGCGGCAAAAGTGGCGCTGTTGTGCCAGAAACAGAGAGAGAGAGATAGTGTTGCACTGTTGCCTGCTAATGAGAGAGAGAGAGAGAGAGAGAGAGAGAGAGAGATAGTGTTGCACTGTTGCCTGCTAATGAGAGAGAGAGAGAGAGAGAGAGAGAGGCAGGGGGAGAGGAGAGTTGCACCACTCAGTTCACACGGGTGTGATTCTTCTTAAATCGTCAAAATGTGTGCAAATCTTTGAATATACAGTATATTCTTTCACAGCGAACGTTTTTAAGTCAAATCCCTCTTCTGGAGGGGTCAATGGACCAACATATTTTCAGATGGGGCCCAAATGCAGATAATTCCAACTGTTGCACCCAGAACTCCTATGGTCAATCACGCCATCTCTGCTGAACGGAGACCAGCAGTCAAAAACCCGATGGATAGTCCTCTATGGCTCTCCGTGAGACCATCAATGCACAATGGAGCAAACGTTATGGCCGTGCTAAAATGCTTTGGGTAGGTCCAGTAGCCTTTCGCCCCGCGCAGTCAAACGGTCAGTCTGGGTTTAATAGCACGTTATATCACCGGGGGGGAAACGAGGGGAGGGCTAGTGAACGCTCGCTCGGTCCCATAGCTACTATATCACACTGGAATTGGCTGCATTAGGTTAAATGGGCTTTTATATGAGAAGGTTAGAGAGGAGGGGAATTATTACTCGCTAAATAGTTATTTCTACTCTGGCCTGCCTGCCGTGAATTAAGACTGTTGGAGAAAGAAAAGTCCTAATGGAGCTAAAGTAAGGAAACGCGTTCACAAAAATGGACTGATATAATACACAGTATAGGCTAAATATACAGCGTATATATATATTTTTTTTTGGGTTCTATTTTCGTCCATGCTAAAGCCCTTATCCCTAAACATTTTTAATAGTTAAAATAGCTGTGACGTTGTGAGCTTGTAGATTGGCTATTTTAAAATGTCAAAATTTAGATTTAGATCGTTGCCTGCCTGGCTGGCTTGTTCTCCTACAGTAGTAGTTGAATTGATGGATTCACACAGCATTCATATTTAATCTGCTAAATTTCTCATCACTAATGCATGAATGGGAGAACCCCCCCCCCCCCCCCCCCCCCCCCCCCCCCACACACACACACACACACACACACACACACACACACACACTCCTACACTCCTCTATGAACCCCATGGGGAGAGGTGGAGAAAACAGGGGGGGGAGGGGATTAGAGCTGGATTAAAAGTCTTGAAGTGTGAATGAGAGCCATGAGACTGCTGCAACACACACACGCAAGCCGCTGGTTGACTGGCTGGCTGGCTGGCTGTCTGTCTGGCTGTCTGTCTGTCTGTCTGTCTGTCTGGCTGGCTGTCTGGCTTTCTGTCTGACTGGCTGGCTGGCTTTCTGTCTGACTGGCTGGCTGGCTGGCTGGCTGGCTGGCTGGCTGGCTGTCTGGCTTTCTGTCTGACTGACTGTCTGTCTTATTCTTTGCCTTTTCCCTCCCTTCTTCTAATCTCCCCACTCGGTCTCTCCTCCTACTCCTCTCTCTCCCTCTTTAGTCCCCCCCCCCCCCCCCCCTCTCTCTCTCTCTCTCTCTCATTGAAGTGTGTGTGTGTGTGTGTGTGTGTGTGTGTGTGTGTGTGTGTGTGTGTGTGTGTGTGTGTGTGCGCGCGTGTGCGTGTGCATGCGTGAGACGTGGTTGGGTTTGGCAGACTGATCCACTCATTGAACTGTGTGTGTGTGTGTGTGTGTGTGAGACGTGGTTGGGTTTGGCAGACTGATCCACTCATTGAACTGTGTGTGTGTGTGTGCGTGAGACGTGGTTGGGTTTGGCAGACTGATCCACTCATTGCCGTCTCTTCATCTGTAGTTCGGTAGGACGCGTGCAGTGCATGCTGGGAGAAAGAGATTGGTTGGCCGCTGCCACCTGTGAAAACTGATCCATCATAAAGAAATCAATGACTCTTTACCTGAGACTGAGGTCTCTCTCTCTCTCTCTCCATCTCTCTTCCAATCTCTCTCTCTCTCGCTCTCTCTTATTGATTTATCTATATATTTCTATCGCTCGCGCACTCTCTCTTATTCATTTATCATTTCATCTACAGCAGCCTATCTCTCTCTCTCATCCCTATGTCTCTCTCTCTCTCATCCCTATGTCTCTCTCTCTCTCTCTCTCTCTCTGTAGCTCTTCATTCTCTCGTAGCTCGTTATTCTCATCTCCTACACAAACTCTTGTCTCTGTGTTGCTTGTCTTCCTCTGATGCCTCTCTCCCTTTATCTAATAGAATTGGCTACACCTAGGTGTTGTCTATTGACTGATTCTCCTCAGTTCATACATTGTGTGTGTGTGTGTGTGTGTGTGTGTGTGTGTGTGTGTGTGTGAGTGAGTGAGAGAGAGAGAAGCCTGCTTTGCCCTAGGCTCAACACTAAGTGAGCCAGACATTGCATTGCACCGTCCTACCTGATGCAAAATGGATTTCACTTCAATGCAAGCAAACGTGTCAAGATTCAAATCTAATGTTGGAGGTGTGTGTGTGTGTGTGTGTGTGTGTGTGTGCGTGGTGGCACAGAGACAGAAGAGAAGTGCTGGGGCAAGCTGTGTGTGTGTGTGTGTGTGTGTGTGTGTGTGTGTGTGTGTGTGTGTGTGTGTGTGAGAATGTACATAGATGAAAAATGGATTGTACATTATTCATCCTTACACTCGGACAGGCCCATTCTGAGTGGACCGTGGCTACTGTAGCGTGCGTGCGTGCGTGTGTGTATTTGGCCCAACCTATTACTGGGATGTTTACTTTGTACCTGCCACTTGTGCTAAATGAATCTCCTGGCTGTTAATTGGTCGACTCGTTAGCGGAGGCTAACTTTAGATGATGCTTGTACAGCTCTGCAGAAAATGAAGCACACAGTGAAAATGAATGTCTTAATGTAACTGCGTGTGTACAATGGACCCCCCCGTGCACACATGCTGGCTCTGAAACAATCACCATTCATCACATGGACGCTTGTTGACTTGATTTTCACAGCTGCTGTGTACCTTCAGTGACATTCAACCTGAGGTTCCTATTTTGGGCATTACAGGTGAAAATATTTGACAATTTCGCCAACGGCAGTAGCTGTTTCTCTCAATGAGATGCTGTGTGTGTGTGAGAGCTTGTGTAGATCAGCTTTTCGGTGTGTTTTTGGTGAAGAACGAGAGACAGTGAGATCCAATTGCCAAAAAGGAAGAGGGGCCAAGTACAGAGCCCTGGGGCACCCCACTCAATGGAAGTATATAGGGTTTAAGTGGTTAATAATATGCAGTATAGGCCCTTGTCAAGCATAACTCCCCTAACCTGCTCTTCCCTTAATTCCACAGTGGTTGGTTGGGGATGTACGGTCAACAACAGGGAAAGGGGTGTGTGTGTGTGTGTGTGTGTGTGTGTGTGGGAGCAGACAGTGCCCCTCCCCAGACTTAACATCTTTAATATTGCATGGTGGCACCACATTGGCTCTATACAACCCCGGTGTAGCATGTTGGTCGTGTGTGTGTGTGTGTGTGTGTGTGTGTGTGTGTGTGGGGAGGGGTGGCAGATAGATGGTGATGATGATCGGGTGATGGAGGAGGTGGACGGTAGGCTTGTCCGGCGTCGCAGGAGAGCGTGCTCTCTCACCCTGACTCTGTCTCGCTGCAAACTGGTAAGGTCTGGGGCCAGTTACAATAGGATGTTAATTTAGTGATGCACCACCCGTGTGTTTGTGTGTGTGTGTCTGTGTGTGTCTGTGTGTGTCTGTGTGTGTCTGTGTGTCTGTGTCTGTCTTAATGTTGATTTGGACAGCAAAGTCTTTTGAGTAAAAAATAATTTAGATTTAGTCATATTTTAGTCATCTGAAATGTTTTAGTGTTACTATGGTTTTAGTCGACTCAATCTACAGTTGATTTAGTCTACTAAAATGATGTTTAGGCAGGCCTTCCCTTGGTAACGTTGTAATGGCAGATTTTGTTGAAAATTGCAGATCTACAGATCAAAAACGTCATCTCTTCTCCACTAGTCCCTCCCTAACATTTTAGTCTAGTTTGTATTTGTTCACGAAATTGTCAATATATTTAGTCATAGTTTTAGTCATCATAGCTTAGTTTTTATTTCTTTTTACGTCCATGAAAAAGGGTAGTCGCCTTAGTTTTAGTCGACAAAATCAACACTAGTCTGTCTGTCTGAAAGTTCACCTCTTTAGCGTCCACCTAACCCCCTCCCCTTGTAATCCCTCCTCCTTCTCACCCTTTTGATTGACGCTAGTTATACTACGCAGGTTGGTGTTTTTTTGTTAGTCTTTTTTTTATTCGCTTGATCACAAATCTTCAGAACGTTGTTATGATGGCGTGTTGTTGTTTGGACAGACGCTACAGTAGGTTGGCTCTTTACCCGCTAGCTATCCTGGTTAATTTGAAGCACTACCGCGGGTGTTTTCCTTGAACTCCACACTTGTAAGTCACTCTGGATAAGTGTGTTTGCTTAAAATGGTAAATTGGTGTGAACGCTGCGGATGCCATTAGGAACACTGTAGAGTTGGTCAGTAACTCTGCAAATGCTGTAGAGCACCGAAGTTGGAGATCCATGCCCCACCCGGCTATGCAATACCCGTTGTTTTTTTTTTTACCTTTCCTGTAAAACAGTTTTGGACAGCGACTAATCGACGCTATCTAACAGCCATGGAGTATGTGTGTGTATAATGAGAGTTGTCTAGAAGGGCCAGGTGCTCTCATGCACCTGGCATGAGAGCACCTGTATGTGCTTCACTGGCCTCAGTGCAGTGTGAAAGGCAGTCTCCCTGTAGCTGTATGTGTGCTACAATTTACAATTTACAATTTAGGCATTTAGCAGACGCTCTTAATCCAGAGCGACTTACATTAAGCAAGAACAAAAAAGCATGGGAATACATCACATAAAGACATTTATCATGAAACATGCGTAAGCTAAGAAAGTAACAGTGGAATATCTATAATGAAACTATACATATAAGCTATACATCTATACTACTATGCTACACATATGTACTATGACGTGCTATGACTACATACAATGCACTTATGCTGTCTACATAACATGCTATAAGTCTGTATCAAATGCTATCTAAGTCTACAGAATTGCTATCTAAGGGGGTGGGGTAAGTGCTATGGGCCATGATGGAGTCTGAAAAGGTGGGTTTTCAGACTACGGCGGACTACGCTGGCCTCAGTGCAGTGTGAAAGGCAGTCTCCCTGTAGCTGTATGTGTGCTACGCTGGCCTCAGTTCTGTGTGAAAGGCAGTCTCCCTGTAGCTGTATGTGTGCTACGCTGGCCTCAGTGCAGTGTGAAAGGCAGCCTCCCTGTAGCTGTATGTGTGCTACGCTGGCCTCAGTGCAGTGTGAAAGGCAGTCTCCCTGTAGCTGTATGTGTGCTACGCTGGCCTCAGTGCAGTGTGAAAGGCAGTCTCCCTGTAGCTGTATGTGTGCTACGCTGGCCTCAGCGCAGTGTGAAAAGCAGTCTCCCTGCCTCACTTTCACTGCTATAATGTCATCCACCGGGCGGCTCAGCTCAGCCGTGTGATTTACAGTGGTCTGAAGGAGCTTCCCTTCATGTTAATGGTCTACCGGCATGAGCTGTCAGAGGCTGCCAAATTGCTTCGGACTGTCAGTGGAAAAAGGCGTGTGGGTGCGTGCGTGCGGTGTGTGTGTGTGCGTGCAATTTGTGTGCGTGTGCGTGCAGATATGTATTTCTGTTGAACTTGAACTCACTCTCTCTCTCTCTCTTCCCCACTTCCTGTCTGTCTCCTTAGCTTCCTGCCGACCTCAATAAGATGCACCTGACAGACCACGCCCATCAGCAGGTGACGCACATGGCTCCCAGCCAATCAGGATGCAGCATTGCCAGCGACTCTGGGAGCAGCAGCCTATCGGACATCTACCAGGTGGGAACCTGTCTGTCTGTCTGTTTGTCTGTCTGTCTGTCTAACTATATGTCTGTCTCCCTCCCGCTATGCTTGAGATGTTTTTAATCAAAATCCGGCATGCGAGCCGAACACCTGTGTACGTACAGTACCTCACAGACCTTGCAGATTGGCCACATTGTGATGTGATTAAGGCACGTAGCCTTAATCACAATGAACTTTGGTTGAATAAATGTTGATTCATTACGGGTCATCATCTACTGCCAGCTTACTGTGCATTTGACACTTGGCTCTGTGCTCTAGGTCACTGTGCATAGGGCCTTAATGAATGTGGATGTTTATAATGACTGTGGCGTCATGGGGGCCTGCAGGTCTCAGGAATCCACCCTCTATGTGACATTTCCCAGCCAGTCAATAGACGGTCGTGCCTGGGGATTTAACGGCTCGCGTGAAGTGTGTGTACCGTGTTTAATAAGGGCCAGGAATCAATAATCTGTAGGTGGCACACACCGCAGGATTTCTCACACACACACACACACACACACACACACACACACACACACACACACACACACACACACTCACACACCTCGTCACATGCACACACACAAAACAACCATGCGCACACACACACACACACACACACACCCCAACCCACTCAGACACAGACTTGAATGTCACAACCTTTAGAGCTGACATTTAATTCCAGTATGTATGGTTTTATCTCATATAGCACTGTTTCTCTGGTAACATGTCATTGTTCTGACCTCCTGTTAGTCTGACCGATTACCAACACTATCCCAAACCCTAACCTCAGTCTTAACCGGCCACGGAGATCGCTAAGCCTAACCTCAGTTTTCACCGGCCACGTAGGTCGCTAACCCTAACCTCAGTCTTAACCGGCCACGTAGGTCACTAACACTAACCTCAGTCTTAACCGGCCACGTAGGTCGCTAACCATAACCTCAGTCTTAACCGGCCACGTAGGTCGCTAACCATAACCTCAGTCTTAACTGGCCACATAGGTCGCTATCCCTAAACTCAGAGAGAGAGAGCGCAAAGACTAGTTTAGCATACATGACAGGCATGGCCTTGAAAGACTGAGAGAGAGACAGAGAGAGGATGTGATGTGAGTCACAAAGAGAGACATAGTGAAAGACAGTAGGACACATATTATAATAGAAGGAGAGGTGAAACCCAAGCAAGGTTTGAAAAGAGGACAAAGAGATGGAGGGAAATGAAGAGAAGAAAGAGTAGAATATTCTCCAGATAATCTCTCTCAATCCTAATACTATACTTGTAGAATGTAGATGCTTGTAGCAAATGATCAAAATGTTTATAGAGCTGAAGTGGTTAATGTGTCCTGTAATGATAATTAAAATCTACAAAGTAACTAGTAACTCTCTCTAACTAAGTTTTCAAATAAATGTAGTGGATTAAGTACAATATTTGCCTCTGAGATTCAATTCAATTCAATTCAATTTTATTAAAGTGTCAAATCACAACAAGTTGTCTCAAGACACTTTACAAACCAACAAAGATCCACCCAGAGCAAGCAATATTGCAGAGATTTTACTTTTACTTGTAGTGGAGTAGAAGTAAAAGTACTGTGGAAGTGTATACGTTTTCTCTTTGTCCTTGGATGGAGTCCACGTCAAGTTCCTTTTCACAAAAAGATCCTATCTCGTGTGCATGGTCCCAAATTCATTGCATCATTACATCATCACTGTCACTTCATGCATCAGTGTGTGTGTGTGTGTGTGTGTGTGTGTGTGTGTGTGTGTGTGTGTGTGTGTGTGTGTGTGTGTGTGTGTGTGTGTGTGTGTGTGTGTGTGTGTGTGTGTGTGTGTGTGTGTGTGTGTGTTAACACAATAAAAAGCCATTAGCTGAAGGATGAAAACGGGGGGGGAAAAGAAGAAAAAAAAAAAACCCCGGAGACATCAGAGTTTATTTCGGGAAGGACGGATTCAATTCTGGCCTGTCCAGTCTCATTCATTAAATGGTGAGTGGATGGACTCGCAGTGGAATGGAGCGGCTTGTCCGTTTTTAAGGCAGTCATCCAAGGGCCAGACATAGCGGCTTGTCGTAATAGCTTGTCCAATCCCATTCATGAATGCCCTGTGCTAGCTTAATTTGGCCTTCTGTGGTTCCTGTCAAATTCTAAGATCCTGCCCCAAAATAAATCGCCTGCACATTACCATGTTGGGTTACATTTTATTCACGTTGATGTTGTTATACCACGTCGATGTACTGTACGACAGTGACAGCCATAGCAAGCCAACTTGCGATGCATTTTGACATTTAAAATGGCCAAACCCAGAATGGGAGTTATTTGAAGCGTCTGCTTCAACATGGCACTATGGTCTGAATTTCCGAATGGAAGAACAGGGAGACCAACCATTGCCTCCAACCATTGCACATGTTTTGCAATACGTGGGCTGCCGCCCGAGGCTTTGGCTATTTGCGGCTCCTGGCCATGGAAACATTTGAGAACCCTTGTGCTAGTCTAGTTCTTGGAGGGGATGGATGGATGGATGGATGGATGGATGGATGACATTAGTCAAAAATAGCATGCAGTTGTCTCCTGCTGGTCCTTGTGGTCGCCTCTGCCCTCATAAAAATAAAATAAACTTTCAGGAGGTTTTGCCCTCAACCCATATTTTCCTGCTGCTTCCTCAGCAAATACAACAAAGCCAGCATATGGTGATGATGGGGTATTTTTCTACCCCCCACCCACACGCTCGCTTGATAAAACTAACACACTGAAATGAATAAAACATGGTGAAATTCTCCTTGGTGCCGGACCAGGGGGAAGCCATTTAGTTTGGTCTCTGGCCCGTTCTAGGTTTCCTGTATAGAACAGTGGTTCTCAACCAGTGGTCCTTGAGGGGGTTCCAGGAGGTCCCCAGATAAATGATGGAGAGTTTGTAAGAGTGGTTTCATTTTACGCTCTTCAAGAGTTATTTTAAACACCTGCATTAGGCTAATTTACATGTAGTCTACACAATTGGAGCATGTCAAATAATTATTATTTTGATCAACGTCTGCCTGTTATCTCTCCTATGGTACCAACATCAATACAGCATGGAATTGTGAACAAACTCCAACCGTGTCCAACGACAACACAACATTCTTTCGCTGTGGGTCTGCGAGGATAAATCTCATCAAATGACGGTCCGTGGCTCAAATGGTGAATAAATAATGGACCTTTACATGAAATAGGTTTGAAAATCACTGCCGTAGAAGAGCGGGCAGATGGTCTGTTCCATCCAAGGGGAGAGCTGCTCCTGTCTCTCTCCTCCTGGGTTGAGGGTTCACTTCCCTGGCTGGTGTGAGAGCCCCCGAGGCACCACGGCCTCCATCTGGCTGCCAAACAGACGCAAATATAGGAGCCATATGAACTATCACAGAAAGATGTAATGCCACGTAGCCTTTGTCGCATGACAAATAGCAAATATAGGCCATTTACGAGCTATTTCGACAATTCGTAGAACATACCCACATTTCTACCCGCCGTCCGTCCAGGCTATGGGACCGTGACTACAGATTGAATAGCCTGTGGGCCGGGGGCCTCGGCAGTGACTACAGATCCCATAGCCCGTGGCGAAAATACAAATGAACGGCTTAAATAGAAATTGAAAGTGAAGAATCGGCCTCTTCACTTCCTGCTTAATTCCAATGGCCAATGCCCACGTGCAAGTTCACATTGACTGGGCAACCCACTGAGGAGGGAAAAGGCACGAGGATAGACTGGCCACTGTGTTGATTCAGTAGTGGACAGGATAATGACGTGCTCAAAATGGGGTCGTCAGCGATTGTTAGTTTGTATTGTTTTGAACAGAGAATTGGCTCGGTGGGATGTCTTGCTCAGAGCAGACGTACTGCTCTGAGGTTATTGCACCGTTTTGTTTTCGATGATATTGACGCTGAGAGGAGATGGGGGAAATCAGATAGTTCTGTCCATGTAGGTTGGCAGAGGTTTTATTTTTTATTTTATTTGTTTATGTATCACTTTTGAAATGAGATGGGGCTTTCTTATTCCCTTTCCGCCGACTCGAGGATGATGTATTTCAAACTGTAAAGTTTGATTTATTTAGTTATTTTTTGGCAGGCGCTGCCTTTGAAAAGAAGTGTAAAAATAATAAGGCTCAAGATAGTGTTGAATATTTGATGCTCTTGCTTACATGCTAGTGGAATCCAACGCAGTGATCTGCACTGGTGGAAAAACTACTACATTGTTTTACTTCAGTAAAAGTATTAATACGGCAATTTAGAACGAACTACAACGCTACAAGAAAAAGTCTGGAATTAAAAATGTACTTGAGTAAAAGTACAAAAGTATTGGCCTCAAAATGTACTTAAAGTACCAAAAGTAGAAAGTACTCTCAATGCAGAATGTCCCATTTCAAGTTTTCAAATGTATACAAATATTTTGAAAATAGTTGATCTACAAGCTCACAATGCGTCACACCGTGACATATTTTGAGCTTGTAGTTCGGCTATTTTCAAATGGACGAAATGGGCTGAAGTGAATGTTTTGTAATAGTAACCAAGTAATACAAAGTACAGTCCTTAAGTATATGTACTTACAGTAGTTGAATCCAACACAGGGATCTGTCCTACAGAATGTCCCCTTACAGATGGATCTGTCCTACAGAATGTCCCCTTACAGATCCTTGTCATTCTGTGCCATCATTGCCAGCCAGCCAGCCACATACTGAGCCTTGTTGTGTGTCCTTAAAGTCTCGGAAACAACTCACAATTTGTGTCATTTCTGAGGCTTTATGAATGTTTTTTGGCACCTTTCCTGGAAGTGAAACATTTTCTTCTATGCTTGCTCGGAGGCCTGCTTTCTACCTATTATTTTTGTGTGTGTGTGTGTGTGTGTGTGTGTGTGTGTGTGTGTGTGTGTGAGACTGTGAGTCTTCTTTCCCTGCCTTAGAGAACGATGACATTGAATCGAACAAACCCATGCTCGCCCTCTTAACCATCGTCTGTACCCCCCCCCCCCACCCCCCCCCCCCCCCCCACCGCCCCACCAGGCTACAGAGAGCGACCTAGGAGACGTGGACCTGTCGGGGCTGCCCGAGGCCCCTGTGGACAGCGAGGAAGAGGAGGAGGAAGACGAGGACCTGGAGAGAGCCTCGGACACGCTGCTGGGCAGAGACCTCGTCCGAGAGTGTCTGGAGAAAGACCCGCAAGACCGCAACGACGATGACATAGGTATGTAGAGAAAGACCCGCAAGACCGCAACGACGATGACATAGGTATGTAGAGAAAGACCCGCAAGACCGCAATGGCGACGACATACTGTAGGTACAGTAGGGTATGCTTTTGTCTGGGTCTGGATGTCTCTCTCCTTCCCTCTGGCCAGTGCTTGATTTTGACAGCAAATTAGGATTTAGTTTTAGGGCCGATTCATACTCTTATTTTAGAGCCGAATAAAAGTCGGTTCGGCGCTGTAGAGCCTACAATTTGACGTCATTTGAGGTTCGGGGGGGGCGGGTACCGTCCTAAAGTCGGCTCTTCGGTGCTCTGACAAGCCGAAATCATTTCGGCACTACAGCGCCGAAACAGTGATAAAATAGGAGTATGAATCGGCCCTTTGTCATATAGTCTTTTGAATAATATCCGTTAAGTTTTAGTCATATCAGATAGAAAATCGCGACCCATTATGTGGGCGGCCGGGCAGGTGGGCAGGCGGGCGGAACATACTGGGATAAGAAAAAAAGAAAGAAAGTTACAATGTTTAGCCAGGGTAACTGGACTAAGCTCAAGAACTTGTTTACAGCCAGGCCCTGCTCATAGAACATTTCATGGTCGGGGTTCAATGCCTTGTTCAAGGGCACTTCAACGGTGGTAATTTTAACGTGCCGGTCCGGGGATACGAACTAGCGACCTTCCGATATCAAGACCGCTCCGCAAACCGTTCGGCCACCGCTGCCCTCACATCAGCACAAAGCAATCGGGCTCAAACAAAGAAACATAATTTATTCATTGAATAATTTCGGAATGCTACACCGATCACTTTGATTCCGGTATGCGAAAGAGAGATAAATCAAAGAGAGGTCAAGAAGAAGCGTCGTCTGAAACTAACACCAGCCAAGCGCCAAATGCGGGGTCGATTTTCCATTTGCCGAGTTCTGAAGCCCCCGCGAACACTTTGGCAGGTGGCTTTCTTTTTTCTTTTTGCAACAACATGTCAGCCTTTGTGGCTCACAGGACGGTCGGGTGATTTTTGGTTGTAATAAAATTTCAGCATTGATTGCTCAACACGAGTAAAATTTGTAACAAAATACGTAGCAGCTTTGGTGGCTCATACACAGAAGTGAATGAACGGCACAGACGTGAATGCCCGGTGAAGAAAGGCCTTAACGAGTCCGAGAAGGGAACCAGGGGTGTTCAGGTTTGTACTCTTACTGTAGACGGGAGGCAGATCACACCATTCTTGGCCACCACAGGGAGGAAGGATGGAGAGGCGATGGGCGGAGATAATGAGAGGAAGATGAACGGGGAGAGATAGAGCTTCTTCCTAGCTCAGCTTAGGTGTCTTGACCCCCGATAATATTATACCTGCACTGAAACATCTCCATAGTGTCTCGTTGAACTCTCTGTGTGTACCGGCTTGCTTATTGCTCCAACTCGTACCGGTAAAGTTGTTGCGGTAACAGTTTGAATAAGAGGATTTTGTGGCGTTAGATTAGCTATTATTTGGGGTCCGAGTAGGCGAACAGACACTTTGAAATATGATCTTTCTGATTCCATTACGCACGTCTAACTGTTACGTCGATATCCCTTTCCTTTTCATCTGTCACTTTCATCGACCCTTTCCTCTCTCTCCCGCTTCCCTATTTGTCTGTTTCTCTCACTCTCTCTCACTCTCTCCTCTGTCTTTCTGTCTTTGTCTCATTCTCTGTTTGTCTCTCCGACTTTCTCTCTCTGTCTGTCCTTAGCACTTGCACTAGCCTCGACGACCTTACAGACGTATGCCAAAGCTCAATTTATATAATGTAGATAGCATATTATGTAGACATACTGTAGCACTCTATAGTGTATACTCATACGTAGCTTCACTGTACAGATATTCTGTTAGACAGATATTAGGTTCTCAGCTTGCTTATGATTCTTGATGACTATTTCTATGCATTTGATGTATTACCATGTGTTGTTCTTGGAATACTGTAAATCGCTCTGGAATAACCCATGTTGGACTGAGGCCGATTCTAAAAACGCTTCTAAATCCTGACCTAAGTTTTCTGAAAAACGTTATTTATTATAAATAAATTGTATTATTTTCTTTTTACATTTTTGAATACTGTACATACTGTACAGAACCCCAAGAGGGGTTCCCGTCCAGAATGGTTAGAACACCCATTCTGGGTTAACCCAGAGAGCGGGAACCCCTCTTGGTGTTATAAGTATTATGTTATACTTTAGCTATTGAAAAATAGCAGATCTACAAGCTCATAGCACGGCACCAAGTGCCGCACTGCGAGCTTGTAGATTTTTTTTTTGAAAAATAGTAAAATGGTAAGTTGTAAATGGTCTGACTCCGTCCTCTGTCTCCGTGTCTCGGCCTCTAACAGAGCAGCTGTTGGAGTTCATGCACCAGCTGCCGGCCTTCGCCAACATGACCATGTCGGTGCGGAGGGAGCTGTGCAGCGTCATGGTGTTCGAGGTGGTGGAGCAGGCTCACACCGTCATGCTTCACCACAAACAGGAGGTAGGGACATTCACCCTGGAATAGGACATATTAATGCCCATTTTAGACGTGCGTTTGCGTGTGCGCGTGCGTGTGTGTGTGTGTGCGTGCGTGCGTGTGTGTGCGCGCGTGTGTGTGTCTCCACTCAGTTGATGGACAGCTCTCCTCCGAGATGCTTGGCTCTCTATGGGCTCATGTTGAAGGTCAAAGAGAGAGAGAGAGAGAGAGAGAGAGGCTGATATAGAACAAGGGGGAGGGGATTAATTGGAATAAGAGAAGAAAACACTACAATGGACTGAGAGACATGGAGACAAAGGGAGGGAGAGAGAGAAAGAGAGCACGAGGGAGTGAGTGATAAGTCGGCATAGACGCTGGCTGAGAGGAAAGCGACTGCGATCAGCGAGATGGAGTGAGAGAGAGAGAGACTAAGGAGAAAAGAAGATGAGAGAGAAAGAAAGACAGAGACGGAGAGAGAGAGACAGAGCGAGAGAGAGAGAGAGAGAGAGAGAGACAGAGAGACAGAGCGAGAGAGAGAATGAGAAGGAAAGTGGAGGGGCGAGGTGAGAGAAAGCAGTTTGAATTATGGGGGCCACTCGACCCTCATTCATTCCTTCTCCCCTGTTGCCTCGTAGCCACTCTGCTGGAATGATTATATGTTATGTTACGGCTGCGCTGCATGCTGCTAGAGTTGTATTCTCCCCCTCAGCATGCTCATAGCTCACACTGCACATTACGCTCACAGAACGCCCGCTGACCTGTCGGAAATACTTCATATATAAATATATACAGTATATATGTTTTTATTGTGAGGGGGGGGGGGGGACTAATGCTCGGTACCTGTTTTATCGACTTGCTACTGTTTGTTTTACGGGGGCCCGTTCCACTGCAGCACTGCTGTGTGTCCACAGAGGTA
Source organism: Protomyctophum bolini (assembly GCF_963924005.1). NCBI lineage: Eukaryota > Metazoa > Chordata > Actinopteri > Myctophiformes > Myctophidae > Protomyctophum > Protomyctophum bolini. The sequence goes on along the minus strand of NC_137874.1, from coordinate 34,633,177 downwards.
CAAGAAAGTGTAAAAGAATTAATACAAAAAATAAAGTGTGCAGTAGTTTCATGTCATCATGATTCCACTACAGTGCATAAACCATTAACACTACGACGTCGGAGCGGTCATTCTGACCGGTTTTGAGATTTAAAAGTTTATTTTCTTAGCCCATGGAGTCCAGAGAAAGTTCCCCTTGCATGACTTTGTCTAAATATTCGATTGAAATCATCTCTGTTTTTTTCCCCATTTGAAACGTTTTGTAAATATGATTTTAGGCATATATCTCTTACTCTGTCAAGCTATTATCGGCACAATGGACCGACGTCCCCCTTTCTCCCCCATAGGCCTACTCGCCTTTTTGCTGCTTGATAATGGTGTCTTTTATAACCCGATTCCCCGACATTTCCTTTTCACTTGATATCGTTTCGTAGAGAGGGCCTACACAACCGATCTATATACCAAATGAAAGACCGAATTCCGTAGTTTACATGGTATTTTGAATTTTTTTAAATGAGCAAAAAATGAGCGAGTTATGATTTAAAGAAAAGAGGGGTGGAGGAAAAAAAAAGAACACGCAACACACATACAGCTAGCTAACTAGGCGATTATTTGGATCAATCAAATATATTAATTACATCGATTATATCGATAACACGTGTAGCCTATAATGTTTCCCCCTCTATATAAAAATGACAATATATAACTAATGTCGTATTTCGTCATGTATGTGAACTAGGCTGCTTGCAAGGGTGTCGCTTTCGTGAGCAATGGTGTGCATGGCCGGTTTGACCTGACGCGATTCTTTCTTTGGCACAATCAATGAAATATAATAGTAGGCTACTAAGCCCGTTTTCAGCTAAATTCGGAAATGTCCAGGCTAAATAACGTATCGACGGGAGTCGTGTTAATATTTATTTACTCGTCATTGTCATGTTCACTCCAAATAAACAAGTATTATGCACTTATGATGCGGAGAGCCATCTTATAAAATATTTCGGTTGGGATATTGAGGGGGCAGAAAACAGCCCGGTCACGTGGTTGATGTACTTGCAAGTTGGGACAAAGAAATACACACAGCATAGCAAATGTTTTTTATTAATTAAACTGATACAACAACATAACGTGGCTAATAATTGTTTATTTGGAATGTACTTTGGCTTGTAATTTAGGTAAATATAACGCGACTCACTTGTATAAGTAATTTACCGCGGACATGCCGCATTTACTGCAATACGTTTGGCTTTAGTAATGCGGTTAGCTTATAATATTAGCAAATGTAAGCTAACGGCTGGAGGAATGGGGGTCTGTTACTACGGACAATCCGGTCAATAACATCATTACACTTAAACATTAATACAATTATGTCATGTTTACATGCCTAGTCAAGCAGTCTGTACATGGCGTGGGGTCACATAATATTAATTACATCGATAACACACGAGAAAAGACAAGTGATCTTTGCAGGGTGGAAGAAGGAAAAAAAGCAGCAACGTGACACTCTTCCATGGCTATGTTGCAATATAGCACTAACCGGGCAAAATATGTATTATTAGTTTTATACATTTTAGGAGTGAAAACATGTGTTTAGAAATGACAACATCTCAGCAGTTCAGAGTAGACAATGTCCCATTGTTAACAACACACGACACAGACAGCTAGCTAACTAGGCTAGGCTAGCTAGCTTCTCGCTCCATTGAAACCGAGCATTCAATAATAACATCCCTCTGACCTCATCATGGATAATATTAGATCATATTATCTTATCAAAATAGTAAACAAATTCCAAGTTAATTAACCAGCCAAACATATATGATTTAATTCGTTGGAAATGGGATGCAGCCGGCTTGAACGTCTCCAGCTGGACGTGGGGGAGAGAGTGGCCAATCAAATCGCACCAAGAACACGGTCCCTCTGACCGTTCAGCGACTGAGTAGTAGTGATTTTTTTTCAGACTGGCTAGTGTTAACCCATTTTGGGCGGGAACCCCTTTTGGTGCTAATACTGTACAAACTTACAGTCTATATCCACTCATTTCATGTAATTGCGGGAGCGGAGTCCTGCGCTGTCTCGTCAGAGAAACTTCCACTTTTCAATTCTTAAAAATGTCCATCCTGTGTGATGATGACTCATGCCATGGTGGTTGAAGCCACTTCCTAGCGTCGCAGACCCAAACTAGATAAAGTGCCCCTCGGAGGGCAACAGGTCTCCACCAGGGCAGGTCAGGTTGTGGCCTCCTGGTGGCGCTATAATAGGCATGGTGGAGACAACTGAGAGTAAGAAGAGTTATTCTGTGTTCCCAGTTCCTCGTGATGAAATTGCAAAGTTAAATGCCCCTAAATACTGTTTTTTTGTTCGATATGTATAATCAATCATTTGGTTCTCTTCTTTGCCTGCTATAGTTTCTCCTAATTATATTATTGGGTATTTCTGTTTTCCTATATCCTCAAGTGCTGTTATTTTTGCACGTTAGAATGATCAGCCTTTGATTCATGAGAAAGCAACAAAACTAAAACCACACAGACTTGCCTATAGTATACATTTAAATCTTATTTTCACAGAAAACAAGCGGCCCTTTAGGCGAGTATCCTCCACCATGACGGTACAAGCCGTTGAAAATGGGTCTGACTTTCAAAATTGTAAATTCAGCCCTGCCCTCTGTGCCCTCAGTCACCATTTACTTAACTGATTACCTCACAAAGGTGAGCAACTCTCACAGCCGCAACACTAGAGGGAGTATAAATAATGATCTGGTGCCGCCCACATATAGAACAAATATGGGTAAATTCACTTTCCACAGCACTGCCACTCAGGTATGGAATGCCCTGCCACCTTCCCTCAAAACAAACAAATCACTGGCTTCCTTTAAAACCTGTCTGAAAAATCTATATCAGCGGATCAAAAGGAGAGAAGATGACTGCCCAACCTCCCTATACCCCCCTCCGAGTGATTTATTTGTATTTAGATTATTTTGTACCTGTAAATAGTTACCGGTATCATGTTTTTGAGGTACCGGTATCTCGATTACTGTCATCATTGTGTTGTGAATGAATGCATGGGACCCGAATGGAAACAAGACCGCAAGGTCTTTTTTCGGTGCTATCCTTTTGGATAAATGTGCTTTGACTGTACCATGTACTGTTTTGCATTTGTTATTGTCTAATAAAATAATCAATCAATCAATCAATCAAACAACTATGGGTTGCTTGCTGATTCTCCCTGGTCTCTCTCAGCTGGACCTGTGGTAATGATTCTCCCTGGTCTCTCTCAGCTGGACCTGTGGTAATGATTCTCCCTTGTCTCTCTCAGCTGGACCTGTGGTAATGATTCTCCCTTGTCTCTCTCAGCTGGACCTGTGGTACGTGATCCTCAACGGAGCGGTGGAGATGGGCCATGCGGACGGCCGTGTGGAGACCCTGTGCATGGGCAACAGCTTCGGCATCTCGCCCACGCTCCACAAACAGTTCATGAGCGGAGAGGTGCGCACCAAGGGAGACGACTGCCAGGTGAGAGCTGTGGTGGACAAAGTAACCAAGTACATTTACTTAAACCATTTAGTCCTGACGTCGACATTTAATAAAAAAAAATATATATATGTATTTTTTTTTCTGAAAAACCTCATGTTTCTATATCAGTGGTTCTCAATATTTCATGTCAAGGACCTCCAAAAATATATGAAATTGGCCGCTGACCCCCATGTGAAAATGTGTTGTTTCAGGGACCTCCAGAAGCAAAGATTTGAGTTGAAAACGTTCGCTCTGAAAGAGTATATATTCAAAGCTTTGCACCACATGTTCATGATTTTTCAAAAATAGCAGACCTACAAGCTTGTAGGGCGCCACTCGGCTCAATAGCTAAATTATAACATGGGTTACTTCTAATAGTTAGCTTGCAATTGCTAAGCACTATCAACAATTAGGGCCACATACAGTATCAGTGGCTCATTACCTTCTAGACTAGAGCCACCACAAATATAAGTGTCAACTGACCTATATTGCTTCCTGAGATGTGTTTGATATTACCTGGTCTCTGTCACGGTCTGAGACGCATGGCTAAGAGGAAGCCATGCAGTCCTCCTAATATAGAACTGGGAGGTGAGGCTTAGTTTAGTTCCAACCCTCTCAGTCAATGGCCTCACTCACTGACCTGACCAGTTCCCCCCCCTCCATCGCACGCTTCACTTTCTATCCGCGTCATACAGGAAGATAACAGAGCCGTGTTGCCTAAGAAGCAAATAAAGAAGTTGTTGACTCGTTTGAGGAAAGCATAACGAGGAACCGCTCCGCGAAGTAGCAGAGAGAGAAGGTCACCGTGGCTCTTAACTTGGCATGGTAGCATGAGACGAATAAGCATATAGCTCTAAATTGTAAGTATGCTCGCGCGTCGGCGACCCAGGCGGTATCTGGGTACGTGAGGTGGGGGGGGGTTAGTCGCAGGCCATCCGGGTGCTTGGCGCTTAGCTTAAATAGTCCCTACCAATGCCTCTACCCCCCCGCTCGTCCGTGTTCCTGTGCGAGTACCCCGTGGTGGTGCGGAGCAGCCTTCTGCTGTACCACAAGTTGACGCGTTGTCCTCATGTCTTTCTGGAGCAGTTTGTGTGCGTGGCCCAGGAGGACTACTGGCGCATCCTCAACCACGTGGAGAAGAACACGCACAAGGAGGAGGAGGAGGGAGAGATCGTCATGGTGAAGGAGCACCGAGAGCTGGACCGCAGCGGCACGAGGAAGGGACACATCGTCATCAAGGTGAGGGGCGAGGGAGAATGGCCGCCAGCCGGGCATGCTGATTTTTACCATAGTCCAGTGGTTTTCAACATTTTTGAGCGGTGCCAAGTTGCCAACTGACCTGAAGTGGCACTGTTGAGCAGCGTGGCTGTGTATGTCTCCATGTACTGTGTGTCCCTATGTACTGTATGTATTTCTGTTTAGGCAGCGCACACACACACACACACACACACACACACACACACACACACACTGCACAGTTATGTGAGTTTTCATATCAAGGCCCACTATTCATTTGGCATTTGAGTCACAGAGCCTTGCAAAGCCAAAACTAAAGAATATTTTGTTATCGTTGAGTAACATTTTGTCCACAATTTCCTGCTGTGTTGATGTCGGTACCATTAGGAGAGATAACCGGCAAACGTTGATCAAAATACCAAATATTTTACATTCTATAATTGTGTAGGCTTCTTGTAAATTAAGTTAATCTGACGAAGATCCGAGTTGGATCAAAAGGTTTTATGTTTAATACACTTTTTTGGGGGAAACTGGAGTTGTTTATTCATTTATATTTGATGTGTACGACTGTACGCATATTGACTCAGTATTGCAAGGATTCATTAATTATTCAAAATAGCAACACCCGGTTGGAAGAATGAGACAGCGTTGTTTTATAGACACATCAAACCAGAACACAGACTTTCACTTGCCCACTGGGAACCTGGTGAAGATTCACGGTTAAAGTGATCCTAGATCAATAGATTGGCTTGAATTAACAACACCTTTGACCAATTCAACCTTTTTTTTTAATTGCCACAATCGACCTGTGATTTTTGCATTCCTACTGTACATACAAATATAATCACATGGGAATCGGTTCAACATTTAACGGTAAAGTCGGCGTGCCCTCGACTGTCGCTCACGGGAACGTCGATGCCTTTGCGCAACCGTCTTCCGTATTGATCATTCTAAGCTTGGCAACGTTAGCACCATTAGTGTTTGTCTGTGCCTCGGCTTGTACACTACACCGTTTCATATGCGCTCCCGAGCCCTTTGATCCACCTCCAAGCCTCCAGAGGCGGGCCAGATATCGATCGGATAATGGCTCCTCAAACGATTCCAACCCCGGCTGTATGCTCCTCGTGTTTGCTCCTCCAAAAAATCTCTCCTCGCACGGAGAGATAACGAGTCAATTCACGAGTGATACAGTAGCATTTCCACTTCTGTTTGGCCCCTTTTCTCTCTCTCTCTCTCTCTCTCTCTCTCTCTCTCTCCCTGCGTCAGAAAGGAACAAAGAATAACCTGACCCCTTTTAGTTTCTGTTCCTCGTCAGGCGACCCGTTTCCTATGTCTGTGTGAGCTGCGTGCTGTTGTGCACATACGTTGATCCTGTTAAAAAAGGTTGCATAGTGAGGCTTTAAAATAATATTTCATATTTGATATGTGAGCAGCAAAAGCTTACTGTACTGAGTACAGTATATGAATATTGTGTGCATGCACGCTTTGTTTGTGATTGTGTGAACAGGCACCTTTGACTGACAGCTCCGCTCAATATGTGCCACTTTGCAGTTTATGTCCTTGTCACTTTTATGATTAATGATGACATCAATTATTCAGGTGCGTGTGCGAGCATGCCTGTTAGTGCATGTGTTCATGATTCTGTTGTGGTGTGTGCGTGTGCGTGCGTGTGCGAGCGCCTACACCATGATAGAATAGAGGAACTCTAGTGCAACTCGCAAAGGACAAAATATCATGCATCCTCAGTGAGAATGTACAAACATTCCTGTGTCATTCCATCCACGTTCCAACTTCCAACTCTGTGATAACCCCCAGACACCTTTACATCTCTGATGTTGTTGTGGTTGATGAAGAGTCCAGAGAAGTGTCTGTATTAGAGATAGCCTGCACCTTTGGTCCACAGCCACAGGCCTACATACCATCTCAGAGCGGGGCTATATGTGCAGACTATTTGTGTCTATATTCGGCAGCCTAGGGCATACCCACAGACCGGCTGTTAGAGGGTTCCAACAACTTGGGATTCCCAAGAAGGAGGCAATAATTGTCAGCCGTCATATGGCACTTATACCCATAGAGTTACTGGGCTGTATTTTGCGTGTCTTAAGTACCAGGTCTTATTACCTAACTTGAGTAAACTAAAGACCTGGAGGCGTGATCAATGCTCTTTGGCCACTCAGAATAGCCAAATGGCATTGATCACACCTCCAGGTCTTTAGTTTACTCAAGTTAGGGAATAAGACCTGCTACTGTACTTAAGACAAGCGAAATACAGCCCACTGAGTGACATGCCTATTGTACCTTGAAAAGGCCATGATTCTGTAAATGTACTGTAACTCTACTGCACTAGTTATTTGTGTCCTGGTATGAATCTCCTTTGCGTGAACATAAACAAATGGGTTACAATGTGTCAGGGCACGCCGGAGCGCCTGATCATGGTTAATACATGGTTACAATGTGTCAGGGCACGCCGGAGCGCCTGATCATGCACCTGGTGGAGGAGCCGTCGGTGGTGGACCCCACCTACATCGAGGACTTCCTGTTGACGTACCGCACCTTCCTGTCCAACCCCATGGACGTCGGCAGCAAGCTGCTGGACTGGTTCAAGGTCGACAGCCTCCGAGACACGGTACGTGTGTGTGTGTGCGTGAGCGTGCGATTAATAGTGTGTAGCCTCCAAACAGAGGCCTAGAAGTAAAGTTGAATCGTTCGTAACGCAATAAAGTGTGTGTGTGTGTACCCTCGAGAAGCAAAGATATGAGTTAAAATGTTCGCTATGAAAGAATATATATATTCAAATATTTGCAAGATTTGCTCCAACGAGCATGTATATCTTGCTATTTTTAAACGACTAAAGTACAAAATAATGGTTAAAGGTCACACAAACACACACACACACAAACACACAAACACACACACACACACACACACACACACACACACACACACACACACACACACACACACACACTCCATGGGGGAATAATGTACTGCTATATAAGTGTTTTATTTGTGTGCTGGCAGGTTTATACTCTTGTCTTTGTGCGCTCATTGGCTTGCGTGTCATTATCTCGTGTTTACGCGTCTCCGTGGAAATGTCGTGTGTGTGTGTGTGTGTGCACGTGCCTCTGGCGATCAATACGCAGTTCAGCAAGCTCAGCTGTCCCGGGGACCGGTAGCGATTTGTCCCAGGGTCTTGACACTCCCATCGTCCATAAGTGATTTACCATAAGATTAGTCCTTGTGTTGTCAATAGTCTTTATGAGGCAGTCATCTGGCCCTTTAATCTCCTGCCCTGCTGAAGAAGGGGATCCAGCCAGAGAGAGAGAGAGAGAGAGAGAGAGAGATAGACGACGAGTGAGATGGCGTGAAAGGAGATTTATTTTTGTTGACGAGCATTCCGGGATGCTCTGGTGGTTGGTTTCTTTATTGACCTTAACTTGAAAAAAATAGCAGATATTGTTAAGAGGTCACTGTTTCCAATGCTTTCAGCTTAACCACTTAAGATCGATATACTTCATTGACCAGAGTCACTCAGGAATCTATACTATTCGTCCCCTTTGTTTTTCTTCCTCTACACCAAATCTCCTGAATGTACAGTATGTTATAGCTGTTGTTTCTGCCTAATGTTCACCCCAGAATCGGGACACTAGGATTCACATGGTTAAAGCATAATAAATGTCTGAAATATTGTCTGTCTAGATCCGTCAAACAAGTTGTGATCACGACCGCTGCCTTTGTTTATTTTCTTTATAGTGTTTACTGTAGCTTCTGCTCATTATTTGGCTCCCCCACTGCTTCCAACACATTACTGAGCAGACTAGCGGAAAGGGCCGTCGCAGGGAACGCACGCCGCAGAATAAAACAGTTGACCAATTAACCATGAAGCAGAAGGGGGTGGGGGGGGGGGGGGGGGGGGCTGTTCGTTTGCACAGTGAAAGCTCGACACGACAAAATTATCTCAGGTCGTAAAACATTATGAAAGTCGGCCCTTATTTCTCAAACACAGAGTCGGTGTAGTCCGAGGGTGTTCTGTGAAGAAACAGGAAATTAAAACTTTGATGGAAGAGCGAGCGTGCGTGCGTGCGTTCTGTCTGTCTGTCTGTCTGTCTGTCTGTCTGTCTGTCTGTCTGTCTGTCTGTCTGTCTGTCTGTCTGTCTGTCTGTCTGTCTGTCTGTCTGTCTGTCTGTGCGTGCGTGCGTGCGTGCGTGCGTGCGTGCGTGCGTGCGTGCGTGCGTGCGTGCGTGCGTGCGTGCGTGCGTGCGTGCGTGCGTGCGTGCGTGCGTGCGTGCGTGCGTGCGTGCGTGCGTGCGTGCGTGCGTGCGTAGTCCAGTGTTTGGTGATGAGGTGACCACATAAAACATGACGTTGTGTGCGGTGGTTACCGCTCACACAACATATCTCTCTGTTTTTACTAACACTAAACACTAAAACTGGACTATGAATAGGCCTTAACGGTTTGTTTGTGCCCACCACAGGTGACCAGGATAGTGTTGCTGTGGGTAAACAACCACTTCAACGACTTTGAAGGTGACCACGCCATGACTCGCTTCCTGGAGGAGTTTGAAAAGCACCTAGAGGCCTCGGTAAGGTTTGCACTTTTGTACCGGACACATGAATGTCTGTCCGTGGCCTGATTCCATCTAGGCCTGCCCGGTACCTGTAGCGGCCACATGAATGTCTGTCCGTGGCCTGATTCCATCTAGGCCTGCCCGGTACCTGTAGCGGCCACATGCATGTCTGTCCGTGGCCTGATTCCATCTAGGACTGCCTGTTCACTCAGAGCTTTTGTAAAACCTAACCCTAACGATGGAGTACGTGCCATGATTTCACCCCCCACCCCCTAAAACATGATCATGTACTATTCAAAAAGTATACAGTGTTATAATTATGTTTTTATGTGACCACACCCACCAGTTCATTAAGTATACCTGGTTTTCACCTTAGCACCACCCACCTGAATGTCCTGAAAGCTCTGCGAAAAAGGCATTCCCGATTCCATCTGAAGACCTGTGTTGCATGTCCTTCCACCCCTCTCTCTCTACTATTCTACAAACTGTACACAGTATATAAAGGCATTTATAAAAGGAGTTTGCACTTAAACGTTTACGAAATGCAGATGATGCACAACTAAATGATGTGCTTGTCCAGAATGGGAACGGCACTAACAACAACCACTAGCTTTTATAAATTATTCAGCCGTCTTGTCGCGGCAGATGAAAAGGAGATGTGTGGTCTGAGCGTACAGTAACACCCGAGTTAGCATTCTGTTGCTGTCGGGAGGAAAACACCTAACTCCATTTTGTAGTTTTTTTTATAAATCAATGCTATTGAACACCCTTTACATCTGTGTGGGTTAAAAATACATTGAACCAATGAAAAGTAGTAAAATGAGCTTCGGACAAATCCTCTCCACTGCATTGGACCCTCAAACTGTCTGCTAAAGCAGCTAACTCCACCACCTCTCCCCCTCTCATGCAAGTAATTGACAAGTCACAATACCAACTTGATTAGGCAGTATTGCTTTGTTTTAAAATTATAAGGGTTTCTTCATTTCCTACCAGCTCAGTGGCCTTGGTTAGAGTGTCCGCCCTGAGACTGGGAGGTCGGGGTTCAATACCTGGCCGGGTCATACCAAAGACACTAAAATGGGACCCAGTGCCTCCCTGCTTGACACTCAGCATCAAGGGTTGGATTGGGGGTAAGTCCCTGCGACATACTAGCGTCATGTCCAGGGGGTGTACTTGTACATCAAGCTGCCTCACGCTACAGAAACAGGAGATAGGCTCCTGCCCTATGGGCCTCATGGCTCGGCAAGGCTACTTACTTCATTTCCTGAATTTATTTTCATTTTCATTTCATGAAAGAGATGTGCTAATGGAACGTTTCTTGCCAATTCACTAGTTCCTTCAGCCATCGGCTCCATTTCAGTCATTCAAAGTCACATTTCCCTCAAACCTGCGGCGCTCATAGTCCACTTCCTTGTTTCACTGTGACAAAATGAATAGTAGCTGTTATGCTCATACATGCAATTACTAATTACAGTACATTTAAACCATTATATACCTTGTTGACCAGGATCCCTCAGGGGAGGTCCCTCCTTGTTTTCCCTCACACCAAATGTCTTTGCTGACTCACTCCCTCACTCACTCAGCTCTCATCCTATCCCTCTATCTGTCAGAAAATGAAGGGCCACCTGCGGCTGCTGAACATAGCGTGCGCGGCCAAGGCCAAGTGGCGTCAGATCACGCTGCAGAAGGCCTCCCGGGAGTCTCCGCTCCACTTCAGCCTGCAGGGCGGCAGCGAGAGGGGCTTCGGCATCTTCGTGGAGTCGGTGGAGGAGGGCAGCAAGGCGGCGGAGGCCGGCCTCAAACGGGGAGACCAGGTAACAAAGAAAAGAGGATCATGTTTAGGCAGTCTGTTGTAGGACACATGCTCAAAAGGACAAATAATAATAATGAGGCAACACAAGAATTCAGAGTTTGGAAGTATAAGGATTTTACTCGAGTAAGGAGACGAGACTTACATGAGACCTGTTCATGTATGGAAACCCCAGTCTGACTCTGAGAGTCACATAGGGTCACAGCCTTTATAGCATTTATTCTATTTAAGCATAAGTGAATAAGCCAAAGTAGCCTATTCTACAAGCCCTCAACGCGTCTGTGACACATGGAGAATAGAATAGGCTACTTTTGCTTATTTTAAGATTAGAGCATTTCAAGTGGTCGAACTAGCATTATTTGCAGAAACGTCCTCATAAACCCTAATCGTCTCGGATATTTCATATTAAAGCAAACGTTGAAGCCTCATATCATTATCAGTCTGTGATTTCTTCACCCGATTGGCAGTATGTAACGGCAGGTGAACAATATTACTAAAACCTCATCATTTAATTTACATATTGTGTTAGTTGTTTAGGAAACAGCGCTAGTGTGTGGGGGCACACTGTTTCAGTCGTGAGATTTTATTGTGCTTTAACCCATTTTGGTGTTTTAAACATTATGTTATAATTTAGCTATTGAAAAATAGCAGATCTACAAGCTCATAGCGCGCTACAAGCTCATACAAGCTCATAGCGCTCATAGCGAGCTTGTAGGTCTGCTATTTTTGAAAAATCGTGAAAATATTTATTTCAGAAAACTGGAGGATTTAGAATATATATTTTTAATTTCGAGGTCAGGCCTAAATGGGTTAATCCATGCTTTCAGATCATGGAGATCAACGGGCAGAACTTTGAGAACATCTCCTACGCCAAGGCCATGGACATACTGCGGAACAACACACACCTCTCGCTCACCGTCAAGACCAACATCTTTGGTGAGTGAACCGTCTCGTCAGAGACCGGCCCCGCGCGGCTTCTGTCTCCGTCAAAAAGCTGCTTTGGAAGCTGCTGCCCCAAACCATGGATATGCACAACAACACTGCATTGTATTTAGGCCTGCAACTACTTATTATCTTCTTGGCGATTATTTCATGCCAATTTTATCGGGGGGCCCACTTGCAATGTCCTCACGTCGACTGAAACTATGTAGAAAAATGTCCATCGACTATCTTTTTTTCACTGACGAAAATGAAATAAAATATAATATCTATGCCATGACTAAAACTAAAATATTTACATTTTCATCGTACAAATAAAAATAAATATGTCCTCTTGTTGGTCATGGTCATGTTGTTCTTGGTCGCAATGCAACCAAGTGTAAAATCAGCCTTTACGACACCGTCGAGGCCGGCTAAAATACATTTTAGTCGACCGAATAAACTGTAGATTTAGTCGACTAATTTCTTGCGATATTTAGTTGACACTCAAACTAGACTAACATTGAAGGCGTATGCAAAGGCTCAACATATGTAACTTAGATAGCATTTCATGTAGACATAGTGTATACGCATAGTTTCATTATATAGATATTCCACTGTTAGGTTCTTAGCTCACGTATGATTCGTGATGACTAATTTTGTATGTATTTGATGTATTACCATGTTTTCACTGCGCAAAAAGCTTGGAATACGGATGTGTCTATTACAGGAAACTCCTGTTAAACTTTCCAACAAACTCCCGTAAACTCCCGAATTGTACCATCACACCTGTATATTACCGTATATTACTGTATAATGTATATGCTGCTAAACTTGAGGTTTACGGGCAAAATACAGTGCCCATAATTGCCCGTTAACTCCTCATTTCTCCTCATTGTTCATGCTTAGTTGCTTACTGTAAACCGCTCTGGATTAAGAGCATCTGCTAAATGCCCTAATTGTGAACTTGTAATTGTAAATCAAAATCTGCCGTCCAAACCACCTCCAGTGTTCAAGGAGCTCCTGAGCCGCATGGTGCACCAGAAGAAGAACGGCGGGCCGCACATCCCCAAGATCCAGGAGAAGAAGGGCGGGAACCGCTTCTCCATCCCGGACCTGCCGGGAGACATGGAGTTCCCCACCGACCACAAGAGCACGCGCAAGATGAAGGCCAACACCGTGTCGGGCGGCCGCAACAAGATCCGCAAGATGCTGGAGAAGACTCGCTTCAGCATCCTGCCTCCCAAGCCCTTCAGGTATGCTAGCGTCGTCATGGTGGTTATAGGTGGAGAGAGAGAGGGTGCAGAACAGAGCAAACAAAGGCCACCGCTCAAAAATAGTATCACATGTCCATGTGCATGTTTTTCCCTGTAGTAGCAATTTCACAGTATAGGCTCTGTTCCATTATATACACAATACACAACAGCATGATAGTGCAAGAAGAGGACGATAGTGTGTGTGGGGGGGGCAGCGACGGAGGGACGGGGGGAGGTAGTGTTTTTCTTTGCCCTGTTTCTCTCTGGCTCTTATCAGTTCGTTCATGTATCTGATTGGTTAGGGTTCACCGCCGCATATCGTCAGTGGTGGGAAAAAGTACTCACATTTTGTACTTGAGTAATAGTATCAATACCGCAATGTAGAAATACTCATTACACTTCTATGTAAGTAGAAGTCTGGAATTCAAAAATATACTTGAGTAAAAGTACAAAAGCATTGGTAAGACCAAAAGTAAAATGGTCACGCAAGTAGAGATTGCAAAGAGAACGCTGTAGTGCTTCAAATCAAGTAGGATAGCAAGTAAACATCAAACCTTGCATCGGTCTAAACAACAATGCCATGTAAGCTGAAAGATTATAGTAATAGTAAAGAAAAAAGCAAACTGATTGGTGGGATTGACTTCAGGGAGTTTATAGTACATTATAGACTTGCCTGTAAATCACCTGCTCGTGTGTCTAGACTAACTATAACCTAACGACTCTGTCTATTGCTTTCCAATCTGGGGATGCTAAATCAGCTGGGCTGGTCAATATGGGATGTGTGTGTGTGTGTGTGTGCAAGAGGCACACAAACGTGTCCTTGTGTGTGCGTTCACGCATGCATGCTAGCACACACACTCACACACACACACACACACGTTCATTCATTTGGCACGGACAAGAGAGCAGACTATTGCAAAGTGTCTTTTTATACGTTGCCCGACTTTTATAGTCATATAAATCCCTGGTATGAAGTGGAAGCCAATGTCATCATCGGAGAATAGAAAGGCTTTTTTCTTGTCATCCGTGCCAGTCCTTGCCAAATAGATAATTCAAATGTAGGTAATGTAAGGTATCCAATAAGTTGTTTACAATTTAGGCTTTTTGATGACGCTCTACACACAGTTTAACCCATTCTGACCGGGCACCCATTTTGGTGTTAGCATCATGTTATGCTTTACCTATTGAAAAATAGCAGATCTACAAGCTCATATCGCGCCACCGAGTGGCGCGATACGAGCTTGTAGGTCTGCTATTTTTGAAAAATCGAAGAACGACTGACATTTTTCTAGAATCTGATCTCAGGTCAGAATGGATTAATCAGACCAGTGTGTGTCCTAGTGGAAACCTCGTATGAATCTGATTTCAGGTCAGAATGGGTTAATGCAAAAGTGGCCACGTCCGTATTTGTCCTCAAAATGTGTCGCAGATGACTGTCCAGTTTAACTACCATGAACGTCGCAGGACTGCTTCCGTCTCTGTCCTCCTCCAAGCTGCTCTTGAGCAACACCCTGGATCAGACGACACAGTAGCTCAGAGAGAAGTTTAACACTCTTTATCGATCGGTACATTTTAAATCATACCCAGGCGGTGCGACAGGGCCCTCGCCACACACACACACACACACACACGCAAGGACAAATGACGTATAAAAACTGTGGGTGGAAGTTTATTCATCTAGCCGGGCCATTATGTTTCTCCTTCACTCAGCCTTTTTGTGTTTTCCATCTCAATAACACGAGACGGCGCTCTGAATACAGATGGACCTGAATCCCTCTTCCTGCGTCCATCGCCGCTCATCGTTGTCCCTTAACCCATTCTGACCTGAGATCAGATTCATACGAGGTTTCCACTGGACACACACTGGTCTGATTAACCCATTCTGACCTGAGATCAGATTCTAAAAATGTCAGTCGTTCTTCGATTTTTCAAAAATAGCAGACCTACAAGCTCGTAGCGCGCCACTCGGTGGCGCGCTACGAGCTTGTAGATCTGCTATTTTTCAATAGCTAAAGCATAACATGATGCTAACACCAAAAGGGGTTCCCGCCCAGAATGGATTAATTGCGGGGTGACCGAAGAGCACTCGATGGCCAAATAAAGAACACAAACGAAAGGCATGAAAAGGGGCCATTCAGTCGATGAAAGGAAAACGACCGCGGTCGTTGGAATGAGTTTGCCGGTGCTGTTGGATCGAAGGCCGCCGTGTGCTGAATGGCGCACAACGTTATGACACAGAGGAGACAATCAGCCTCCATGCAGTATGATTACTGTGGGTATCATCAGCACGAGGCTGTTGAGAGAGAGAGAGCCTGTTCATGAATGTGAATGTGAGAGAGAGAGAGAGAGACCACAGTACTGAGTACAGTATATCTATACATCTATGTGTGTGCGTGCGTGCGTGTGTGTGTGTGTGTGCACACGTGTGTTTGTGTCCGTGTGTCTGTGTGTTTATAGCACTCCATGAGCAAGCGTTGACAGTTAGACGTGTAATTAACATGGTCACGAGTGGCATCTCCTCTCACGAGCATGGACACAATGAGCCTAACGAGGCCCGGTGGAAAGACAGCGGGATGCAACGATGAAATAAAAAAAATCAAGGGCTGTTGTAATGACACGTTTATGGCAAGAGAGAACACGCCATCTTAGCTCCCGTGTGTAAAAATCCCTTTAAGAGTCCCCCAGATCGCTGCAGAGTGGTTATGAATGATCATGACGGTCTTTTAATGTCGGCCAGTGGGCTATTTGCGGCGGCATGCAATGGTTTGGTGTAAAGGGAAGAAAAAGGAAGGGGCCAGGTCCAGACACCTGTGGAACCCCGGGCAAGGAAGGAAGTATACGTATTTAGAAGTATATAAATACGTATATATTTATACGAATAAAGGTAAAAACGTTTTTTTGGGGACAGGCTTCACTGTGAATGCCCTCCAGTGTAATTAGTACTGCATCTTTATATCATATTATAATGTATTTACTTTGTGAGATGCACTTTATAATCTTGTTTTACTGTTCTTGTTAGACATCCCTCCTCGGGGTAAGTTTCAGTGGCATTATTAAAAGTCTTTCTCAAAACGCCATCCTCGACTGCACTAGACTTATTACGAGAGAGATGGACAGTTTTACACCTTCACTTTCCCCCGGCGGGGCAGTAATACTGAAACAGTGAAATGGTGTTATCAAAAATACTGCTCTCTGAACATGTCTTTGCTGGCTTTGGAGATCGGACAGTCAGTCAGTCAGTCAGTCAGTCAGTCAGTCTGTCTGTCTGTCTGTCTGTCTGTCTGTCTGTCTGTCTGTCTGTCTGTCTGTCTGTAACAAAAACGCAAGATTTCATAGTTATCTGCGACCTTCGGTTGCAATTAAAATGACTAAGTGACAAATGGCACTGGCATAAAGACAGCACAACGCACAATTAATGCAATAATTCATTCAAATATGTGGGAAAGAAAAGTTTGAATAAAACACGCTTCGTGTGACTTTCCCAAGCGGATGTTGCAGTGAGTCGGTGACAATGGGATTCGTGGCAGTTTGCTCAGCCTTGAGGACGCAAAAATGACTAATATGCCTTCTATCAAACATGACTGAGCCAGCCGCTGTCACACACTTGAGATTGTGTGTGTGTGTGTGTGTGTGTGTGTGTGTGTGTGTGCCTTTAACTTCTCTGTGCGGGTGTTACTACGGACGCTGCTGCTGTTTGGTTTATTTTTCATGCTTGTCAATGTGGTCTCTCTCCCCCCCTCGTCTCCCTCTGTGCTGCTTCAGGGGCCTGTTTGGGTAAGAGCTCTTGTGTAACCCCCTCCGTCCGTCCGTCCGTCCATCCATCCTCCCTCCATCCATCCGTCCTTCCTCCATCCATCCTCCCATATCGATGTAGTTGAAACACACCTCAGGTCGCATGAATTGCATTTTTATAGCGCTTGTCCAAGTGCTCAAAGTGCTTTCCAATGGTCCATTCATTCATACATTGGGAGGTGAAGCGGCGAACAGTCCACGCCGGCGTCCTCACTTGGACCCGTGAGGATTCCATTTGGTGCTGTACATACTGTACCTGTAAGGTTTCATTTGGTTCACAAATGAAATGATACGTAGCTCGCAGAGTTAGTTTCAGTCAGACACGACTCGAGGGGTTAATACGTTGCATTACTAGGTGGGCGAATACAGTGTTACGCAAGACCCACAAGTCATACGCTGACGTGGCGGGGTATTTAAGACCCACAAGTCATACGCTGACGTGGCGGGGTATTTAAGACCCACAAGTCATACGCTGACGTGGCGGGGTATTTAAGACCCACAAGTCATACGCTGACGTGGTGGGGTATTTAAGCTCACCATACGCTGCCGTGGTGGGGTATTTAAGATCACCATACGCTGACGTGGCGGGGTATTTAAGCTCACCATACGCTGCCGTGGTGGGGTATTTAAGCTCACCATACGCTGACGTGGCGGGGTATTTAAGCTCACCGAAGACTGCATTCTTCCTGCCTTCCTTCTGCATTTGGTTCCTGGTTGTTGTTCTGTGTTCTGTTAGCTCCCACCGCCACCCCAGTTCCACCGGTGGGCTCTGCTATTCCCGTCCCCCATGGGGGCTTGTTATCGTGTATCGATCTCCCTGCTCTTAATGTTTAATGATGGCTGTATAATTGTGCCGAGCAGGGAGAAAATCTGGAAAAGGTAGCAGAGCCGAACGCCAAGATAAAGCATTATATGCACACTTGTATTCTCATTCTATATTAGATATTTGTTCAATCTATTTGTGAGTTAACTGACTGAACTATGAATCATTTATAGCAGGGGGACCTGACTGACACCCCTTCAAGGACCCCAGGGGTCCCCTCTGAGGCCCCCCCTTCAAGGACCCCAGGGGTCCCCTCTGAGGCCCCCCCTCTGAGGCCCCCCCTCTGAGGCCCCCCTCTGAGCCAGAAGATCTCACAATTTGTCGAATTGATGCTGCTTAAATCCAGCCTCCTTCTCTCGCCTCCTCGCCGCCTCCACATTAACACACATTAAACTACGATTTTGCCTAATCCATAATGTTCTATTTTGTTCTTTTCTATCGTCCGGTATTCAACGATGTCTCTGTTCCGCCCTCCAAGGATGGAGTGCTGCATGCGGGGCACAATAAACCAGGCCTTGGTTTGCTGCAGTGTTGGAATAAATGAACCAGTGGTGGAAAAGTACTCACATTTTTTACTTAAAAGGTACCAATACAATACCGCAATTTAGAAATACTTCAAAATCTAGGCCCTACCGAGGGAGGGAATTAGGCCCCACAAAGCCGCTACATGCATATAACCATGCGTGCTGTAACCCTTCCATAAGTGAAGTGTGTTCCACCATCTCCACCGCCGTCAGCCTGCTGTGTGTGCACCCTTCATTTGTGACTGTGTAAAAACGTTGTATTGGTAAATTCATCCCCCTGAGTTGCTGACGGCTAAGTGAAGTAAATTGTCTCTCCTCGCCGCATGGATCCCGCCACCCGCTCAACAGCCCTGGTGCATTTGGCCATATCATTTTCTGTCACCATCTGGACTGTCGCCGCCGAAGGCATTAGGACGCCCGCGATGCACGCGAGTGCCTTCGATCTCTGTCCGGGGTTAATTTGAGCTTGGCGTTTATCTCAATTGGGGCTATTTTTTGCCATTACTCTCGGCCATCTCTCTCTGAATCTCCCTCACTTTTATTGTCAACCCTCTCCCTCCCTGCCTCCCTGTATCTTTTTTTCTACCCCTCAATTATCCAATGTGTCTCTCTCGTTCACTGCTGTGGCTCCTGCGGCACGCATCGCAGATTACAGAGACTTCTGCTACAGTAGAGCTCAGCCATGTCCACAGAGGCCCTGCTACTGTAGTACTGCGCCACCCGATCCTTATGCATTAGAATGCGATGTGTTTTAAAAAAAATGTTCATGTTTAGTCTGGGGATTTTTTTTTGTGGATTCATCTCATTTAAATTACCGCTTAAGCCCTATATAGGATTCCTCATTATGACGAATAGCAACAACAAAAAAGGCGATCTACAAGCTGTTGAAATGAGATCTACAAGCTGTTGAAATTTGAAGTTGAATACCTTTTCCCATGGATGCCCAATAAGTGCCAGGTGTTTAGGCTCTCATAATTCTTTTACACACACACACACACCATCTATAGCCCTCTTTTTTTTTACTCCAATCGAGCTGCCCTTTCTGTTTCCCCTCATCAGCCTCATAGAGAGAGACCCCGTCAAACTATTGACATTGTTAATGTACAGGTTATGGCGGTTGCATATCGCTGAGCGAGGCTAAGCTACCGTGGCTATAGCCTCGTTCACACACACGCAAGCTCACCCCGGACCGATGGCTCTAGGGCAGTGGTTTTATCCGTGACCCAAAATATAAATTAGATGTTCGCCCGGGACCCAAACTAGTGAACCCTAGTTTTCTCAAAAAAAACTATTTTTCTAGCAGTGTTGCATATTATGCATTTGGCCTCACATCTGAAAATATTTTGTTCCAGAAGCAAAGATTTGAGTTAAAAAACGTTCACTGGGAAAGAATATAATTATATTCAAAGAATTGCGCCACATTTTCACAATCTTTCTAAAATAGCAGATGCTTGTAGACCTGTTTAAAATAATGGTTAATGTGGTTAAACACTGAAGTGACACAGATGCGTTTATCAGGTCTTACTGGGTTTAATGTTAAAGATCCGTTTGCCTCCTCCTCCCCGCCGAAATGGACTTCTTGGATTAAAGCTCCTCTGCCATGGTAGACATTTTCGTAATGAGTCTCCTGGCATTCATTTTCTGGAGTTTGTTTTCTTGTCATTGGTTAGGACGGAGTTCTGTAGCTTTAGAATATGGTCTCCTGTCTCCAATCAAGTGGAAAAGAAAAATGCACTGATTCTCACTTAAAAGCTTTACAACAGTAATGACCAATAGTATGGTAATAGGTACAGTATGCGCATACAGTATGTGCATGCATAAAGGGAGTTAAACGGAATCATAGGACTTTTCGGTTTGGATGTACATTATGGGGCTGATGGGCTGTCAGAAAGGCCAGAAAGAAAAAAAGTCTACCACTGCAGAACAAAAATAAATCTTCAAAAGCAAGTTTTGGAGGAATTCAGCGCTCAACCTTTTTGTTCGCCACTGAGCCATTCCGGACGCTCCATGTCTAATAAGACTGTATCTCTATTCTTTGTCTCTCTCTCTATCCATTCCTCGCTAAACTACCGGTAGTGAAAATAGCAGATCTACAAGCTCACACTGTGTCGCTTTGCGCCACGTTGTGAGCTTGTAGATTACTGGGGGGGGATGTGGATGTTTTTTTTTTAATAATTAAAAAACTAAACTGTCATGCTTGTCTTTCTCTCTCTCTCTCTCTCTCTCCCTCCTCTCTGTCTCTTGTCTTTCTCCCTCCTCTCTCTCTCTCCCTCTCTCTCTCTCCCTCTCTCTCTCTCTCTCTCTCTCTCTCTCTCTCTCCCTCTCTCTCTCTCTCTCTCTCTCTCTCTCTCTCCCTCTCTCTCTCTCTCTCGGTGCAGTGACGGCGGCGTGGGCCAGTCCCAGGACGACAGCATGGTGGGCACCAAGCAGTGTCGCCACAGCGTGGCCATCATGCCCATCCCCGGCAGCCTGTCGTCCAGCAGCCCTGACCTGCTGCAGCCCGCCACCAGCACACTGCTGGACTTCTCCAACCCCGCAGGTGAGGAGAGAGAGAGGGAGAGAGAGAGGGGGAGAGAGAGATAGATGAGTTGAGGGTGTGTGTTTTTAAGTGGTGCAACCACTCCAAGGAACAGCAATGTCCGTATTCACCTATGTGTTCACCTATGTGTCCGCCTATGTACTGTATGTGGCCATGAGCACCAGAATGACTATTAGTACCAGTAGGGGCGCTGTTGTGCCAGAAACAGAGAGAGAGATAGTGCTGCACGTGCTGCACTGTTGCCTGCTAATGAGAGAGAGAGAGAGAGAGAGGAGGGGTTGGGGGGAGTTGCACCACTCAGTAATATGGTCACACACATTTTTATGGGTCCCTTTATTGTTTTGTGTCCTACGCAAATGTTTAAAGAAAGTATTGAAAATAGCTGATCTACATGCTCACAACGCTGCGCGAAGCGACGCGTTTGTGAGCATGTAGATCTGCTGCTTTCAATAGTTTGTGTCTCGGGGGCAAACGGCTAATCTCCCCTTTTGGGTCACGGGCTAGATGGCTTGGGAAGCACTGATGTAGAGAGCCACTTGTAGACTGAAGGACCCTACACACGCACACACACACACACACACACACACACACACACACACACACACACACACACACACACACACACACACACACACACACACACACACACACACACACACACACACACACACACACACAGCTGGTCACACACACACACACCCTCATACAAATTGAAATACCAAACACCCACATGCTCACAGCACGTGCAAGAAATCTTGCACTCACACATGCATCCATTTGCACGAAACGCACTCGTTTCAAAAGCACTGTGCTTATTATGTGGGAATCACACACACACACACACACACACACACACACACACACACACACACATACTGGAGCTATAGAAGCTTTTAACAACATGTACTGTACGTGCACGGCTGCACACACACACACACACACACACACACACACACACGTGCATGTGTGCGTACGGGTCATTCCTTTTGAAGTGGCTCAAAACTGCAGTGGAATGGCGTCCATCTGAGAAGAATTAACCTCCCGGACAATTCCCGCAGCCCTCTTTATTACGCTTTCTGTCTAACAGTTTTGTTCGGCTCCTAATTATTAAAAATTACAAAGTGGGGCTCCCGGGAGGAGCTGAAAGATTAAGTGGGAAAAAGTGTGTGTGTAGAGAGAAAGTGTGTGTGGAGAGGGAGAGAGAGAGAGAGAGTGTGAATATGATTTTGATTTATCGTCAACCGCCCTCCCGTTCTTATTAGTCTGCAGGCCAATATGTCACATGTCTATAATATGCACACACACACACACACGCACGCACGCGCTACACGACACATACACAACATGCATTATGCAACATGCATGCACACAAACACACAACACTTACAGTGCACACAGTGACGTGTATACTGTACACCACACATCTCGCATGCACTCATGGCACCACATGAATCATCCCCCATTAGCCTGCATGGTTTCCATTCGTCTCCTCCACTTCTCCAGCCTGCCGTTATACCGTCTGTCTGTCTGTCTGTCTGTCTGTCTGTCTGTCTGTCTGTCTGTCTGTCTGTCTGTCTGTCTGTCTGTCTGTCTGTCTGTCTGTCTGTCTGTCTGTGGGTGTGTGTGTGTGTGTTGGGGGGCTGGGTGAGTGGGACAGATTGTATGCGTACATATACCCCCCTTTTACCAGTGAGTCCATTAAAAACAGTGGTTTTCAAACATGTTATTGTCAAGGACCACAACATGTATACAGACCCCCATTTGAGAAGATCTTGTGCCAGGGACCCCCATAAGATATGACACACGCACACAACATGTTTTCTTAACCCATTTTGGGCGGGAACCCCTTTTGGTGTTTTAAGAGTAATGTTATACTGAAAAATAGCAGATCTACAAGCCGCTGTAGGTCTGCTATTTTTGAAAAATCATGAAAATGTAGTGCAAACTGCAAATCTTTGAATGTATATTCTTTCAGAGCCAACGTTCTTAACTCAAATCTTTGCTTTTGGGGTGTCCCTGGAACAACATATTTTCAGATGGGTGTCGGCGCCCAAATACATACATAATCTTGGGGGTCTTTGACATGAAAAGTTTGAGAACCACTGACATAGAAATGGGGTTTTCAGAAAACTGCCAGGATTTAGAAGACATGTGTAGAATTGTGTCCAGGTCGAAATGGGTTAAGTAGCTAAAAACAAGAATGATTGCCAGTTGCAGCAAGCTCTCATTTATAAAAATCACAGCTTCACGTTGCGGTGTTCAGAGTATGGGTTTTATGGGTATGTCTCCCATTGGCTTAGAGGCA
Organism: Protomyctophum bolini; assembly: GCF_963924005.1. Taxonomy (NCBI): domain Eukaryota; kingdom Metazoa; phylum Chordata; class Actinopteri; order Myctophiformes; family Myctophidae; genus Protomyctophum; species Protomyctophum bolini. The sequence continues at coordinate 34,609,921 of NC_137874.1, read as the reverse complement.
GTCTACAGGCAGCCAATCATGAAAAAGTGTCCACTACGGTCGCTACTAGAGGTACGTGTAAATGTTTTTAGTTTTTGCAGTGATGTTGCATCCTCACTTTATTTAGAGGGAGATTGAAGATGTTTTCCTGTGGGACTGTTTGTGTGTCATTGTTGTCTTTCGTTATGGAAATCTCATAAATAACTAGAGCTTTATTGATCCCGTGGGGGACATTCAGGTGTGTGTTTGTGTGTCTGTGATTGTTTATCATGGTTCCGAGAATGAAACAAGCATTGTTCCTCTGTGTTCTCTCTCTTTCTCTCTGTTTCCCTTGTCTCTCTGTTTCCTATCCTCCCTCAGTCACTTTCTCTTTCATATTCATTTATTCTTCCTGGTTTTAGCCCCATCCATCTCTCTCTCTCTCTCTCTCTCTCTCTCTCTCTCTCTCTCTCTGGTGGTCTTTGTTTGTCATTCACCGTCCGCGGCTGTGATTTGAGGCAGATGTTAGACTGTAGATGAGTAATTCACGGCTCCCATGCTTTCCCATTGGCAGACCAGCATAAAGAATAAGACGCTTTTCCCGACTGTAATGTTTCCAACCACTTTGTTCTTTCTCTTTTTCCCCCTTCTCTCTCTCTCTCTCTCTCTCTCTCTCTCTCTCTCTCTCTCTCTCTCTGTCCTTACCTTTTCTCTTTGTCTCTCTATCTTCCTCCTGTCCCTGGCCGTCCTTACTGCTTGCCAAGCCTTGGGACTCTACTGTAAGTATACATAAATACCCTCAATGCCAGAGTTCTGTGTTTGTGAGTGTTTGTTTGTGTCACAGTTAACATGCTCCCTAACCACTACTTACTTTCATTGTATGATCAAAATAGCCTATATGAACAAGCTCACCCTTTTAGCTGTTTTTGAACGTTTAAAGTGGTTATGAAGTGTGGGTCACGACCCAAAGAATACGTTTGCACATACAAGTGGCCTAAATGAGTTTTCTCAGACGGGTGGCTGAGATAGGGTGAGAAGTTCAGTCACGTGAGAGAGACTCGGAGTAGAGTCGCTGCTTCTTTGCTTGGAAAGGAGCCAGCTTAGGTGGTTGTGGCATCTAGTAAGGCTATCCTCCTGAGCGTCTCCTTAGGGAGGTCCTCGCTGCTCATCCCACTGGGAGGAGACCCCCGGGGCAGGCCAAGGACCAGATGGGGGGGGGGGGGGTTACATCTCCACACTGGCCTAGGAACGCCTCGGGATCCGCCAGGATGAAGTTACTAATGTTGCAGTGGAGAGGGACGTCTGGAGCTGTTGCCCTAGCAAACCCGACTCCGGATAAGTGGTTGAAGATGGATAGATGGAAGTGGTTACTGTCAATTCAGTAGCCATTGCCATGCTTTCATCCCATCAACGGCAGTCTGTCTGTCCTGTATCCAGGGGCCCATCCACAGATAGACACCAGATAGTCCTGTATCCACAGATAGACACCAGGTAGTCCTGTATCCAGGGGCCTATCCACAGATAGTCTGTCAGTCCTGTATCCAGGGGCCTATCCACAGATAGTCTGTCAGTCCTGTATCCAGGGGCCTATCCACAGATAGGCAGTCTGTCTGTCCTGTATCCAGGGGCCCATCCACAGATAGACACCAGGTAGTCCTGTATCCAGGGGCCTATCCACAGAGAGACACGAGGTAGTGCTAGACAGAGCAACTGCTCTTTTGCCCTCTGGACAGCAATGTGCCATTTTGAAAGTTCGTTTTTATTTTTGGTTGTGTACAGTGTACAGTATGTGGCACATGACGACATCGACCAATTCTGGATTAAAACTTGTCTATAAATTATTTATGCCCCAAAATCTATAAATCTCACACACAAGGCAGCCGACACTTGAGCACCCTCACTGTCCCCTCAAAATGTCTGCGCACGCCACTGCCGGCATCCGTACACATGTTCATTATTACATTATTAGATTCGTGTGCCACGACTGCTTCTGTTCACACTTTTCATGCGTGACGTTATTCCACCCTCCATGGTTCCCCCAGTCCCTGGACCCTACCCCTCCTCATCTCTACTCTCAGTCCCTGGACCCTTCCCCTCCTCATCTCAGTCCCCGGACCCTTCCCCGCCTCAACGTGCAATTTATCTCTCGTGTCGGCGTGACAGAGAGCTCGGGTAAATATTTGGCAGGGACGAGATGAGGAGAGCTAGTGGGAACTATGGCACTCGGGCAACTCCCAGTGCTGCGTTCGCAAAAAGAAAACCTTGACTAGCGACACCCGCGTGCCTTTTTGTGTTTAGAATGAATCTCTGGCCAGAGTCCAGGGATGATTTCCGTTGTCTTTTAGATGGTTAAATGATGTGTTCTTTATGGTGGATGGACTGTAATTGCTGGCGTACGTTGTGAGGTCAGCTAAGAGCCTGTCTCCAGTTTTAAATAATGGCCAGCTCTATTATATCAGCTCTAGTATATGGCCATACCCATATACTGTACTGTACATACATGCAGTACACACACACACACACACACACACACACACACACACACACGCAGCTCTCTAAGCAGCCTGGAGTGCGAATGATTGCCTGTCTGTTAATAGTGAATCATTGTCTCTCATCTTCTTATTGGCTCGGGGGATCGCCGCTTTGTTCCTGCTGATCGCACTGCTGTTATAATAATAATAATAATACAGATGCCATTATATGACCCTCTCTCCCCCTTTCTCTGAGTATAATGGCACACAGATCATTGAACATGCTTCTCGTGTGTGTGTGTTTGTGCGCACGCACGCACACACGCAGTGTTTTCTGTTTACTCATGTGTGTGCGTGCGCACATCGTTATACAACATGTGTGCAAGAAAGCATGCATGGGGGAAAAATTCATCAGTGACACACACACACACACACACACACACACAAACACACACACACACAACTCTCTGTCACTCTCTTTGCAGCTTCAGTCATTGTCACCCCTTTTCTACATGTGCTTCGGTTTTGAGTTGTTTAGTGCCTTATAATCTATCTCATCAGTCATATCAGTTTACCAGCTTTATACAGCCGTATGGTTCATTCTCTCTCTCTCTCTCTGTGTCTCTCTCTCTCTCTCTCTCTCTCTCTTTCTCTCTCTCTCTCTCTCTCTCGCTCGCTCGCTCGCTCGCTCTCTCTCTCGCTCGCTCTCTCTCTCAACCTTTAATAAGACTTTTCCATTATTTGATGCTTATAAAGTAGTTGCATTATTTGATACGCTGCTGATAACAAATGACTCCCTCATCAGTGGTCTGATTAATCTATGATTATATGAATATATTATCTATTAATAATAAAAAATCCCGCCCGTGTGAAGTGAGGGGCGCTAATATATTAAAGTCTAACTCATGTTGATTATAGGCGATGTAAAACAAACGGTGACGAAACAAACATTAAATTCTCTTTATTGTTAATGGCATTTAATGTTTTTGCGATAGGGTCAAGATGACGTACATTTTCCCTTCATTGTCAATGGCGTTTTTCAAACAAACATTGAACTAAAAACTAACATTAAACCTGTATATAGGAGGGGCTAGCAATGTAAAGATTTATCTTTTTAATATATTTTCGCCAACGGAAATGGAAGCTTTCTTGCTCTGATTTGGGGAGGTGTAGTTCCAGACTCCAGACTACCTGGTACGTGACGCGTCTCCTCTCCCCCCCCTCCCCCCAGACATCCCCGACCAGGTGATCCGCGTGTTCAAGGCGGACCAGCAGAGCTGCTACATCATCATCAGCAAGGACACCACGGCGCGCGACGTGGTGTCGCACGCGGCCAACGAGTTCGGCCTGCACCTGGCCTCGCCCGACACCTACTCGCTGTGCGAGGTGTCCGTGAGCCCCGAGGGCGTCATCAAGCAGCGCCGGCTGCCCGACCAGCTCTCCAAGCTGGCCGACCGCATCCAGCTCAACGGCAGGTAAGGAGACGGCCGTGGAACGCTGCCGGAGCGCCGGGCACCACTGGGTGGGTCATATACATAGTCCCGTTTTAGGTGAAAGGTTTATCACCTTTAAGGTGGGGTCACCGCGGCGAGTGACGTGATGTTGTAGATTTCTAACCTTTCTAAAAGTACACGGCGGTGATAAGCTATCTCCTCAAACTGGAGTATGAATAGGCCTCGAGGCTACATCATCACTCCATCAGCCTCCTCTCCTTTGTCATTCTTTTCCTGTACCGACATAGAAGCTATAGGTTGATAGATGTGGCAGAGAGGGAAAGGCTTAACGTTTAGGGCAGGACCCCCATAGTAACTTTGACCCCTGCTTTATATTAGGGGAGATGGGATGCCCAATGCCCATACCCTATAGGTGGGGTTGACGAAAGGGCCTTTCTGTGTTGACTTGTGCATGCTCTCCCTAGGGTAGGTACCATAGACTGTAAAAAATATGGACAAAGCGTTCCGCGGGTCTAACATGAACATAAAATGAAGCCTGTCAGTCCTTGCAATGGAAGTCGCCATCTTTCTAGATCCGTTTGGGCCCAGCTGGCCCATTGGCTGGCCCAGACAACGAGGCGGGACTTCCCCCCTCCTTCTTTGTTGGTTTTTATTTTGACTCGAGTGGGTGGGGGATCCCGTTCATAGACTGTAACGGTAGCCACGCCCCTCAGAACATGCGCGACTTTATGGTAATTTTCTTTATAAATGGGACCATAATTTTCCAAAAAGAATATTATGACATTAGAAATGAGACTTTAAACTAGTGACTGGAAGCAAAAAGTATTCATGACCATGTTTATTAAGGTAATACAGTCTAGGTGAAGTTGGGCCCAAATACATGGACTTCTATGGGGCTATGGTTTTTTTTGAGCCCAATGACAGCGCCACAACAGGCCATTATATGAACTTTCATTTCCTTAGTGGCTTCACAAAATATCTGTCTGACTGCCCCCCTGGTAGGTACCCTCACACAAAGAAAACATGCAGTAATCTTGGGCTCTATACTGCCTCCTCCCCTGGCGCCTGATGGAGGGGAAAGGGACTGGTTGGAATAACGTGTTCTTTCCACACGCTATGTCCAAACGGGGGAAACTCCCCCCTGTCAGGTGAACAGAAGCGGCTTGGACTCCTCATGCATATAAGGAAGTATGAGGTCAGTCCGTTGCTCTCTCCAGGTTGGCAGAGGGAGTGTAGAGCCCAGGATTACATTAGATAAATGACACTGGGTGAAAGCATGGGTTATCGTGTGATAGAAAGTAAATCTCCCTGTCCTCCACTTCTCCTGGTCTCCTGCGTGCGTGCGATAGGCAGGTAGCACATCAGACTCATCCCAACTAGGTTGGCATGAATATTTCATCCTCTGACTGGAGCCCTGCAGATTGCACGGCACGGCAGGAATTATTCATGTGTGTGTGTGCACGTGCAGGCATGCACATGCACACATTCACACATTCACCCACGCACGCACGTACACACAGACACACACACACACACACACAGACGGCTGTCACAATTATTACATAATAATATATAATCGTTTGGGCAATCAGCCTTAGGGTCCCGTGGGACCCTGACGAAGGCTGATTGCCGAAACGCGCTGGTCCTCCCTTTTGTGTAATGAATGATCTTTGCCATGCCTTAAAGCTTAGAATAAAGGCTTTTTGTGGATCCTCTTATTTATTTTCGTAATTATACCTCACCAACGAGCACCTGTATTCAGTTGGACCACGGCAGCGCTCCCTTCCTCTATTCAACTTTTGTATAAAATTATTATATTGAATCATTTTAACATCAGGAATGTCTTGGTATATTTAAGTGATTTGACATATCTTCCCTGTGCAATTAGTGAATTTGAGGCCTCAAAGGCAATCTTAATTATTTTTTCTTAATTTACATGTCCAATGTTCAACACCAAAAACATGATTGCATCATGAATCGCAATTATTAGTAGGACAATTAATCGTCAACCTAAATGTGTGATCGGCACAGCAGTACAGTCACTTAGAGGTACAGTTATACAATAATGCCAAAAGTGGTCCTGTGTATTCAATTCATCAAGACATACAGACATACAATCTCTCTCTGTGTGTCTCTCTCTCTCTCTCTCTCTCTCTCTCTCTCTCTCTCTCTCTCTCTCTCTCTCTCTCTCTCTGTCTGTAGTGAATCTGGCAGGGAATAGTCATGCCCACAGCACCACGATTTATACAAGCTGCCAAAACCAGGGGATTTCCCCAAGCACACACACACACACACACACACACACACACACACACACACACACACACACACACACACACACACACACGCACGCACACAAGTGCCTCTCTGCCTTGGAGTCCGTTCCAGTGGCATAGTTCCAGTGCTCTCACCCTGGGCCAGTTCCATAGTTCTATATTCACTGTGTCATTAATCCTGTCGTCTCCACCTCTCCTTCCAGTTGTGTCTAGAGAGAGAGAGTTGGCACTCTGACAACTTATGGCCCACTTGACATATGCTGTGTGTACCAGGGATGGGATGGGCACATTAGTGCTCCATTAGGAGCCATATAGGGAGGGGGGTGGAGGGCAGGAAAGCCAAGCATACATTAGATTTATATTTATAAATGCACTGCAACACATTATGCACTGTGATAAATGACCCCCCTGTTGGATGCACTCCCAGAGCAAGCTGCACATTATGGAAGATCACACCTATAGGGTTATCCAGAGTCCAGACCACTGCAGTTTGTCTCCACAACATTTAAATGTATACCACGCATCTTGTGTTGGTCGGCACTCTGTGGTTTCCGGCACACCACGCCATTATGTGATTAAGTATAAATGGGACTTCGCTTATAAAACCGGGAAAGTACCCTCACACAAAACAAACATGCCGTAATCGTGGTCTCTATACTGCCTCCCCCTGGCCAGACGGGAACTGGTTGGAATAATGTGTTCCTTCCACGCGCTACCTACGTCCTATCAGGGAAACTCCCCCCCTGTCAGGTGATAAGAAGTGATCTGTTAACTCCTCATGCATTGAAGGAAGCATGAGCTCAGTTCGGGGCTCTCCCCATGCTGGCAGCTAGAGGGAGAGTAGCGCCCAGGATTACAGCTTAGGCAATTGTCATTGGGTGAAAAGAAAACGTTACAAAAACTGTGGTATAAAAATAAACAAAAAGGAATAAATAGCAGATGTACAAACGTTGTGCTTGTAAGCTTGTGCTTATGCCTTTGAGCTTGTAAATCTGCAAAAAAAAAAAGTATGAGAATTTCTTCTTAATGGGTTGAGACGGGTTGGTCTCATTGCACATTTTTTTAAATCTGAACTAGGCTTAAGAGAGTAAGAGAGGCTGTAATCTGTCAGTGGCTGTCAAGGGGGAGTGTTCCTCCCTTTCCCAGAGCCCATCTGTGCCCAATTCAGACGAAATGTGAACGAGGTAAACCCTGCAGAAGATTTGTCAGGAGACAGAGATGGTTCTGCGATACATCGGATAGATTTTATGGGCCCCCAAGCATCTGCCGTGAACCTGCTGTCTGTGTTTTCGCACGTCGTTCACTTGTGCACAACAGTGTCTTGTTCTCATCGCTGAAACAAAGATGAAACATTTATGAATGTAGTTTAAGTGGGATACTTAACGTAGCGTCTATTTCCATCGCTTAAGCTCCGCTGAAACGTTGAAGGATCAGTTTGACTGGGACAGTTGTTTTGGTTTCTGTATGTTTTAGACACATAGGTACATCTTCACCCATCTCCTCCTCCTCCTCCTGCAGGTATTACCTGAAGAACAACATGGAGACAGAGACTCTGTGTTCGGACGAGGATGCCCAGGACCTCCTGAGGGAGAGCCACATCATGCTGCTGCAGCTCAGCACGGTGGAGGTGGCCGCCCAGCTCTCCATGAGAGACTTTGATCTCTTCAGGAACATCGAGTCCACAGAGTGAGTATACTGTAGTACAGCTGCCCAATCCCCAGTGCTAAAAGGCCTCAATCTGTACGTTTCATTGCGTCCTGCTCCGGGATTCCAACGAGGTCTTTCGAGAGGGAATCCCTGCTCCCGCCTCCCCACACAACCCCCCATTGACTAGTCAGTCAGGGTTAGTGATCTATACTGTATGTAAAGCAAACTTAATTAGCCATCACTCTAAATAGCCAGCCCCCTCCACCCCATAGTCAAAATTGTATGTGTTACAGATTGTACTAATTCAGGCTCTGTTCCATTTAGTTTGCAGTGGTTCTCAAACCTTTTAGTTTCAAGGACCCTCACTCTGAGAGTGTAAAATGGAATCAAATGGACCCTTATTGGTTCCATTTTACACACCCGCACAGGGCCATTTGTAACCCACTCAAGGACACGTTGAGACCCACTGGTGTAGCAGAGTGTTTCCAGTGAGCCAACATGCACAATAGCAGCACCCTGACGCCAGGGCTCCACTGGGCGCGTTTGGGCGCGTTGCGTCTCCGTCGCGTGCGTCAAAAAACGAACCGGTTCAATTTTAATGGTGACGCACGCACGCGGCACGCACGCGTAACGCGGGCAGTGGAGCCACCCTTCATTGATTAAAAAGGGAACATTCTGTGACGGTGACGCAGACGCGCCCAGTGGAGCCCTGGCGTAACTCTGTTTGACCAGAATGGAACAGAGCCCTCATTAGTATCAGCGGTAACACCTGTGAAGGGGCCCAAGATCTTTCCTAAATGGCGTGTATACATATGAACCCCCTCCAGGTACGTGGACGACCTGTTCAAGCTGGACTCGGCGACGGGCAGCGGTCACCTGAAGCAGTTTGAGGAGGTGATCAACCAGGAGACCTTCTGGGTGGCCACGGAGGTGCTGAAGGAGCCCAACGCCCTGAAGAGGATGAAGATCGTCAAGCACTTCATCAAGATCGCCCTGCACTGCCGCGAGTGCAAGAACTTCAACTCCATGTTCGCCATCATCAGGTTGGGACTGCTCTGTTACTGTGTGTGTGTGTGTGTGTGTGTGTGTGTGTGTGTGTGTGTGTGCGAGCCCATGTGTGTGCATGTGTGCACTCGCATGTGTTTTGGTGGGCTGCAGGTTGGGTGCATGCATGTAAGTGATTTCACGTTCTGAATGTGTGCATGTGTGTCTTTATGTCTGCTTTTATAAATGTGTGGGTTAATGGTGTGTGTGTGTCACGCGTGTGTGCGTGTGTGCGTGTGTGTGCGACTATGATCGTATGCTTTATTCTGTGTGTGTGTGTGTGTGTGTGTGTGTGTGTGTGTCTATCACAACCCCCCCCCCCCGCCCCCTGGTCTGACTCTGTTCCCCCTGCATGCATGTGAGCTTTGCATTTATGCTGTTTATGCTTGTTTGCATATGTGAGCAACCCCCCCTCCCCCCCCACCACCCTTCTTCCATAATGAGGTTCAGCCCCCCCACCACAGTCTGTCCCCCTACATGTCTGTCTGTCTGTCTGTCTGTCTGTCTGTCTGTCTGTCTGTCTGTCTGTCTGTCTGTCTGTCTGTCTGTCTGTCTGTCTGTCTGTCTGTCTGTCTGTGTGTCTCTCTCTCTCTCTCTCTCTCTCTGCCTCTGCCAGATCATTGCATCAACCCATTCCCTTCTGACCGCACTCGATCTGGCTCCTTCTGTCTGCCTTCAAGACACACACACACACACACACACACACACACACACACACACACACACACACACACACACACACACACACAACAAACACACGCACACACTTGTTGTACTACACTTGTGAGGACATCGACATTTTGGACGGAGATTTTGTAAATGGCATTTTTTGCATTTCCGGACATGACGTGTCTTCTGCGTCATGTTGTGTGTCTGTAGATCCACTATCCTCGGTGTGCGACACACACGCTCAACTGAAACGGACAAAACTCCCGACCCCTGGAACTAAACTCTATAATGCCTAATCGTAAAACCTGAATATGAATCTTTTCCTAATTGTAAGCCTAAATAAAAATTGGTTTTAACCGAAAATCAGTGAATTATGTCCTGAGGAGAAGGACAATTGTCCTCACAATATCTGTTTCTAAAGTTCTGCTACACTCTTGGGGACATTTGACCCTCACAAGTATAATAATACAAGTACACACACACACACACACACACACACACACATCCCCCGGCGACGGGCTCACTTATTGTTTGTTGTTGTTGTTAATCCAGTCTGCTCTCTGTGGCCGTGGATGGATGTGAGATTGAGCTGGGCCTTGAACCCACGGGGAGGGAGCTTGTATATGGGATGACGTGTGTGTGTGTGTGTGTGTGTGTGTGTGTGTGTGTGTGTGTGTGTGTGTGTGTGCGCGTGTGTGTGTCAAGTCACTTGTCTTCAGAGCTGTTTGATGCGTGCGAGCAGAGACAGAGTATGAACTCAGTTGTTCTGTCTGTCTCTCTCTCTCTCTCTCTCTCTCTCTCTCTGCTGACAGTGATTATTCTGATGTCTGCTGTGGCCTGTCTCTCTCTCTCTCTCTCTCTCTCTCTCTCTCTCTCTCTCTCTCTGCGACAGTGTGTTCTATAGCAGTGTGTGTGTGCAATGTCCAGGGTCATGTTGCTGAATAGGACGGAGCTTAATATTCTCATTAAGTTGTGTCGGCTGTGTGTGTCTGTGTGTGTGACTGTGTGTGTGTTTGTGACTGTGTGTGTGGCCATAGGCCAAACCACTTGAACCACCAGCGTCGATATTCTGGCCGGGAACATTAGATGGAAAAAATGGTGAGAGACAAGTACAGTTTTAAATCCAGTCTAGTTCTCTAAGAAAGGGAGGGACGCACACACACACACACACACACACACACACACACACACACACACACACACACACACACACAGTCACACACACAGTCACATACACACACACTCCGGGGGGTCTAAGTGGTCAAGACCCCCCTGCGCTACGCTCCAGTAACAGTGTGTTCTCTGCTGTTAGACAGCAGACAGTTCAGTGCAGCAGTGTCTGACCTCCATGTTCTCCTCACAGCAGGCTGTCCTCCTCAGCCATATGGAGAGACTGGAGGAGACACAGCCTTGTCAACACCCCCCCCCCCCCCCCATTCTGCAAGGATGCCCAGTTTAATATGCATTAGGCCACAGACCTCCCATTTGATACCATTTAAACAATAAATAAATAGATCTCTGGGATCTCAAACTACACATACTCAAGTCTAGTTTAATTACGACAGTCCATTTGGTTCCTCACTATGAATCCTTTAGCTGGAACCCCCTCACAGACTTCTGCCTTGCATGGTTTCCGCCGCCATCGGTGTATGAATGTGTGTGTGAATGGGTGAATTGATGCACAATCTATGTAAAGCACCTTGCATGAAGACACTATATAAATGCACCATTTACCATAGAGAGAGAGAGAGAGAGAGAGAAGGGGGGTTAGAGAGGTGGTGGTGGAGAAAAAGAACAGGGAGAGACTGAGAAAAGCAGAGGCATCATTTCTGGACAGAATTGGAGGGTGGTACACCGTATTTCAAAAATAGTAAAAATAGCAACGCAACGTAATTCGATGCATGATGTGAGCTTGTAGATGTGCTACTGTATTTTTGAACAATTTCAAAGTGATTGAGAGAACTGGGTCACAAAAAACCAACAAAGAAAACAGTAAGACACATTCTCTGAGGAGGAGACCAGTATTTTAGACATTTTTGGCCTTAGGGTGGCGCTCTTTTGGTTCATGAAGGTGAAGCTCCAGCCAGTAGTTTTGGACTCGCGGTACAACTACAGTTGTAGTACACTTTCTGCAGCGCTTGCGTTGTCAATGAGCTGCTTGGCTAACTCCGCTGCAATAGCCCTTGAATTGTGTGCACTCACTGTCCCTTTCACAATCAACTATGGACCACATTCAGTGAAGGATGCATGGCAGTGCGCGAAGCTATCTGGGGTTAGTTGTTCATGTTGCAAGCAACACAGGATGGGTTCAACCACAGTTCACCCAAACTGTGTTAAAGGTTGTCGTGTCCTACTGTAGCTTCCTACTGTGTGTGTGTGTGTGTGTGTGTGTGTGTGCGTGTGTGTGTGCACCAACTTACTATGTTCCATTATCTCTTCACACCACTGATCCCTGTCTCCTACAAACACAGACAGACAGATACACACACACACACACACACACACACACACACACACACACACACACAGCCTTGAGAGTCGTTCAAGATGACCAGCTAGAAAACGTTCAGCTGTTGTCAAAACAACAGGAAGTACATAATTGTCGTCTTAGATTTCCTAGGGCTGTATCGGTTCCCCGTTGAAGCATTAAATGTTATCGCAACAATCTACTGAACAAACTAATATTCAGCTACTCTGTGAAAGTAATAGAACAGTCTGGAACTTAACATCTGATGACCCCCCCCCCCCCTTCTTTGCGTACTGTGTGTGTGTGTGTGTGTGTGTGTGTGTGTGTGTGCGCGCGCGTGCGCGCCTGTACGGGTGTGTGCGCACAGCTCTAATCGCAAGGGAATCAGAGGAGATAATTGTAGTGTTCCTCTGAGCTGTTTTGTGCTGATTTGATTTCCTCCCATACAGTTAAAAGCTGCTGACCTCAGCTGTTTAGTGACGTTACGTTCTCTCTCTCTCTCTCTCTCTCTCTCTCTCTCTCTCTCTCTCTCTCTGCTTTTATATGAACTGTTGTGATCTCATCATGTCCTCTGTTCCCTGTTCTGGCATTATGTCTGTTCTGGTCACGTTCTTTATTCCCTCGTCTGCTCTCAGGGTGTTGCTGGGTGTGTGTAGGAATTAGTGATGTGTTAAAAGATAGCAGACCCAGAGCCAAATTGCTTTACTTGCAGCTAACTGAAAGTCTCTCTCTCTCTCTCTCTCTCTCTCTCTCTCTCCTCATCTTTCTGCCTCTCCCTCCTCCCCCCCCCCCCACCTCTCCTCTCCTGCTCAGTGGTCTGAACCTGGCCCCGGTGGCCTGCCTGCGCAGCACGTGGGAGAAGTTAGCTTTAGTTAATTACCTCGTCTCTCTCTCTCTCTCTCACACACTCTCACTCTCTCTCTCTCTCACTCAGTTATGCGGGAGCACCTACTGAGGGACAAAAAACTACTTTCTGGCCATGACAGCCCAAACATCCAAACAGAAAAGTCCTATCTGATTGTTAAACTCACTCTGCCACTGACTTTGCCACTCTATTTGCCACTCACTTTATGCATACCCTCTATTTCAAATGACACTGATCATCCCCTGTATCGCTTCTTTAACCTCATGCCACCCGGACAACGATACAGAACCTTGCCATGGAAAAAGGTCCGTTTCAGTAGGTGTTTTGATCCCTCAGCCATCACAGCATTAAACAAACTGCCCCGCCGATAGGATGGTTCTGTATACTGTGGGGACCTCATGTTTTTGCATTGTCTTGGTGTCATGTTCACTGTGTTGTTTTTGATCTGCGTGTTAGAACAGATTGTGAAGAATATCCTTCGGGACAATAAAGATTATTCTTATTAATCTCTCTCTCTCCCCCTCCCCTAGTGGTCTGAACCTGGCCCCCGTGGCCCGCCTGCGCAGCACGTGGGAGAAGCTGCCCAGCAAGTACGAGAAGCTGTTCTCGGACCTGCAGGACGTATTCGACCCGTCCAGGAACATGTCCAAGTACCGCAACGTGCTGAGCAGCCAGAGCATGCAGCCGCCCATCATCCCCCTGTTCCCCGTGGTCAAGAAGGACCTCACCTTCCTGCACGAAGGTAGGAACAAACCCCCATCATCCCCCTGTTCCCCATGGTCAAGAAGGACCTCACCTTCCTGCACGAAGGTAGGAACAAACCCCCACCATCCCCCTGTTCCCCGTGGTCAAGAAGGACCTCACCTTCCTGCACGAAGGTAGGAACAAACCCCCATCATCCCCCTGTTCCCCGTGGTCAAGAAGGACCTCACCTTCCTGCACGAAGGTAGGAACAAACCCCCACCATCCCCCTGTTCCCCGTGGTCAAGAAGGACCTCACCTTCCTGCACGAAGGTAGGATCAAACCCCCACCATCCCCCTGTTCCCTGTGGTCAAGAAGGTAGGATCAAACCCCCATCATCCCCCTGTTCCCCGTGGTCAAGAAGGTAGGATCAAACCCCCATCATCCCCCTGTTCCCCGTGGTCAAGAAGGACCTCACCTTCCTGCACGAAGGTAGGATCAAACCCCCACCATCCCCCTGTTCCCCGTGGTCAAGAAGGTAGGAACAAACCCCCACCATCCCCCTGTTCCCCGTGGTCAAGAAGGTAGGAACAAACCCCCATCATCCCCCTGTTCCCCGTGGTCAAGAAGGTAGGATCAAACCCCCATACTGGTACACGGGATACAGAGAGAGTGTCGGGGATGACATATGGGCCGTCCTGTAGTTTGAGGGCGGTACTCAGCCGGTGCATGCAGGCACTAACAAAGTTAGTTAACGAGTTAATGAAATTCACAGATTTCTGGGTCTAAAAAAACCCTAACTAATAATAACCATATCTAACCAGCAAACAAATATCACATCGTATTACTGTTGTCCATTAGCACCAAACATTAAAGCTACAGATTAATAGAAAAGATCAAAATATTATCAACAAAATAGCAAATACAAATAACAATGATCTGTAGATTATATTAACACTATACTTGCCTTAGTCCTTCAAGCACTACCTCTACTGTGCGTTAGTTTCTCATTCAAATGTAAAAAAATATATATTTAAGTATGCAAAGCACATGCATTTCTTTGTGAAATCAAAGAAGCTGGAAAGCTAAAGGTTAAGCGTGAGGTGGAGGACATCTTGTTTTTTCCCCCTGCTTCCTCTGTACCAGGCAGAAGGTCAACTTCAGGCCCACTCAGGAGTTTTACTTCTGCTATCAGCTTATTGTCCAGCCTAGAGTATCAGAGATACAACAATGCTTTCCCATTAGTTTAGGTTTAGTTTTTTTTTTTTTACTTCCCCTCGCTCGCTTTCAGATAACCATACAGCCCAACCGTCACAACCAACAACCTTTGACTTCCCTTATCTTATAAACATGTCCAAGTTAGGAACGGAAGGAAGAGATGTATTATTGTGCAAGTTCAAATCGGACGTGACACACGTGATGGCCTTAGCACCAGCTAGGGGACTAAAGGACAAAGGAAATGATAAGTAGAGGACAGGAACAGGGCTGTGCATTAATGTGAAGAAGACTCTTATGACTTATGACATACGTCTTATCAGTAGATAAGACATATTGCATACTCACTGGCTCTGTATCTGCCCGGGTGTGTGTGTGTGTGTGTGTGTGTGTGTTTGTGTTTGTGTGTGTGTGTGTGTGTGTGTGTGTGCGCGCACGGGTGCACGTGCTTGTGCGTACACCTGTGTGTGTGTGTGTGTGTGTGTGTGTGTGTGTGTGTGTGTGTATTATGCATGACTTCCCAGGCAACGACTCTAACGTGGATGGTCTGGTGAACTTCGAGAAGCTGAGGATGATCGCTAAGGAGATCAGACATGTGGTTCGAATGACCTCGGCCAACATGGACCCCGCGCTGATGTTCCGACAGAGGTAGGACCTCCATCTCACACCGCGTAGCTCTCTCTGCTAGCTTTATCCCCTTCTGTTGGAGAACAGATAACCGGAGACTGTACTGTACTCTGTACTGTATGTACGATGCATACTAATATCACTGCGTAGAGATTAGTCTCGTCCCTCTCAGTAGTCATCAGACTCTTTTTTGCAATGTCCCGCCCCATATTTGCGTACTGGGCCCTGGTTGGTTATATACCCCGGTTCCAGACGAATCTGGTTGGCTCGTCGCCACTTCGGCCCGTGACGTCCTCCTACAATTAAGAGGGGCCAGACTTAATCTGCCTGGGGCGATATGCAGCGCAAAGGCAGATGAATGCTGGCTATGCGAGGCTGCGATCGACTTGGCCACCTCGCGGTGGATAAAAAGAAAACAAACTCCTGCCGATCGATTTCCGTGTGCTTGCCTTGGAAAGAACTTGCCTACCGCTGATACTAATCAAGGCTCTGTTTCATTCTGGTCAAACGGAGTCGGGGTGCTGCTATTGTGCGTGTTGGCTCACTGGAAACACTCTGAGACCCACTGGTGTCGCAGAGTGGGTTCCAAATGGCCTCGTACGGCTGTGTAACTCTGAGAGTGTACAAATGGACCAAAATGGACCCTTATGTTCATATATACATGTATATATGTTTTATACATTTGAAAACTTTAAATGGGACATTCTTCATAACGAGTACTTTCTACTTTTGGTACTTTAAGTACATTCTGATGTCAATACTTTTGTACTTTTACTCGTGTGCATTTTGAATACCAGACTTCCACTTGTAGTTCTACATTGCAGTATTGATACTTTTACTTAAGTAAAACATTTGAGTACTTTTTTCCGCCACTGATCAGAGCCATCATCACCACAACACCCTGCCTGGACCTGACCTGAATCCTTTCACAGGCACCGTGTCTGGCAAGGCAATCAATCAATCAATCAATCAATCAATCAATTCCTAGTCCCTTCCTGCTCAGTCCATGCCAGTGGTTTTCAACCAGTGGTCCGGGGACCACTAGTGGGCCTTATCAGGGTTCCAGATGAGCCCTGCTAAATGATGTGGAGAGTTGGTAACCAAACGGCCCCTTGGCCTTTATAGATCTTTAACTCTTGCGAGAGATTTACGCTCTCAAGAGATAAATTATTGTTAAAAATCTGCATTACTTAATTTAAAGAAGTCTACACATTTTGAGAAAATGTAGAAGAATTGTTATTTTGATCAACGTTTCCCTGTTAAAAATATTCTTTAGTCTGGGGTCTGAGAGGCTAAATGTCATCAAATTGCGGTCCGTGGTTCAAATGCAGAATAAATCATGGGCCTTGATATGGAAAGGGTTGAAAACCACTGGTCCATGTCATCTCAGTTCAGCCTCGTCCGCTGGAATGTACCGTGACATGACATGACATGACATGACATGACATGACATGCCATGACATGACATGACATGACATGACATGACATGACATGACATGACATGACATGACATGACATGACATGACATGGGGTCTGTTTGACCGGAGCTGAGATAGAATTGATGGAACCGCCCAATGCGGTGATTGTTTTTTTCAATCAGGTCACTACAAGTCCTGTCTGTCTGTCACTCTTCATGATGCATGACTGCCCCCTGCAGACACTCTCCCCACACTGCAAGCACTGGTTGGCTTTGTGAAGACACTTCTACACACACAGAAGTGGGCCAGATATACTATACAGAATTAATTTAGACATTTTTAGCTCGGCACACAATCGGCACACAGCTTTATATA
Source organism: Protomyctophum bolini (assembly GCF_963924005.1). Lineage (NCBI taxonomy): Eukaryota > Metazoa > Chordata > Actinopteri > Myctophiformes > Myctophidae > Protomyctophum > Protomyctophum bolini. The sequence goes on along the minus strand of NC_137874.1, from coordinate 34,592,753 downwards.
TAGTTCACAGGACCTTAACCCACTAAATTATAAAAAATAAACCTGTAAGACGCCTTATTATAGGCGAAGGGCGACCGAATGTCAGCACGGTGCCACGCAATGGGCAGAAGGAAATTGCAGGATTTGACAGCCTCCACTTCATGTAAATATTTGTTTTTCAGAAAACTTTGGTCAGGATTTAGAAGGCGTTTTTAGAAGCGGCCTCAGTTTTTTTTAGAAAACAAAAAAAGCAACACAAATTTACAAGTTCACATTGTATTGTGTGAGCTTGTGGATCAGCTATTTCCACAATTTCCAAAGCTTCTCACCTACGACGACATTTCCAAAATGGGGACACCGGTCATACGTGGTCAATAATAAGTCAACATGGAGGCGATTGCATGTGAAATTACCTTTTTAATTTGTAATTGGAACTTGGGTGGGGTTTAATTACACACGCGTGCCGCTGCTCACGATTATGTCGAGCGTCGACAGGTCATCCACGAACGCATCGTTTAGCCGCTACGACGCTCTTCCGAAGGAGCCGCGGATGTTGTCAACGTTCCTTCACGCCATGTAAAACGTCCAGCGGATACGGGGAGATGTCCGCGACGGTTTAATGTCAAGTGTCCTCCCTCCCATCTCCTACCATCTCCTGTGTGTGTGTGTCTGTGGTCATGTGACTCCTACATAGCCCCAACCACCCCCCCGTCCTCGTCCCCCCTGTCCTCCCCCTCGACCTTTGACACTGTCTTTTTAAAACCACGCTTCAATCTTCCACACCTCTCGCTTGCAGGAAGAAGAGGTGGAAGAGTTTAGGGTAAGTTCCCCCCCGACCCCCCCCCCCCCAACCGGTTCGAGGCGGTTTAGGTGTGGGCCGTTCAAGGCCAACCATGCACTCCCCCCAACCCCCCCCCCCCCCCCCCCCCCCCTTACAATCCTGTTATCATCTGCCAACATGGAGCTCTGCATGTGACATTATTAACCCTTTAATTTGCAGTGTCCATACCAGCCTGCCCCGTGCTGACATCCATCATTAAATAATCAGCATCATCATTTATGTCACCTTGTTTTGTTTGTATTTACACGCGTTGGACCCGGGTCAAATAGTAGGTAGCAGCACGGATGTTTTTTGTTCACATAGCTGTCCAATTATGTTACTGTGAAAACGCCCTCGCCCTGGTCTTCTTGCTGTTTAATGAAGCATTACACAATGGTTAGTAACCAGAACATATTGTGCATACCATTTGGCCAAAGGTGTAGCACTGATACACAGATGAGCAATAAAGAAAAATAAATCACAATAATTAGCCCTTCGCTAAACCATACCCCAAAAGGCTGATTGGTGAACATTTTGGGACACACTCGGGTCAGTTGTGCCCAAACCTCGCCCATGTAGCATCTGAGATGCTGTGAAACGAGCCATGACAAAAGTACAGTATACAGTACATCACCATTTGGTCCGTGTCCAGCGCTGTAATAATCTGCATCCTGGCATTAATGTTCTGTCATCCCATTTTGAATGTCATCAACCCTAACCTGTTTAATGTTTGCCTCCATCTGACAGAATGAGTGTTTATAGCATGATGCAACGGCACAATAAAAACCATGTACCTCCTCTTAGTGCATGGTCCTGTTTAACCTGCTATGCTACCCAACACACGCACACGCACACACACACACACACACACACACACACACACACACACACACACACACACACACACACACACACACACAGGCGCTAACTGTGTGGGATAGAGAGTCATGGAGAATAATATCACTTTTATCTTGTTTTATTCATAAAGGGGGGGTGTAAAGGGGGATGAGGGAGGGTCCACAATGTCCGACAATGAACTGATGAACTAACACGTGTCTCCTTTCTTCTTTTACTCTTCGTCTCTCTCTCTCTCTCTTCCATCCCTCATCATCCTCCTCCGATTCCTCCACCTGCTCTTTGAATGTCTGTCCCCCACCTCCTCTCTCTCTCTCTCTCTCTCTCTCTCTCTCTGCCTCTCTCTAGGTCTCTCAGCCAGGGCAGCACCAACTCCAACATGCTGGACGTGCAGGGTGTGCACGGCCACAAGAAGCGCGTGCGCCGCAGCTCGCTGCTCAACGCCAAGAAGCTGTACGAGGACGCGCAGATGGCGCGCAAGGTCAAGCAGTACCTGTCCAACCTCACCGTGGAGACGGACGAGGAGAGACACCAGCTCTCGTCCCTGCAGTGTGAGCCCACCTACAGCACATGTGAGTCTAATTACTCTAACGAGTCTAACGAGTCGAATGTCTCCCTGCAGCATGAGCCCACCTACAGCACATGTGATGGTGCGTTCACACGGGCAGCCGCAAAGATGCAAAGACGAATGGGAGTATCATTTTGAGCAGCTGCATGCGTCATTGCGTCTTTTGCATCGTCATGTCGCTGGCTTCCATTGACAATGAATGGCATCTTTTACACCTGCCCGTGTGAACAACAGCATGAGTCTAATTAGTCTAATGTCTCCCTGCAGTGTGAGTCCACCTACATACATACAGCACATGGGAGTCTTAGTAATTAGTGACACGGCAGACTGTGTCTGACAAGTATGTCAACTGTATACGACTTGGTTGAATGATTGATTCTGGTTGGTCAATTCAGCGGTGTGTTATTCCTGGATAATGGCCGCTCTGCTCTATAACAGACCGATGTGTTCGGAGCACCTGGCTGCAGCCGCTGCGCTGCTTGGACTTTATGCTGTACCCAACATGACAGCCATGTAAACAAACGCACAATGTTCCCCATTTAGCTATAAGGTTCTATGTTCCCCAATTGGCTCTAAAAAAAGGTTATATGTTCCCCGCTCACCCGTGTTGGCCATATATGGAAGATGCCTATTCCTGAGTTTTGACTCAACACCTCCTTGAGCTCCTGGTTCCCCCCCCCCCCCCCCCCCCCCCCCTGTCCACAGAACATAGAACCTTTTTATAGAACCGGTTCTTCCTTTTTTGAGTGGTGAACATAGAACCTCTTTTTGGTTGAGCGGGGACCGTTTCTTAGATATGTGGGGAACATAGAACCTTTTTTGAGTGGGGAACATAGAACCGCTTTTTGGTTGAGCAGGGAACATATAGGGAACAGTGTTTATGTCCTTGACTCCTTTGTACAACACATTCTTGTACTTCTGTTTACGTGGATAATGATGTTTCCTGGGAGGTTTTGAGGTTTAATTACCATGAGGATTTAGTTTTTTAATTAAACAAGCAGGTGTTTTGCTGAAGACAACTGAGCTGAAACTTCATGCTGGAGGGAACCTTGTAGTATTTATTACTGCCTTGCACTGCCATCTAGTGGTATGTAATGTGTCCCGCAGAACATAAAAAAGAATAGAGGAGGTAGACTGTGAACGAGGCTGCTGTTCTCTAAAAGTCAGTGACTGTGTCAGAAACACTGACAGAACGTGCCTGTGAAACGGTACATTTTGTGTACAAAGTACAAAGGTTGAGTGTCTTGCATTTTGTCTTGTATTTTGTATCTTGTATTTTAGGTCATTACGTGGCCTTTTTACTGTAGTTTTTTCTCTCTGTTAGTACCTTGGAAATGTTTATGTACTGTTTTTGTTTTGTTGCCTGTTTTCTGCTTGTTTGGGGACTACGGGTGGACATTTTCAAATTAGCATCCTTGCTAAATATTTACATTGCATTGAATGTGTAGTGATCAGTAATGTGTGCTGTCCCGTCCAAATAAACATATAAACTAAACTGAACATTATCAGTGCTGTGCTCAATAGTCCCATACGTCTGACAGACACCAGATGCCAGCCTCTGTAGACTTATGGTCCACATAACCAAGATGTACCCAGAATGTTTCCCAGACCTTTTGGCACTTTAGTGATTCTCAACCTTTTAATTCCAGTTTGATACAATATTAATGCACTAGGCCAGGGGTTCTCAACCCTTTATCATTTTGGAGGGGTCCCCAAAAAAAAAGTTCTTCAACTGAATGGCTGGGAAATGGAAATTTAGAGTTTACATAGTACACATTTACATTTATCTGGTTATATCTGGTTTCAGTATTTATTATTAAGGTTATTGTAGCGGTCAATTTGTATTGGTTGTGGGGAGGGGGGCAGACAAGACATGCAAGACATGGCCAAAGCATTTCCGGGGGTCCCCAGCCAAAAACGTTGAGAACCCCTGCACTAGGCCACACACGGACCCCCATTTGATACGATTTTTATCTCTGAGACCCAAAATCTACACTCGGTGTTACTTGAACTCTGAGAGTGTACAAATGGAAGTTGTCCAGACCCATTTGGTTCCTCACTATCAATCATTTAGCTGTGTGATCCCTTAATGAATTGCATTTATTTTTAGCTTTTCCAAGTGCTCAAAGCGCTTTACAATGGTTCATTCATTCATACATTGGGAGGTTAAGGATCACTGGCGGTTCCCAATCAGAAGTGAGGTCCTGGGACAACCACTTCCCAGTAAAAATTAAGCCCATTTCATTATTCGACTATTTGAAAACAGCCGATCTGCGAGCTGTATGGCTTGTGAGCTTGTAGATCTGCTATTGTCGAAACATTTCGAATAAATATATAAATGTGCACAATCTATGTAAAGCGCCTTGGATAAAGGCGCTACTGTATATAAATGAACCATTTACCATTCACCACAACACAAATGTTCTCATAATTGGGGCCAAGAAATCCTTACAGATCGGTATCCTTCGCCAGCTACATTTTGACATACAATTTAGGCATGAATTTAGCATTGCTGCCATGGCTTTGTGTCCTGGCTGTGGACTGTGGACTAAGAACCGGATTAATTGTGTCCCCTGTGTTGCAGTGTCCAAGAACCTGAGCGAGAGGCGCTCCACCAAGTCGGACATGTCCCCCGTGTCCCTGCGCTCGGCACTGCCCTCGGGGAAGACGCAGAACCGGGTGTCCCAAGTCCTCCAGGTGCAGGTCCCCCTGTATCCACTGCGCAAGAAGAGCACCGCTAAGGACATCGCCTCCACCAGTGAGCACAAACATAACATCTTGTACTTCTGTTTCATTGTTTTCCAGCCGTTTGAGTAGTTTTTTTTTCCTGTTGTTTCTTTTCTTTGACGTTACCCCCTGACACTGCACTGCACCATAGTTCAACTTGGCTTAGTGTTGAGTCTCTCAACCGCATGTGTGTGTGTGTCCGTCCGTCCGTCCAGACCACAGCTCTCCCCAGGTCATAAAGAAGCCTCCGGTCAGCTCGGCAGAGGAGTGGAGCTCCAAGCGAGCGACGTGTGAGGACACCGTGTCCACCGTGTCGTCCCTTCACTCCAGCCCCACCGTGTCTCCACAGGGCTCTCCGCGCAAAGGTCTGACTCTTTACTGACATTCTACCCCATCGACAACCCACAACACCCCCACCTGGTGGCCGAATTGTGTACTCCAGAACCGCGTTTATTTTCTACTTTGAAAGCCGTTTTACTCTGAAACCGAGAGTCAGGAAGTGAATAATCGCTATGTAACGGGTGCCGCAAATGTTATTTAATTCACACTAAACATACATGATGTAACCGGGGATTATATCGTTTAGAGAAATGAGGCGCAAATAAAGCTTGTTTTGATCAAAAAAGAAGAATCTGAGATATTAATCTGCGTTCCCATAGACACTATTAGACAGCATAAGCCAGTGGAATTTTCACTTCCATTTTGTTTTTCACCGCACGCGAACCGGAGTGTTACAAGCGTGTAGAGAACACAGTTGTGAACTGTAATTGTTTTTATATTTAAAAAAGCCGTCAAACGTTTTACAAAGGCATTTGTAGAATCTGGTCTCATGTCTTCAATGGGTTAAACTGTTCAGAATCTCAAACCACGGCACGTTGTCGCATGTTTACGCGTATTCTCTTGTTGTCCGTCTCGTCCCTGTCGCCCCTCGTCCCTCCCACCAGCAGGTGGCGTGCACAAGTCGCAGAACAACTCGTCCAGCCAGATGAACCTGTCGGGCTCTTCGTCGTCGCTGACCAGCGACGCCAGCACCAAGGCGGTCAGCCTGCGCAGCTACGGCATAGGTGGGAGTCTTCTCCACAAGAGGGTGCTGCTGTTCACCAGGCCGCACAGCCACAGAGACCAGTACAGGACAGAGGAACAGGGTAGAGGAGAGGAGAGAATAGAGGAGGAGGAAGAAGAGGGAGATGAGAGGGGAGGGCATGAGATATTTGTGTTTTCCTCAGAGCAGGGAGAGCCGCAGATCCCCCTCGGTCCCCATGGGGGTGATCCTCCAGATCAAGTGCCGCTAGGGGCGAGACAGGGAAGCCTGGCCCAGAGAGGGACAGGCCGGCCGGGGGGGAGGATGACCCCTGTGGCCCGCCGTTCTTTAGAGCCAGGGCCGAGGCCCGCCAGGCTTGCCTGCCCTCCTCCCAAGCCGCAGTTGACCACCACGAGCCCAGGCGGGGCGGGGAACAGCCCCCTCAGACCTCGGCCCCATCAGCCCTCCTCCCTCTTCCGCAAAAGGTTGGGGTCGCCGTTCAGGGCGCTGAGGGAGCGGAGTCGGTCGAGGGAGAGGCTGGTGGTGGCGGTCGCGCAGGAGGAGATGTTCAGGCCCAGTTCACCCAAGAGACCTCGGAGGTCGCTCAGCCCCAACCCCTTCCTCTGGCTCTGCAGGTCCAAATACACAGAAGAGACCTGATCCATTTCCATCAGCCAAGGAAATAAATATTGATTACATCGGAAAGGGTGGGGGGGTGGGGGGGGTCAAAGAACGAAACAGCAGGTGGTATTTCAGAGAGAGAGAGAAATGATTTATTGAGGGACAATGAAACAACATCCCAGCCAGGGAAGAACAATTTAAAAAGACACTTTGACATTTCCAAGGTGGAGACCACTGATCTGTAATACTCTGCATGACTAATGTAATAACGTAATAATATAAGTGTCATTGCGTTTCCCAAGCTAACTGAGCCCCAAGCTATAGTTGAGCCCCGGCTCATTGAGCTCGCTGTGATCTGCTGTGACGGCACACAGAATAACACTTCCCTGCTTCCTTCACAGGTGTTTCTGATGATACTAATGAAGGCTCTGTTCCCTTCTGAGTCCAACAGAGTCAGGGTGCTGCTATTGGGCATGTTGGCTCACTGGAAACACTCTCTGCTACACCAGAGGGTCTCAAAGTGTCCTTGAGTGGGATCCCGTACGGGTGTGTAACTCTGAGAGTGTACAAATGGAACCAAATGGACCCGTTTGGTTCCATTTGTAAACTCTCAGAGTTATTATTAAAATGTTTGAGATCCGCTGTATAGTAAATGGAACAGAGCCTTAATTACTATCATCGGTAACACCTGTGAAGGAAGTAGGAAGAGTTATTTTCCTAAATGGCTGCTGTGCACATACCCTATTGCAGAGCCATTGTCTCAGTCATTTTATGGAGCACTTGTTAAGCTTTACTTCAACGTCCCTGTCTACGTGCAATTGGTTAAATCATTTGAAAACAAGACAGCCACACCGACAGCAAGGCCTGTGCGAGCTGTGCACGTTGTGCAGGATGTTGAGTGAACAAAAATGCGAGCGCTCCCCAAAATTGCTGAGACAATGGCATTGTGCGTTCGGGCCATCTCAGCCAATCACAGCGATGGGGCGGAGTTTTGCGTTCAGTGGCTTGGAACTCGTTACGACACGTCCACTGAGGTTGAAGCCACTTGGCGGCCATATTGGTTTGCCCTAAACCTAAACAGAGTGAGGCTAGATGCACAGCTTACAGTCGGGAGACCTTCTTTATGAAACAGGATTTGTAAAAACGTTACAAAACAACGTTGAAAATTGCCATGTGTCATATGTGTGATGTACTGTATCATACGTATTCACCACTATGGCTGTATTTAGGATAGTTTAACCCATTTAGGCCTGACGTAAAACAAGAAAATATATATTCTGAAAGAATATACATTCAAAGATTTGTGCATTTTCACGATTTTTCAAAAATAGCAGATCTACAAGCTCATGTGGCGCGCTACGAGCTTGTAGGGCTATTTTCAATGGCTAAAGTATACATAATGCTTAGTTAAAACACCAAAAGGGGTTCGCGCCCAGATTGCATTAATGGTTATCTGTCAATAAGGATGGCTATTGTCATATAAAAGATGAATCTATTGCTAAACTATCCAGATTAGCCTTAGATCGTTTTAACGGATTATCTGAATCTAAATGTTATTTTAGATGATGGGGCTAGATATTAGTCTGTTAGAGTTAAAAGAGTTGGTGGCTTATTTTTATTTATTTTATATTATATTATATTTATCTATTATTTTATTATTTGAGGAAGTGTTATTGTTCAGGGAGTAATTCCAAAATGGAGTCAGTGGCTTCACAAATAGTTCCATGGTCATCAATCCAGAGTTTATTATAGATGAGTGGTGCATGCCGGAGCCAGGTGTGTGTGAAGAAACACCTGTTAAGAGGGTTCCCAGCTAGGGTTCAAGTTGTTACGGTTATAGAGCAGATACACAAAGATATTGCCCGACAGCTTTGCTGTGATTTTCCACTTCTATCTGTTCTTGCTTTCTATATTGCTCGCTTTTTTTTCTTTCTTTCTTTTTATTTAGAAAATGTGTCTCCACATGTAGCGAGAAGAGGACCTGCACAAGAGCCTTGTTTGCAGATGTAAAGCAGTTAATGGGAGGATGGAGACAAATGCTCCTAAAATACTGTCCTGAAGTGCATTGAACTGTGAAATCTGCATTATTATGCAGTTACAGTTACAAAAAAAAAGATTCCCATTTGAAATGGTGTTATTGTACATAGACCTACCTCATTTTGTTTTACTTGGGAGTATTGTTTTGAATGGTATTGAATAGTTCAATAGTTGCTAGTTTTATAATACGTTCCGTCCGTCCGTTCACAGTTCAGTCTCTGTTCTTATACATGGAGACCGGTGGCTATTTGAAACTCATTTGTAGACGTGTTGTGTAGCCTACTGTACGTGTGTCGCCTAAACAGACTTAAAGGCCAGAGTTACTTACACTACAACTCACTCACAGCACGCTCTGTCTGCATGCTGTGCTCTTATTTATTAAGTCTCTTAATTCACCTGCATGGTCTACTGACGGTGTTTACTACAGTAATAATTCACCTTCATGGTCTACTGACGGTGTTTACTACAGTAATAATTCACCTTCATGGTCTACTGACGGTGTTTACTACAGTAATAATTCACCTTCATGGTCTACTGACGGTGTTTACTTACAGTAATAATTCACCTACATGGTCTACTGACGGTGTTTACTACAGTAATAATTCACCTTCATGGTCTACTGACGGTGTTTACTACAGTAATAATTCACCTTCATGGTCTACTGACGGTGTTTACTTACAGTAATGGAGACACAACAAAAGGAAAGGATTCACACTTCTGTTAAAGGTGAACTAATCCCTAGGCAAATTGAGGCTTTGCTGCCATCTACAGTTTAAAGAAACCATCTAAAGGGCTTGTCTGATCTTGGTCCACTGTGACGTAAGCAGCGTTATAGAGCATAGCAGTGGGCGTGGTTTTCTGGAACCACTGAAAACTCTCCAATTCATTTTCCATATATATATATATATCCTGATGAGTCATGACCTCAAAACCTTTGATTCTGTGGGGGGGGGGGGGAATTATATGATATACTACATTTAATAAATACGATTTGTTTAGTGTTTTTCATTTTATTTTTTTCACAGAAACAAAGGTTTTATGGTCATGACTCACCAGGATATTGGATGGCTGGATTAACATAATTGATGTAAATCTCTATGGGAAAAAATGAATGGCTGATTTTTCCAGTAGGTCCAGAAAACCAACCACGCCAGCTGCTATGCTCTAAAATATATAAGTGTGTAAGAGTAGGTGTGCGAATGTGATCATGATGAATGTCAACTGACAACAGTTCTCATTGGCACACCTACATGTGAAACACTGTTTATTCATTCATTAGCTGCGAGTTTAGTTCCCCTCTAAGAATCCCTACCAAGTTCCTGATGTAACTTTAACCAAGTACTTTTTTTTGTCTTTCCAATAAATTGGAACTGGTTTATACTGTACTGACATTTGTCTCTTAGGTTTCTCCAAATGTACACGTGGATTAAAGTTCTCAGTCGCCACGTCATTTGCATTCCATAGAACAGTGGTTTTCAACCTTTTTCGTATCGAGGCCCATTCTTTTTGGGGGCATTTGAGCCACGGACCCCCATTTGATGAGATTTAGCCTCTCAGACCCAAAACATTTAATACTTTGTTGTTGAATAACATTTTGTCCACAATTCCATGCTGTAATGATATGGTACCATAGTAGGGGAGTTAACAGGCAAACAGTGATCAAAATAACAATTATTGCACATCCTCTAATTGTGTAGACTTCTTATAAATTGAGAGATGCAGATGTTTCACAATAATGTAACTATTGCGAGCATAAAATGAAACCATGGTTTAATGTTACGCTCTCAAGAGTTAAAGATCTATAAAGGTCCATTAGGTTACCAACTCTCCATCTACCTAACCCCCTTGAGGACCACTGCCATAGAAGCATGTCTGCATGTTGTGCAGCAAAAGTAGCTGATCTACAAGCTGTCAATGTGCCTGTAACGGCTATTTTCGTTTATTGAAGTGGTCAAACAAGCAATTATGTTCAAAAGTATCTTCCATAAAATCTTAATAGTCTCAGACAACTCATATAAAAGCCAAGGTTAAAGCTTTAATCTGTGATTTCTTCACCTGGTTGGCAGTATGTAGAACAGCAGGAAACATCATTTTACATTGTTTAGAATCAGTGATAAGTGTGCTCCTTTCATAATATTTCATGAAAAACAAATCAGCTTTATTTTGCTTTAATCCATGTGTACAAATTGATGCTAACACTAATACTCTATTGAAACTATCGCTGTTTCACTGTACAGTCCATCAAAACAACCGTCTGCAAACATTTTAGATGGGAATAAATAGCAGTTTTAGTTGCTCAGTACTGATTCACTTAAATTGAACAGCATCCAGGAGTTTTTCCATGCAGTGTAAGGGAGTCCATCTTGATGCAAATACACCATCACACTAGTCAATACTCTCTGACCAATCAGTAGTCTTCCTGCCAGATGACTACAAATCATTGACCACAACATGACCACCCGCTCTAGACCGGTTCACACAGCGGAACACAGACCAGGCTTTCCTCCAAGGTGGAAAGCTTGGTGACGCGAGTTCAGGGTAGAAGTAAAAGTACAAAATACAGTACTAGAGCACATGCACTTACAGTAGTTACTTTACACCACCACCACCGCCCGATCCCTCTGTCACTTCTCATTTCCAGTCTGTGTACGTTGCTCTGCTGTCGAAACAGAAAACCTCGAAATGACAAGAACCTCTGTCTCCCCTCCCCCTCTCCACCACCCCCCATAGGCTATGCCCTGCTGCCGGCCGGTAAAGCGGACAACCTGTCCGACTCCAGCCACAGCGAGATCTCGTCTCGCTCCAGCATCTGTTCGGTGGACTCCGTGCCGGCCCCGGGGTCAGAGGAGAGGTGCAACAGCGTCAGCAGCAGGAGCTGCGCCGTCGCTGCTGCCGCCACGTCTGCCTTCACCACCGCCTCCACGGCTGTCGCTGTCGACAACAACAACACGGCGGTGACGCACACAGAGTGCAGCCAGCCCAGCACAAGGTGATATGACCCGCCGCAGTGGTGCTGGGGAAAAGTACTCGCATATCGCACAGCACTTATGATGGCCCTGCAAGACGGGTCCACACGTCTTCATAATTACACCCGTAGGAGGCCGAAGACGTGTTGCCACGTCTTCAGGTCCTTTTTACTGGTATAAAACGCTATAGGCAACGCCTATCTCAGCCCCTGTTTTGCTGCGTGCAGCCGTTACTTCCGACAAACCGCCCGATTTTCTCTGAATCTAAGGTGCTGAATCCGACGTGGTTTTGATCATAACTGCGATGTTCTGTTCCTAATTTCTATCTCGGTTACAATATTAATGCTTCTAAAGAGAGAGATCAGACTTAGGCTGGCGATGTGGTAATGGAAGATTTCATCTTTTTTCTGAAAGATTCTGCCGGCACCAGAAGTGTAAAAGTATCAATACTGAAATGTAGAACTACTCCGTTACAAGTAAAAGTTCGGAATTCAAAAGTATTGGCATCAAAATGTACTTAAGTAGCAAAAGTAATAGTACTCATTATGCCCAGAATGGCCCATTTAAAAATGTCACATGTCTAAAAAAAATATTGCGACACATTGGGAGCTTGTTGATCTGCTTTCAAAATGGCCGAAATGTACATACAGAATGGCTGAAGTGTTTAATGTATGTTTTGTTTTGTAATAATAATCAAAGTAACTAAAGTAACTAAAGTTTTCAAATAAATGTAGTGTAGTGAAAGTACAATATTGACCTCTGAGATGTAGTGGAGTAGGAGTAAAAGTATTGTAAAGTAAATACTCAAGTAAAGTACAAATACCTTAAAATGAACGTTGTTACTTTCCACCACTGTATGCCCGTACATGCAGATGCAGGTTGTGTATTTGTACACAGTCGTACTGTAGGTTCTCTGTACATGTTTAAGTGCACAGACGGACACAAACTGTACAAAACCAGCTGTTAACAAGAAAACATGCGCAACTCCATAATTCTCACTTGAAAGCAACACAGCAGAAGGTGTTCTGATACAAGCAGCTGTCGACATGCACACATGCACGTGCACACACACACACACACACACACACTAAAACAAAACAAAGCAGGAACGCACAAATTCTCAGTTGCCGAAAGTAGGGATGTCCCGAACAAGTTTTTTTTGCTCCTGATCCGATTCCATTAATTTGATTTTGAGTGTCTGCAGAGACCGATTTTTCCCAATCCCATATTTATATTTTTATAGAACGCTGCCATATCACAATGGTACAATATCCAAATCGATATAATATTGATACTGTATGGATGTCCCGATCAAGTTTTTTTGCTCCCGATCCGATTCCAATCATTTGAAATTGCCGCGATCGGCCCTGATTTGAATGGATCGGGACAACCAGGGGAACCAGCGAGGGCAAAGATGCTCAAATTCCATCTGTGGAACGAAGCACTATGTATATTAATCAGCACCAAGGAAAAGCTCTATTATATTTAGTAAACCTGAGTTGTCTCTGTACTTGGTCTGCTCCTTTCCTCCCTCTACACCAAATCTCGTCAATGAAAATAGCTGATCTGCAAGCTTAATACGTTTAATTCAGCACACCTGTATCTGCAAGGTGGTCTCACTGTAACGAGACCAAACGGCGTCATCAGCAATCTGCACTGCTTCTAAACTCAACACACACACACACACACACACACACACACACACACACACACACACACACACACCAAAATTATTCCCAATGCTCCATGGACAACATAAGGACCCAGCTACGAGACACAAACTCATTTACAACACCTAACCAACCCCCCCCCCCCCACCCCCAATTTTCTCTCCCAGCTGGGTTCCAATTATGTCCTTTCCTCATTAAAGCCCCCAGAGCAGGAGTCGTAAACGCAGGAGGATTTTTATTAGCGTCCCTCGTTGACTCTGCGCCATCTTCCCCTCTGCAGTAGCAAACACAGTCTATCTTGTCTTGTCCTATTTATTTATTTGTCTGTTTATTTATTTATTTAGGCGGACAGCTTTTTAATCCGGCCGAGTAAACAACAGGCATATTTATTGTGCGGCGTTTGTTTATTGTTCTTCCATGATGGCGCTGCTCCGTCCTCGTAAAGGAGAAACATAAACCATCGCCAGGCTGCAATAATCTGTCTGTTCCTCGGCTGTTATGTCCCCCATGTTATATGGCGTCCACCTGCTTATGAAATATGGTTTGTTTCATTGAGTTCTTCTTCTCCCCCTCAGTAAAACTGTGACAGTGAATCAAACTGTTTGGGTTCATGAAATGCAGGCGAGGAGCGAGACAAGGTTTTATTGCCGGACGCAGTGATAAATCACACAGAGAAACTGATCCCTAACAAGCTTCTCATGTACCGAATTTCGGGAGAGAGAGAGAAGGGACTTGGACATACAAAACAGACGGCTGTGACTGAAGCCTCATTTATATAGCGTAGAAAACCATAGTTTATTCAATCTGATATTCAGATTGGATAATCAGTTCCCCCCCCCCCCCAACGAGCGACACCGTGGTACAATGCATAACGTCACACATACAATAAATGAGGCTTTAAGCGTCTCAATCGACCTCCGTTTCACAGTGAAATAAAGCAGTTGGGCTGTTGGAGATCGTCCGGGGACTCGCACCGTTCATTTATCTAAAAGGGGAGAACAACCTGAAGGTTGTCTGGAGACAAGTAGCTTGGATTTGACACTAAACTCTGCTCTGTTTTCATTTGTCTTCCTGCATGTCGTGTTTTTTGTCGGTGGATGTGCCTCTGCTACAGTGTCACCTCTTTTACCTGGTTCACCTCTGCCATCATAGCCCCCCCCCCTCTCTCTCTCTATATATATATATATATATATATATATATATATATATATAACGTATATGTACTCATCCCCATGTCACTTCTCTTGACTCATAGTTAGCGTTGTGTAATGACCTCTCAATAACTTACTCACACTTTTGACTTTGGTTCATGTATTATACACTGTGTGTGTGTGTGCATGTGCATGTGTGCACGCTCGCTCGCGTGTGTGCATGTGCCTGTAGAGTACTAGAATACCATTGATCTCATCAGAATCATGGCCCACTCTTCCTCGTCACAGTACGTTTCCTAAACGCTGATCTGTAACCCCTTCATCTCCACCGTCTTTCTGCCTCCATAGTTGGTCGTCCTCGTCGTCGGTCCGGGGCGGCTGCAGCGTGATGTCGCGCGGCTCCACCTTCGCCTCCTCCCTCTCCACGGATGAGCTGACTCCTCCCGACATGCACACGTCGGACGCGCTGGACTCCGTGGCCATGGACAGCGGGCGCGGCAGCTGGACCTCCTGCTCCTCCAACTCGCACGAGTCCTTCCAGAGCCTCCCGCCGCTCTCCTCGTCCTGTCGCCCGTGGGACCACGGCGTGCACGCCGGGGCCGTGCACCCGCTCGCCGCAGCGCACGCCGCAGCGCACCAAGGTTATTACAGAAAACTATTATGGAAAAATTGTTAAGTAAACTAAACTAAAAAAAATTAAATGATAACGACAATAACTGAAACTGTATCGTGGAAAACTAACTACAACTAACTGAAATGATACACAAAATGACCTTAGTTTTCGTTTTTGTCTATTTCCATTTGTCCAAAACTAAAACTAATAAAAACTAAACTAAAACTGAGCATTGTTCCAAAAATAAAAACTAGCAAACCCGCTCTAAAAAACGAACTAAAATTAACTGACTTAGAACTAACTAAAACTGAACTATAATGAAAAACCCCAAACTAATCTAACCTTGCAGCACACCTGGGAGGAGGCTTCAGGCACACGCAGCTGAGCGGGCCCATCCAGGAAGTGGACGGCGGCGCCGGCACCGTCGCGCTGATGCGGACGACCTCCTCGACGTCCAACGACGGGCGCCACGCCACCACGGTGGACGGCGGCGGCGAGCTGTCGCGGAAGAGCTGGGCGTCGTCCGGCTCGCTGTCGGACACCTACGAGGGGAGCTACGGGACGATAAAGCGCCGCAACGCCTCGGAGACCTCCGCCGCCTCGCCCACGGCCAACAGCCACGAGGACGGAGGAGGGCAGAGCGCCGACGCAGCAGCGGCCTACAAAACAGTGACGTCGAGCACAGAGAAGGGCCTGATAGGTGAGGGGCCGGGGGCAACAGTGTAGGGGGTGTGAGAGGCCGCGGGGTCGCCAGTGTAGGGGGGGTCTCCCCCTGCAAAAGCAGCGTGTAACATAACATGGTGTCTCCATTTCATCTCAGTGTTTAGTGTTCAGTGTGACGTGTGTCTCTTTGTGTGCACATGGCTGTGGTAGAGTAAAGGTCGTTACACATGGCTGTGGTAGACTAAAGGTCGTTACACATGGCTGTGGTAGACTAAAGGTCGTTACACATGGCTGTGGTAGACTAAAGGTCGTTACACAGCAGGGGCGTGACAAATAAACGGTGGCGAATTCGAAACTATTCATAAAACGTATGCCTCATTCATACAGTTCGATGACTTTTGTGGTGAAAAATCTACCTTTTGGTGACTAAATGTTTCTTACTACTAATCGCATTCTGTGCAGTTGTACCCATAACACAAACTGATACAAACAAAACAGCGCCTCCTGTGTGTAAGGACCATAAAGCGTAGTTCATGCTGCATCAACACGATGCAAAGCGCTGTTGGCTACAAAACCAAAATATACAATATATTTTCGCCAAGTGACACTATATTGTATGACAGAGTTTGGAGCCATGTTTCTTCTCTCGTGCTGTGAGGGGTCATTTCAGAAAGGAAACACTCACGTCAAAGTAGATTCACCATTCATTGCAACAAATGGTATACAGTTAAACTTGGCGTTAAAGGCTCCGCACTCTGGGAGATATACTCTGAATTTTGTCGGAGCAGCATGCCAAGCAAATATCTGAGAGCATTAGCAAAACCCCCCATGGGTACAAGAACAGCACATATCAAGACAAATGAAAACCACACACACGGTTGTCTGCTAGTTTGTGGCCTTTTTATGCACATTTTGTGCGTCGGACTAAAGGTATACGCACAGTGTTTTTGTCTGTCTGTTTCTGCTGCGGCCATCCATCCTCGTCTTTATTTCTAGCGTTATTATTATTATTTGACACGTTCTCGTGAATACATACATATATGTACATGGTCCACGTGTCATGTTTGTGAAACATCACATTGATTTATTTTCTTCCGTTTTTTTTGTTTCTCACCCCCCCACCCCACCACTCCCCTATTTCAACACCCTTCTCTCACTCCACCTCCTCCTCCACCCCGTTTTGTCCCTCACTCCTTCACTGTCCAAACGCCGTCCCGTCTGTCCAGTGTACTGTATCACCTCGCCCTCCAAGGACGAGCGTTACAGAGCCCCTCCTCCCACTCCTCCAGGCTACCAGGGGCTGGCTCTGGGCGACCTGGGCCTCACAGACGGAGTAGTATTGGCGACAACAGCGGCGGCGGCGGCCTCGGTGGGAGCAGGAGGAGGAGGAGGTGTTCCCTGCAGGCCGCCTCACCTCCGACCGCCGGACTACAGCGTGGCCATGCAGAGGAGCAAGCTGCTGCAGAGCCCGGCCGCGGCCGGAGGGCTGGCGGAGGCTCGGAGGCTGCAGGCCTCCGGCGGCGGAAACCAACACCACCCCCAACAACACCATAACCACCACCAACACCACACTCACCACCATCACCTCCACCACGAGGCCCGCGGCGCCACGGCACCAGGCACCGCGCAGGCGCCGCAGGGTGCCTCGCGGCCGCCAGGCGCTACGCAGGCGCCGCAGGGTGCCTCGCGGACGCCAGGTGCTACGCAGGGTCCCTCGCGGCCGCCCAGCGTGTGCCTGCCGTCGCCGCAGCCTGCCGATAGCGAGGATGGTATGTACGCGCGCATGTGTGTGTGTGTGTGTGTCTGTGTGTGTCTGTACTGTCTGTCAGCCACTGTTTAGGATCTTGGGGTCTTCCATTTTTTTGTGTGTCTCCAGGATAGCAAAACAGCCAATGAAATAAACATTGGAAGAAGAACACAATCACATTTTTCGCAATGAATAGAATATTACGCAATGTGCAAGGTGTGCGAGTGTGTAACGATTTTACAGAACGCAACAATTTGACTGTGTGGATGCGTTTTGCTTCCTCCTGAAGATAATATATTTCTGTTCTTGTCTTTCAGACGAACAGGTGTCAGCGGTGTAGAGATAGTGGACGTGCACTGTGGACGATAACGCCGCGCGGGGGAGGGGCCCCGGAACCCAGCTAACAGCCTGCTGCCATCCCTCCTTCAGAGAGCACACTTATCCCAGGCCCCTCCCACATTGTGTGACATCATCACCATGGACCCATAATGCACCTGTGCACCGAATCATGAACGCGACCGCCTCTCACCTCACGGGACTACAATCATGTCCTTAAAAGAAAGAAAGAAAAAAAGAACATTTTAAAAAACAAAGGACGACAGGTTTAAAAAAATGGATTTTAGAAACTTTTTTAAAAGAAACTCTCAAACGAGAACGGAGCTGCGCGTCGTGAATCAAGGGACAGGAAGAGAACGCAGGACTCGTAAAAGAAGGAATCGTTCTGGAGGTTGTACAGATGACAATGACGGCGCACGGTCGTGGCGGCTCGCGAGAAGCACTCGCCCTCCGCGGAAACGAAAACCCATCACCTCGTACCTCCATTTTTGCGCTCCACGCTCTCTGTCTAGAGGCATTTTACATCCTTTCTACAGTGTCAGTGTGTTCTACTGTGCTAACATTTTTGTAACGTTTATTTTTATGAGCTTTAAGCCGTCTGCTGCAGAGAGGTCAGCTTGGAGAAGACCCAGGCCAGGCCAGGACAGAGAGAAGACCCAGGCCAGGCCAGGACAGAGAGAAGACCCAGGCCAGGCTAGGACAGGACAGAGAGACACAAAGGGACAGAAGTCAATATTGGGAAATTTGGCTAATAGGTTTGTTTCCTCCTCTCTATTGTTGGGTCCGTCGACAGATGGAGTTGTGGCTTTAAACAATACAGCAGATTAATATGAGACAATGGGGGGGTAACACGTTTTGAGCTGATCAATACAAGCCTGTATTGTCTTATATTGAGTCATTTTTTAAACAATACAGACCGAAATGAATCGCACATGGTTTGAATGAAGCGACGTTTAGCTCCATGTCCCCGGAATGACGGTATTGCCCATTATTCCTCGTGTTCGAGTTGAGTCGAAAGAGACCCTCACACATGACGCGTGCGTGTGTGTGGTTTGTGTGCGAGCGTGCGTCTCTTATCGCTCGTTCAAACTAAACGCGGGTGTTTTAGCGGCATGCAGCCTCCTGTCTGTTCTATAAAAGAATCTGTGTTATAACTCGTTTTTAATGAGCTGATGAACAAACGCTTGCCGCTTTTCTTGTACAGTAAAAAAAGGTGTCGTTATTTTATTGCCGTAGCTGTAATCAAACAATAACTTAGCAGTTTATACACACATACGCGCATGCATGCATGTGCACGTGCGCGCACACACACACACACACACACACACACACACACACACACACACCAAGACGTTGGTGTGCTGTACACAGTGGAATGCCTCCCTCAGTAGTAAAACAGTGTTTACACGTACGCTTGCACATTTTGTTTACAGGTTTTTATTAGACGAGCAGTTGTCTATGAAATTACAAGCAGAAATGTAAATATGACGTTCCGGGGTTAATTTGACCTCGTGAATTTGTTTTATACAGTAGGAGTAGTTTGTGGACGCAGCGTTATAAACAACACTTTTATTTAGTTTTGTTTTTTTGTTTTACGACACGTGCGCGTTTTGCAGCGTACCTCTCTTTCATCTCACCCGCATCACGCCAGCTCAGCTTCCCGTCTCGTTACAAAAGACCAGATGGGAACGACAGGCAGCACAAGACCAGCGGTCGCTCCTAGTCCAGGGTCTAATGACCAGCGGTCGCTCCTAGTCCAGGCGTCTAATGACCAGCGGTCGCTCCTAGTCCAGGGTCTAATGACCAGCAGTCTCTCCTAGTCCAGTGGTCTAATGACCAGCGGTCGCTCCTAGTCCAGGGGTCTAATGACCAGCGGTCGCTCCTAGTCCAGGGGTCTAATGACCAGCGGTCTCTCCTAGTCCAGGGGTCTAATGACCAGCGGTCGCTCCTAGTCCAGGGTCTAATGACCAGCGGTCTCTCCTAGTCCAGGGTCTAATGTATTTGACTGTCTGGCTCGCATCACTCATCCCTGTTCACCTTAACCCATTTAGGCCTGACGTCGAAATTTAAAGAGTGTCTTCTAAATTTTCAGTTTTCTGAAATACCTGTAATATGTTTCTGTATCAAGTGTGCTCAATATTTCATGTCAAGGACCCCAAACATTATATGTAGTTGGCCACCGACCCATGAAAATGAATGCTTTTAACATTGACTGCCAAATGGAGCTACATTCACGACAGGGTGGTCTTCAAAGGTTAGTGAAAAACTCCGGCAGGGAAACAATGTTTCTGATCAAAAACGTCGGCGATAAATTAAAACAATGGGCACACTTTGATGTAGAATTAGTGCTGGGCAATAAAGGATTAGATATCACAATATTTGTGACAATAAAATACGTTTATTGATATTGTGCCGATGGTATCGTATTGTGATAATATCAATAAATAAATAAACAATTTCCCCACAAAAAGTGATTATATAGCGACTAGTGAAAATGCGTTAACTTGTAGATCGGTTATTTGTGAAAAAGGTTGCAACATTTTGTAAAATATAAGGCTGAGTGATTAAAACCAGAAAAAATACCTTTTTAAGACCTTTTTACAATATTGCAAAAACCAAATCCCAGTCGATATCTGGTCTTGATGTATTGCCCAGACCTAAGAATATAGTTGTCTGATTTGAATGTAAAGACAGTTTAGTCCATTCAGAGTAACGTGTAGCTCTCATGGGGTTGGATGTGCTCATTACTAGACAGCAGGGATGTTTAACTGGAAAATGGCGCTCATCACTTCTCTCTGTCATGCTTCTTTTTATTATTTTTATTTTTTGCCATACAAAAACTTGAAATTATTAATGGTAATATATACAGTGCATATATATATATATATGAATTTATACATATATTTTTGGTTTTGTTGCTTTCCATGAATTAATGTTAATTGATCGTGTATAGATGAAAAAAGAGAGCCCTCTATAAAGAGTATTTTTTAATATTTTTTGTTGTAATGAGAAATCCGAGGTTGTGATCGCCCCACTTTCTGTCCGTGGGCAGGAGTCTTTAAAGGAATTTAGTTTTTTTGCTGTCTTTGTCGTCGGTCGCTAACCGATGAAGCGCCCATGTTCCCCTACTCCCCCTATTTTATTTTTTGGATGCCATTTATTCACTTTGTACACGTAATTGCTGCTGTGCATGGAGATTTGACCGCTATGGAAGTTCATAGGCACGACATTGGGATCAACCTAGCATTTTGACTGACCCTATCCTCAACTCTCAGCACACCAAGTCAAGCCCAAAGGCCCTTTTCAATAACAAGTCTTTTCCTTTCCTTGTATCGGGAGTTCAAGCCTTTGCCGTTCATGCGATCTGACTGTCAGACTGTCGTTTGAATTGAGCAGAACACACTAAAATCCTCAGTGTTAACTTAAAGCTTCAATCTGGGACTTATTTTAATGAGTGAAACGTTATTTTGTCTCTATGGTAGAGTATGTTATTAGTTACTATAGTCATTGAGAGAGGTAGGACACATACGTAATCACGTACTGTACTGCCTAAGCCTCGTAATCGCAACATCTCCCCCGGCTGAACAGAAATGCCACTTTGAATGTGCGACAGATGTTTGGTCTCCCCCAAATAGCCTTGGGAACCAGTGGTTCCTGAGCCATGTGGGCCATAGGGAAGCAGCCTATCTCCTGTTTCCATAGCATAAAGCAGCTCGATATACATGGGACACCCCCTGGACATGACGCTAGCACGTCCCTGGGTCTTAATTACCCCCAATCCAACCCTTGATGCTGAGTGCCAAGCAGGGAGACATTGGGTGCCAAATGCATACGTCTTTGATATGACTCGACGACAACCAGGGATTGATCACCGACCTTCCCGTCTTAGGGCAGACACTGATGGACGAGCTGTGAGTGTACTGCTGTAATGGGGTCACTGTTGAGGAGTAGGAAGGGACAGAGTGTTTTTCCTTGTGCGTAGCGTAGATGAGCATCTGCTGTCCCCCTCCCCCGAGGACACTGCTGGTCCCCAAAGCACTGCTGGTCCCCAAAGCACTGCTGGTCCCCAAAGCACTGCTGGTCCGGGTGATTTGCTGCCGGCCTCTTGAGGACACCGCTATTCCCAGTGCATCCTGGGAAGGCCTTCTGTGTTCGTCCCCCCTGGTCATCGGGTCCCTGTTCAGGCGCCAGTCAGTGTAGCATGTCAGTTTGCCGACGGGCCACCTCAGTGGGGTTGCTGGGGTACCTCAGGGACACACGGGTCAGGTAGACGGTTCAAACATGAGAGGGGCTATTCGTTACAAGCCAGAGCAGATGTGCTGTCATGACAGAGGTTCTCTCTTTGGTTGATTTTTTAGATCAATGCACAACAGGTGTGTGCAGTCACACCCAGCTCAGAGTCTAATTAGTCAACCGTGTCGGGCAACTGATGTCACGTCAGAAATCCATGCATTATCTCTGCTCTGAACCAGGAATAGAATAGTTTGTAATCAACTATGTATGTAACACAACTTGAATCTATCCACATTAATGAGGGAAGAGCACACAGGCGGCTGATAGCTACGTTTACGCCACTGTGAACTCTGAGGATTTTAGATTAGGAACCCTCACAAAAAACATGCAGCAATCCTGGTCTCTATACTGCCTGCATGGAGGGGAAAGGAACTGGTTGGAATAACGTGTTCCTTAAATTCCTTCCATGCACTACATCCAACCGGGGGAAACTCCCCCCTGTCAGGTGAACAGAAGCGGCTTAGACTCCACATGCATAGAAGGAAGCATGAGGTCACTCCGTTGCTTGCGCCCAGGATTACATTATAGTAGACAATTGACACTGGGTGAAAAAAATGGGTTGCAAAAATTGTGGGATAAAAATTTAGGAAAGAAAAAAAAAACACTGAGGATTTTATTGTGAAGAAGAACACTGTCATTCATATGTTCTCTCACTCCCCCTCTCTCCCCCTCACTCAACCATGAAAACCGTCACTGCATCTTGAGCTGTTTTCTTGTCCTTCCACTTAATTTAAACCCATTTAAACAGCAGTTTAAATCCAAGTTCATAACCCACTAACATGCTCCACACGTTCCCCCTCCTTGATGCGAATTGAACCCCTGCTGTTTGCAAACGGAATGCTTCAGAATCAAAGCGAGGGCTTCCTCGTCAAAAGAATGAAGTGCACATATTTTTTTCTTCTTTTTTTTTTTTTTAAGGTTTTGTCCTTTTATTTTTGCACAACAGTATTCTTCAAACCAGTATTATGTTCTGAATGCGGAGCTGATGCCAAACAGTGGCTCTGAACCCAGTGGAACCCAGAGGAACCCAACTGCCCCTTACTCCCTCCCTCCAAGGAGATCGGATCGTCTTGACCGAGGGAAGCCACCCAACAAGTACATGTTCAATTAAATCGGTCTTAATTGACAACATACTGATCTCGTCACTGTAATTTTCATTAATGCAGGTGTAAATTCATTGTGGACTTCCTCTGCGTTCGACTCTACACTGGGGACCCTGTTCCTCAGAAAGCTACACTGTCAAATGGTTGTATTTTGTCTCCCTGCTCTTCTATCTCCCAACACGCTATTGACACTCTTTAACTATTATTTATGTTTTTAATTCCAATCAGTACAGCACACTCCTCATGGGTACCTGTGTATAGATGGAGTAAACATGCCCATAAGAAACTTTGTGGCACTAGAAACCCAAAACGTGCGTTTGAACTTGAGAACTCACTCCAGATTCTAGGGCAGCTTGTGGGAGAATGTCTTTCTTTTCTTGTTCTTTGTTTTGTTTCTTCTTTTAAGCCACAGTGGCTTTTTGTGTAAAGTGACCCAGAATGCAACAGGAGAGACGTGGAATGTGTTCACGTAAAGCGCAAACATCCCTCGGAAATTCAAGCAGGACTGCTCGGTATAAACTATAAGCTTGACTGTAGCGATTGTACTGCACACCTGTCTCTTACAGAAAGAGCTATTACTTTGGTGTCGTCGGCTTAAGGTTGCTTTCGTCTTACACTTCTCATACTAGCTATTGTAACTTATGTCTTTTAGAAAGACAACATGATTTTGCTCGTATGCTTTTTATGTATTTTTACCAGTGATTGTAAATAGTTGTTATATTTTTGTTTAAGAGAATGTTTAAAAGAACAAAAAAAGGAAAAATATGTTTTATTTCTCCGAGTCTACTGATATGAATTTGGACAATGAATAAACTATTAAACAGGTGTTTTGTGTCAATCTATTTCTGATGTCTGACTGGTTAGGTATAACTTAAGCGTTTAATGGTCAGTGTTGGAAAAGTTACTCAAAAACGTTAATATATTAGGCCTACTTATTACTAGTTAGTAGTTACTTAAAAAATCTGTAATGTTTTTACAATTATGTTTCAGCTTCTGAAGTAAAGGGGGAAAAACTAACAGTAGAGATGGATGGCTCCCCACACACTGGCTCCCCGTTTCAGCCAGGATCGACTACAAGGTCCTGCTAACCACATCAATGTCGCCCCCCCCCACCCCCTTTAGATGAAAACACACTGGTGGTCTGTTGAACTTAAAAATACACTACTGTATAGTGTAGGGATTTGTCTGTCTGTCTGTCCAAAATGTTCAAGCACTGCCACAATACCAAACTACTGTTGGATAGCCCTGTGTCCTGACTGGCTGAGGGAGTAGGTGACTTTTTAACACTGAATGTATTGAAAGATGTGTCAGACTTTGTAAATGTCGCCAATTGCAACTCTATCGAGCTGGTCTCCTTTAGAACAACATCCATCATTTTGATGTCATGTCAGGACAAACTCAATGGACACTTTCTTTCTGAAGTAAATGCAGATGATTTTCTCAACGCAGATCCACCCCATAGCGTGTGGATGTTTGTCTCATTGTTCCCCTACTTCCGGTTCCTCGCTGGGTTTTGTGGTCAGAGCACATAGGCCTTTGGTCAGGGACGGATTAAGACTCCCAAGAGGCCCCACCAGCGTCAATTATCTTTGAATTAGGTGGAGAGTAATGTTTTTTTTACTCGTCTTGAGCAACAAACCACTGACATTGACATCTGTGTTACAAAGAAATGGAACACACTGGGGACATCTGACTTAATCTGAGGTTTTGAACTCTCAACCTCTGCTGTAACAGGTAGGCTGCCAGGGCCGGATTAACCATAGGCCGCTATGTGCAGCTGCACAGGGGCATGTGGCAAGGAGGGGCATATTGGAAAAAAAAATGAAGAAAAACATCGCTAAACTGCGCAGCCTAAAAGATGCGCAGTTTAGGCTACATCCAAAAGCATGTCACTCTCTCGGTTCTGCACTGCTGTACTGAAGAAGTATATCACTGTTGAGGGCAGGCAAATTTGCTTTTTGTAAGCGACTTTGTCATTCTGGGCTTGTGTTGTCTGTAACGTTGCTTGGGCTTGTTTTTCCATACCCGGTTGCTGGTTTCTCTCTCGAAATCTGGCGCTCGCGCGCGCGCGCGTGTGTGTGTGTGTACTACTGTGGTGACGCGCAAGTTTGTTTACTGTGTGGGTGTCATGGCGGAGCCCATATCGCGTTTCAAATGGATATATTGCTCCTTATTTCCTTAATTTGCTCCAATCCAGTCAAAGTAAGTTGTTGAGTGATACCTTACTACTCTACCACAGTGCACTGTTTCAGTTTTATTTGCCAGTCACGGTGAGTAGAGAGAAAGGAATGGCAGTAGAGTGGTAGCCTACCTCTGGAGGTGGCATCTGTAGCTCAGCAACATAAAACATGTTTAATTTGTTGAAAACAAGCGCCTGGAATTCGAGCAAGCCCCACCTCAGCATACATCTAGATAGGTCCTTCAAGCAACACGGTCTCACTGCATGGCAAGACTTGGCAAGGTACCGCTAAGACACTACAAATATTCACACAAGCACGTCTTCTCTGCAGCCAAATGCAGCGCTGCCAGTCATCACGGGAGGCTGCTACCCTCGCCTTGGCAAGGAAAGCCCAGAAACATGACTGGCATGGCACATCCTACGTAACACCACAACGACAACGAACAGAGCTTCCAAGCAGACTCAAGTCCCGCCATCCCTTCAATAGGGCGTGATGCTCCCAGATAAGAGATGCTCTGTTCTATCCCTGTCTATCAAGCATGGCTGACCCTAACCATTCAAGGTAATTTTTTAGAATGCCTACTAATTGTAACATACTGCATGTATTTACCACCACACGATGGCACTGTAGCATAGACTACCTGTTACCTGTTGCACACTGGTATAGTCCCGCGAGACTTCGGGACGGGAGTTCATGCTAGGATGAGATGATCCAAGATGGCGGAATAAACAAACTTATACTGTTACACACGTCTTGTGTTTATCATTCTAAAAGGTTTACAACCCAAACAAAGGGTAAACTAATACACTAATTATGCACCAAAGAGCGAGATTCGAACCCTGGCCGGCTGCAGAAAGGGCTGAGCATTGATATGCTGTGAACTATACCAGGTGAGCACGCCCCCCCATGCTACCCAGAATGGGCAGGCAAACGCAATAAAGCATTTTCTGGGTCAAGAAAAAAACCTATGTTGGGACCCGTTTGCGTGATTTATAGTGTGTGTCTGTTACAGTCATGCTGCAGGAGGGCTTAAATTGTACTGCTGAGGGGCTGCATATTTTAAACATACAGTATGTATACATGTTAGTAAATTGTCATTGAGCCGTCCCCTGGGAGTAACCGGCCCCCGGACACTGGCCCGGTCTATAAACCGTCCATGCCTGTGGTGAGAGCATGATGGGGAAGTCACGCTGGGCTCAAAGTCACATTCCTCCTTTTATTTAAATAACTCCAAGTTTTACTGTCCCACAGAGGTGTGTGTGTGTGTGTGTGTGTGTGTGTGTGTGCGCGCGCGCATGCATGAGAGGTGGTTGATTGTGTGGTTGTAATTTTAAGTTTTTTTTGTAAAGTGCATAAGCCAAGTGCCTTTAATTATTTTGGAGAAATTACTCATCGTGTTCATGAATTGTAAATGTACTTTGTTACTTTCTACCACTGACAACCACACATAGGCCTACTGTATTGATAAGCAAAAGATTTGAAGTGGGATACACTCCAAAAGTGTATATATAACAAATATAGCTGTTGAAATAACTTGTGAAAAGAAAACAAACCTTACAGTATGGAGCAATAGGAAGATACAAAAGTTGTATCAGTATATCACTTAAGTTTAAAAAAGTTAAATATCTCAAAGTAAAATGTTAAAGCATGCTGAAAATTGTGAATGGAGTTTCTAGGTGAAAGTATGAAGGAGTTGTGAGGTACCACCATTATATCATATATAAGCTCAAAAGTGAAGCAAGGGAAAAATGTTTAAAAACCTCGATGGACTGGGCCGAAATGGGAAGAAGAGGCATACAGTATGGCTAATGCAGAGCAAGGCGTCTAAGGAAAGGAGTCATAATCATAAATGCTATAAATCCATGTATTATATACGGCTTTTCCCACCACTTTTTGCAAATGGTACCAGTTAACCTATAAGTTGCTCTGTATAAAGCACTCTTTTTCTAATACGAGCTGAATCTGCATACACGATGTAAGCCACTGTCTGTGGCAAGGAATCTCTTCATCTTCAGCGATGGAGTCCGATCGATGTGGCCGCGAGGGAGGAAGAGGAGGATGAGGTGTTGTACGGTTGAAGGTCTGGCATGTTAAACAGTGTGGCCTCCCCGGTTCACTTCACAGGGAATTTTCCATCCAGAACCAAGAGCTGAAGTGAAGGTTCAGCACCCAGAGGGGGGTTTGGCTGGAAACGAAGTCGAGTGAAATTATGCACAATTTCAATTATACATCACAAAGGGCGACTTAGCCCACGCTCGATATCAGGGGAGGCAATGAGGGAAGCGAGAAGGTCTTGTAGGCTACAGCGTGTGTGTGTGTGTGTGTGTGTGTGTGTGTGTGTGTGTGTGTGTATTTGTGTGTGCATGTAAATGTGTATTTTGTGTCAGTATATGTGCAAAGCGACATCCTTGCGATGGTGTGTGCGCGCGCACGAATGTTCCCCACTTTGCTCCCGTTTTGACTTTGAAGCTGTGACTTTGTCAGAGGTATACAAGCTGAGAGTGCGAGATGGTAAAATGGACCCCTCGCCACCCGAGTCTAGCTGGCCGCTCATGGGGGCTGTGCTTTTAGCATATCCCTGTCTAAATGAAAATCTGTGAAGCAAAACAGGTTAAAAAAAAAAGAGGGAAAAAAAAATCTGTCAGCTGCGCAAGGCCGCCCTTGAATGTTGATGTTGTTTGTGCATGTGCGGCGCGCGCATGTTAGTGTGTGTACAGTACATATTCACAGTGTTCTGAACTTCTCACATCTTCTGTTCTTTGTGTCTGTGTGTTAAGGTACAGGCCCTACATGATCTAAACGTGTGCGTGCGTGTCTGCCTGCCTACCTGCATGTCACAGAGCAGTCCAGTGATCAATGACTCTGTCCAGGGCAGGCAGAGTGCAGCATGGTGTCAGTGGGGAGGTCAGTCCGGGTCAGCAGTCACCTTCATCGTCCTGTTCTTCACCCATCATGTCAGGGTCACTCCATCCATTTGTCACCATGCAGGACCACCAGGAACCGGTAACCGGTTTAGGACCTGCGTGAGGCCCATTCTACAAACGCAGGTAAATAGCAGATGCTTTTTTTTCCTTTATTCTTTTTACTGTATATCTCTGCAATGCAGTCGGGCAGAAACCATCTAACTCCAAAACAAAAAACATCCATAGTTAGGAGGTTTTGGCCGAAACGCTTTTTAATACTTTTCATTGGTTCAATATGTTTTATCCAACACACACAGACATAAAGGGTGTTATGAAAAAAGGAGGGGAATTTTTTTTTGCAGTTAGCTGGTTTCTGCAGGACAACGACCAATTAAAAATACCAGGCAAAACCTCAATTAAATTAATTAAAATTACATTGCGTGGTAATACGACTTTACACTGCAAGGTTGTATTACCACGCAATGTCATTTTAATTAATTTGCTATACTGTAAGGCTTACAGTATAGTTTGAGGTCAGTTCTGTGCAAAAAGTGAGTTGAACAAGTCTGTCCAACTTCTGGCTCTGAAGTAGGAATACTTTCTTCTCTGACAGATATGGCATGTTTTATTCAGCTCAAGACTTTCTTTGATTTAGCTCGATCTGGGTTATGCTAATGATAGCTAGGAACATCGGCTCCTCAACGCCTACACTAAAGTCACTTTCAGAAAATCCTTTGCTTATGAGCACAACAGATGACGTGGCGATGGATTCACTTGGCCTGAAATGCATTAACTTAGATGTCATTGAATTTTGATCAACAGTATGAAAAGTTTTTCTTTACGCTAGCAAGAAAAGTCTCTAGACAGCTCTGAGTTCATGCGCTGCTGTGGCCAGAATTGCCTTATAGGAATCAGCTGAGGTTTTATCACTTTTGTTTTGGTCTGCCAACATAATCCACCATTGTGAAAACAATACAACAATACAAAAACAGTACTTTGTAATGGCTTAAAAGACTGACAAATAGCTTCACACCGCATATGCTATTATACAATGTGCCTTAATTAGCTTGAAGTTATTCAGTGAAAACACTCAGTGTACATTTGTAGACTTTCTGAGTTGAATTAAAGCAGCATTTTACTGTGTACAGCGGTGCAACAGTGAATACATCTGCCATCACACATGATCACAGTAGTGTCTACTTCTGATTCAGAACATTGCAATACATCGCATTGCAATTTTCATCAAATTGCAGTGTCATGAACTGTGTACTTCTATTGTGTAGTTATGTTCCTATAGTGTTTCCTGTTTGCTCCAGTTGTTGCTACCTGTATTGTCTCACCAGTCTGTAATTGCGTTTGTATTTCACCTGTGGCCAGTTAAGTGTCAGCCAATCGTGTGTTGATTGTACTGTATGTTGCACCTCTAGTCTATTTAAACCTCCCTGTGTTCAGTGTTTCCTTGCCAGTTTATAGTAAATCCATGTATTATATACGGCTTTTCCCACCACTTTTTGCAAATGGTACCAGTTAACCTATAAATTGCTCTGTATATAGCACTCTTTTTCTAATACGAGCTGAATCTGCATACACGATGTAAGCCACTGTCTGTGGCAAGGTGTCATCATAGTGT
Organism: Protomyctophum bolini; assembly: GCF_963924005.1. Classification (NCBI taxonomy): domain Eukaryota; kingdom Metazoa; phylum Chordata; class Actinopteri; order Myctophiformes; family Myctophidae; genus Protomyctophum; species Protomyctophum bolini. The sequence goes on along the minus strand of NC_137874.1, from coordinate 34,562,870 downwards.
CATGGTGTGTTCTGCCCATGTAAATCTGTCCAGTTTATTCATAAATCCTCATTGAACTTCATCTGCCTGCCTGTGTGTTTCTGCAGGTTCCACAACTTGTCTCGTACCGTGACATGCAGAGCTGATCATCAACGACCAGACTTTCTAGTCTAGTCACGTGGCAAGATTTCATGATTGACTGGCCTCTAATCCAATGGGAGACTAGCCCTCTGGGACACTAAGCCCGCTCTCCTCTCTCCCACCGCACCATGACTAGAGACTGCAAACACGAACTACAGAAAAGGTACAATAATGCAAGCTCAAATATAATGACTTGAGTCATTTCTTGTTTTACGTTATTCTTTTGGGCCTTTCTGCTTTTATTGATAGTACAGTGGAGGTTAGGCTGGAAGGTGAGCGCATGAAGGACATGGTCCATCGGATTCTAACCGGGGACTCGCTGTCAGGCAGGTGGAGTAGGTATGTGGTATACCTTACCGTAGCCATTATCGTCTTGTTTCATAATTATGTTTTTACGTAACCATTTTTCAACGATGATCTTGGTTGAGAAAGAGCAGTGGCAGGATCCTTTAAGAGAGGTGTTGAGATGATGTCCTCCATGGTCCCTTGAGCTATTTGTCACCAGCAGATGACAGGGTCTCAGGTCCCCGTCCTTGCTCCTCATTATCCCTTGTCCTCCAGCCATAACACAGATAAATAACGTGACAAGGCCCAAGGCACCAAACAACCAAAGTCCCCATGTTTAACAGCGAGTCTTCAGAATGGCTGAATATCAAACAGGCCTTGTCCCCTGTCCCGCTGTGCAAAAGGGATTGATTTATTCTGCACTTTTGCATGCATTTATATACGTGTGTGTGTGTGTGTGTGTGTGTGTGTGTGTGTGTGTGTCGCGACTTGGCCTGTTGTAGCGCCACCATGACGCTGATTTGAAAACTGTCAAGTGGCATTTCTTCCTCAGCCTAGTGGGAATATGCATGCACAGTTTCACCTCAATCGCACGCTGTGTTGAGGAGTTGTGGCGATTTGTACAAAACGGGTACAAAGCGGGCTACTCCTGAAAACTTTAGAAGCCAATCGTAGCCAATCAAGATGGATTATGAGAAATCAAACAAACCTGTATTGATGACATGACTATGGAGATCCGATTTGCATGAAATGTGGATAAAATCTGAACGAGTGTCCATACAAAGTTATCCACAGATCCGTGCAGTTAGAGGTAAAAACACTAATCGACCAGTTATAGCGCCACCATGAGGCTGAGTTGAAAAATTTCCAGTGGTATTTCTTCCTCGGCCTAGTGGGAATGTGCTTGCAAAATTTCACGGAAATCACACAATTTGTTCATGATTTGCATTTTGTTTGAAACTAAGCACTCCTGCGAACTTTGGAAGCCAATAGCCAATCAGGTTTCGTTGAATCATTGAATGGCTCTAGAGAGACTGTGTACCAATTTGCAATTTGTTTGGACAAAATCTGTAGGTGTACTGTCCAAAAAATTGTTTTGCACAAAGCGGCCTCCTGGTGGCGCTATAAGAGGCCAATGTGAAAACCTTGGATGCACAGTTTCAGCTGTGGCATTCAGGGAGTGTGTGTGCAGTATGGCTGCGATCAAGCAAAAAGCTGTCCAGGGACGGACGGACGGCAAAACATACTCTGTACACACATATCAGACGAACATGCTCTGTGGCTGTGCCGTCTGTGTTTCATGGCCGCCTCAATGCTTTTCCAATGGAAGTCACGTTGTTTGACCAAACACTTGTGTTTGATGGGGGAGGGCAATCAAGCACAAGTGTTTGTTCAAACTATGTGACTTCCACTGGGAAAGCATTGAGGCGGCCATGAAACACAGGCAGAGCACAGAACAATTGTTCTTTATGTGTGTATGAAGCCTCACCATGCCTTCGGCCTGGTGGAGACTGGAGTTGTTTGTTTCTTTTGAATGTACCTCTGGGGGCGTCGCCCAATATAATGTTGATAACAGGATGTTGGCCCGTTTGGTCCACCCTCAGGTGACAGGTAGGCAAAAATTTGAATAATAAACTTAAATATTTGGAGCCTTTCTTACAGCCCTCAAACACATATGTGGGAATTGTGTTATGCATTCTCCAAATGCAAGCCCTCATCCCTACGTGGGTTTGAAACTCCCAATATAGTGGTATATATTCAATCTTCAAAGATGCATAACACAGCTATAGGAAGGAGACAACAGAAACGTGTACAAAACCGCATTAACCGCCGATGGCATTAAGTATTTTTAATCGGCATCGGTGGTTAATGCGGCTTCGTACACGTTTCCATTGTCTCCTATAGCTGTGTTATACATCTTTGAAACATCTCACCAACACTCAAGCGGCGCCGCCGCTCTCCGTGAACGGAGAGTATGTACATCTGCATCCTATGGAGGGTGGAATAATCTGTCAGGGACCCTAAGGTACCGCGTCCAAACTTCAGAAATGGTAACCGAGGGTACCGAAAGGAGCTACTGCTACACACTCCCCAACACTATGCAAGGTGATTTAGCTAATTAGTAGTACAGCTTCAAACTCAGAGGGGGGAAGCAAATTAGTGCAATCACCTTGTGCAGAATCTTATTGGGTTGGAATAGAAACATAATTTAGAATCGTGTGGCAGTGTGGCACATCATTGAATACGCCTGCCCCCTACTCCACTCTATTCTACTTCCAGCCATGGGAGGGCAGTGGTGCACCATATGATGGGAATCATCACGCTTTCTGCATCTTCACCATATACTTTAATCATGCATGATTTGTGCAGGACAGGCTATTTGGGAAGCATATTCCACCCCCAGAGACCGGCTATTCCATTTAGGTGCAAATTACCAACTCAGCTTTGCACAAGTCAATCCTTACTTTGTAAAGGCAGTGATTATATTTGTCGTGCACTGCAGAAATCCCCCAAATCAAGGACAGATCAAGGAGAAATGACAGTCGAGGACAAACGGTCTAAGGAGACTCTTTGAGAATCCAGGAGGGTTTAGTTGGAAGGTATGCTGCTGTCCCCTTGCTAGTGTACGGTGTTCACTAATACAGGGGAAATCAAATGGCCACCTCTTCCATATACAACATACTGTACGTTTTAATATGTTTTTGTTGGGGTCTGTGTGTGTATCTATAACCCCATTTTGTGTGTGTGTGCGTGTGTGTGTGTGTGTGTGTGTGTGTTTTTATAATCATCTCAGCAATGAGGTGTACAGAGCTAGAGAGAGATCATGCACTGCAGGGTAATCTATCCTCCCTAACCGCAGCGGTGGCTGAACATCATAATCATCAACTATATCATTATACCTTAACCAGCTAAATGTGTCATCTTCTGGAAAAGGGAGGATGCCGAATGACTAACACTTAACACAATAAACACACATAGACACAAATGCATACTTAACCCATTCTGACCTGAGATCAGATTCATACGAGGTTTCCACTGGACACACACTGGTCTGATTAACCCATTCTGACCTGAGATCAGATTCTGAAAAATGTCAGTCGTTCTTCGATTTTTCAAAAATAGCAGACCTACAAGCTCGTAGCGCGCCACTCGGTGGCGCGCTATGAGCTTGTAGATCTGCTGTTTTTCAATAGATAAAGCATAACATGATGCTAACACCAAAACGGGTTCCCGGTCAGAATGGGTTAAAAATCCACTTAACTCTGTCTCTCTCACACGGCACACGCACGCGCCCACACATGCATGCACGCGCCCACACATGCATGCACGCGTGCGTGCGTGCACGCAAAGTGAGTTTAACGCAATCAGATAGGACTTTAAAACTAACCTGTGGCTTCCTGTGAGTTTAGGGTTGGGTTTTGGGTAGGGTCTCCTGTACATACCTGTACTACCGGTATGTACAGGAGACTATACTGTAACAGTATAGTAGGCCTACGTGGACCAAACACATGCACCCAGTCTCCTGTACATGCCTGGCGCATAACATACCTGTCAGGCAGAAACCTTTTAATGCCCAACTAGATCAAAAAATGTCGTAACACTGCGTAAAGCAACAGGTTTTCAGCTTGTAGATCTGCTACTTTTGCTATTTCTTTCTTTTTTTTAATCCTGAAAGGTTTTGGTTTTTGAACATTATGAGGTTTCCACCCAAGACCATATGCAGGAGTCAAGAGAGTGAGAATTCATTTCTATAGGCCTACTCTCCTGCATCTCAGAGGCAAATGTTGTACTTTTAACGCCACTACAATTATTTGACAGCTTTAGTTTACTGGTTAATTTTTAAATTTTTGATTGTTATTGCAAAGCCCTATTTTATCCTTTCTGAAGCTGATCGAGGGGGCGAGAGAAACAAAAGATGGGAAGGGGAGGAAGTCATTGCGGTTGGATTAATGGTGGTTCTCAAACCTTTTCATGTCTTTAGGACCCACAGCCACAAATTAATATCTACTGTATTTTCATGGCCACAGACCCACATTTGTAAGGGCTTTCTGTGGCCCAGAAGAGAAAATTGTGGGTGGAAAAGAAAATCCAAATTATAAAAAAATAAAACTTGTGTTAATAAATTAGAACCAGTTGAGTAGAGGAAGAGAGGCTGGGGTGAGATAGAGATCTAAAATAGAGAGAACAAGAGTGTGAGAGAGAGAGAGAGAGAGAGAGGAGACCTAGATACCCCCTGCCGTGGAAAACGGGGAAAGAGATTGATAGAAATGGATGAGGGAGGTGAAGGGCCGTAGTTAGTGTGAGACCCCCATATGCCCCGAGCATATGCAAGGGGAGAGATCTCAAGAGGGAGAGCGAGGGAGCGAGTGTGAGTGATGGAGTGAGAGGATCCAAGGGAAGAAAACGAAAGTCATTTGCAAGAGAGAGAGAGACAGAGATACCACCTCTTGGGCTCTATTTTCATCCATGCTAAAGCCCTTATCCCTAAACTACTTTAGAAAATTATGTTTGAATAGTTAAAATAGCATCGACATGTTGTGAGCTTGTAGATTGGTTATTTTAACTATTCAAAAATGTTTTTCAAAATAGTAAAAAAGGCGAATTAGCTTATGGATAACGGGTTTAGTGTCTCAGAGTAAGTCCAACATTTCACTGCTTGTACCTGTATGTATGAGTGAGTGACAATTAAACTTGTTTTAACTGTGTCACAGGAGCCCTGCCTACCTGACGTACCATATTGAAACACCATGATGCATTGTGTACAGTCAGGGGTGCAGATTTTGGAGGATTTTAAAAAACGGTGAAAATCGCAGAAAAGCGAAAGGCTATAGTCCATGGTCACAGACCGCATACTGGTCACGTTCATTTATACCGGTCAAGGTCATTTATACTGCTCAAGGTCATTGATATTGGTCAAGGTCATTGAGCGGCACGCTATAGTGCGCGATTCTTCATCATTGTTGATTTTCATTTCTTTACAGGGAATCCGGTACACCCCAGGATGGGGAAAATACCCAGCCGCTGGATTCCTCTAACAGAGGCTTCGGAACACCATAAAGGGGCTGAGAAAGAGGCTGAGGTCACAGAGCACACAGCAGACACCGCCACAAAGTAATGAACGTGGTGATCATAGGACACGCATACCAGGTAATTGCGAACGCAATGAGCACTAACTATGAGACCCTGCAGATCATGTCTGTCTGTCCCGCTGTTACACCACCCGCCCGCCACCAGAGGGCGCAGCTCTATCACACACAGAACACACACACACACACACACACACACACACACACAGCTCCGTTCGCTTCCTGCGTTTGCGGGTCTTACTTGTTGTTGGAACTGAATTAATTGTTGAAGCATTAGAGCCATATCATTTAGTCATTGGTAATATTATTTTCTTTTATAGAATCTACCATATTGGATGAAAAAGCCATATTGCTTTAAGAATGGTTGAGAAACAATTTGCAGCCCCTCAGCCTGGTGGAGCAAAACATGCAGGAAATGTACAGGTCAGTAGGAATGCACTGAGGATACTAGCTGCAGCACTCATCAAATGTAATTTTGCCTATGCATGCGCCTCATGGTAGTGTAGTAATCTGTAGTAGTTTAGATTGTAATTACGTTGATGTACTACCCTGTAGCACATCGTCATTACAATCTAAACTACTACAGACCTCCCAAAATAAACTAATTGGACTACTTCTACACCTCACTCACACCTATAGCATAACCTCTGCTCATTATGTTAGGGTGGAATGGCTCAGGGTAGAGGACAGAGTACTTTTGAAATTTTTAAAAAAAAAGTTAGCCTCGTTTCTCATCATTTTGGACCATGGGCTATAGCCCATATCGTACGGCATACTATAGCGCGCCGTTTTTCATCATTTTTGAGGATTTGAAAAAAATTACGAAATGACAAAAACGATGGGTTATAGCCCATGTTTTTTGAAATTTTGAAAAAAAAAGTTAGCCTCGTTTCTCATCATTTTGGACCATGGGCTATAGCCCATATCGTACGGCATACTATAGCGCGCCGTTTTTCATCATTTTTGAGGATTTGAAAAAAATGACAAAATGACAAAAACGATGGGTTATAGCCCATGTTTTTGAAATTTTGAAAAAAAAGTTAGCCTCGTTTCTCATCATTTTGGACCATGGGCTATAGCCCATATCGTACGGCATACTATAGCGCGCCGTTTTTAATCATTTTTGAGGATTTGAAAAAAATGACAAAATGACAAAAACGATGGGTTATAGCCCATGTTTTTTTAAATTTTGAAAAAAAAGTTAGCCTCGTTTCTCATCATTTTGGACCATGGGCTATAGCCCATATCGTACGGCATACTATAGCGCGCCGTTTTTCATCATTTTTGAGGATTTGAAAAAATGACGAAATTACAAAAACGATGGGTTATAGCCCATGTTTTTGAAATTTTGAAAAAAAAATTAGCCTCGTTTCTCATCATTTTGGACCATGGGCTATAGCCCATATCGTACGGCATACTATAGCGCGCCGTTTTTCATCATTTTTTAGGATTTGAAAAAAATGACGAAATTACAAAAACGATGGGTTATAGCCCATGTTTTTGAAATTTTGAAAAAAAAAGTTAGCCTCGTTTCTCATCATTTTGGACCATGGGCTATAGCCCATATCGTACGGCATACTATAGCGCGCCGTTTTTCATCATTTTTGAGGATTTGAAAAAAATGACGAAATGACAAAAACGATGGGTTATAGCCCATGTTTTTTTAAATTTTGAAAAAAAAGTTAGCCTCGTTTCTCATCATTTTGGACCATGGGCTATAGCCCATATCGTACGGCATACTATAGCGCGCCGTTTTTCATCATTTTTGAGGATTTGAAAAAAATGACGAAATGACAAAAACGATGGGTTATAGCCCATGTTTTTTGAAATTTTGAAAAAGAAAGTTAGCCTCGTTTCTCATCATTTTGGACCATGGGCTATAGCCCATATCGTACGGCATACTATAGCGCGCCGTTTTTCATAATTTTTGAGGATTTGAAAAAAATGACGAAATGACAAAAACGATGGGTTATAGCCCATGTTTTTGAAATTTTGGAAAAAAAAGTTAGCCTCGTTTCTCATCATTTTGGACCATGGGCTATAGCCCATATCGTACGGCATACTATAGCGCGCCGTTTTTCATCATTTTTGAGGATTTGAAAAAAATGACAAAATGACAAAAACGATGGGTTATAGCCCATGTTTTTTGAAATTTTGAAAAAAAAGGTTTGCCTCGTTTCTCATCATTTTGGACCATGGGCTATAGCCCATATCGTACGGCATACTATAGCGCGCCGTTTTTCATCATTTTTGAGGATTTGAAAAAAATGACGAAATGACAAAAACGATGGGTTATAGCCCATGTTTTTGAAATTTTGAAAAAAAACGTTAGCCTCGTTTCTCATCATTTTGGACCATGGGCTATAGCCCATATCGTACGGCATACTATAGCGCGCCGTTTTTCATCATTTTTGAGGATTTGAAAAAAATTACGAAATGACAAAAACGATGGGTTATAGCCCATGTTTTTGAAATTTTGAAAAAAAAGTTAGCCTCGTTTCTCATCATTTTGGACCATGGGCTATAGCCCATATCGTACGGCATACTATAGCGCGCCGTTTTTAATCATTTTTGAGGATTTGAAAAAAATGACAAAATGACAAAAACGATGGGTTATAGCCCATGTTTTTTTAAATTTTGAAAAAAAAGTTAGCCTCGTTTCTCATCATTTTGGACCATGGGCTATAGCCCATATCGTACGGCATACTATAGCGCGCCGTTTTTCATCATTTTTGAGGATTTGAAAAAAATGACGAAATGACAAAAACGATGGGTTATAGCCCATGTTTTTTTAAATTTTGAAAAAAAAGTTAGCCTCGTTTCTCATCATTTTGGACCATGGGCTATAGCCCATATCGTACGGCATACTATAGCGCGCCGTTTTTCATCATTTTTGAGGATTTGAAAAAAATGACGAAATTACAAAAACGATGGGTTATAGCCCATGTTTTTGAAATTTTGAAAAAAAAAGTTAGCCTCGTTTCTCATCATTTTGGACCATGGGCTATAGCCCATATCGTACGGCATACTATAGCGCGCCGTTTTTCATCATTTTTGAGGATTTGACAAAAATGACGAAATGACAAAAACGATGGGTTATAGCCCATGTTTTTGAAAATTTGGAAAAAAAAAGTTAGCCTCGTTTCTCATCATTTTGGACCATGGGCTATAGCCCATATCGTACGGCATACTATAGCGCACCGTTTTTAATCATTTTTGAGGATTTGAAAAAAATGACAAAATGACAAAAACGATGGGTTATAGCCCATGTTTTTGAAATTTTGAAAAAAAAAAGTTATCCTCGTTTCTCATCATTTTGGACCATGGGCTATAGCCCATATCGTACGGCATACTATAGCGCGCCGTTTTTCATCATTTTTGACGATTTGAAAAAAATGACGAAATGACAAAAACGATGGGTTATAGCCCATGTTTTTGAAATTTTGGAAAAAAAAAGTTAGCCTCGTTTCTCATCATTTTGGACCATGGGCTATAGCCCATATCGTACGGCATACTATAGCGCACCGTTTTTAATCATTTTTGAGGATTTGAAAAAAATGACAAAAACGATGGGTTATAGCCCATGTTTTTGAAATTTTGAAAAAAAAAAGTTAGCCTCGTTTCTCATCATTTTGGACCATGGGCTATAGCCCATATCGTACGGCATACTATAGCGCGCCGTTTTTCATCATTTTTGACAATTTGAAAAAAATGACGAAATGACAAAAACGATGGGTTATAGCCCATGTTTTTTGAAATTTTGAAAAAAAAGTTAGCCTCGTTTCTCATCATTTTGGACCATGGGCTATAGCCCATATCGTACGGCATACTATAGCGCGCCGTTTTTCATCATATTTGACGATTTGAAAAAAATGACGAAATGACAAAAACGATGGGTTATAGCCCATGTTTTTTGAAATTTTGAAAAAAAAGTTGGCCTCGTTTCTCATCATTTTGGACCATGGGCTATAGCCCATATCGTACGGCATACTATAGCGCGCCGTTTTTCATCATTTTTGAGGATTTGTAAAAAATGACGAAATGACAAAAACGATGGGTTATAGCCCATGTTTTTGAAATTTTGAAAAAAAAAGTTAGCCTCGTTTCTCATCATTTTGGACCATGGGCTATAGCCCATATCGTACGGCATACTATAGCGCGCCGTTTTTCATAATTTTTGAGGATTTGAAAAAAATGACGAAATGACAAAAACGATGGGTTATAGCCCATGTTTTTGAAATTTTGGAAAAAAAAGTTAGCCTCGTTTCTCATCATTTTGGGCTATAGCCCATATCGTACGGCATACTATAGCGTGCCGTTTTTCATCATTTTTGAGGAATTGAAAAAAATGACAAAATGACAAAAACGATGGGTTATAGCCCATGTTTTTGAAATTTTGAAAAAAAAAGTTAGCCTCGTTTCTCATCATTTTGGACCATGGGCTATAGCCCATATCGTACGGCATACTATAGCGCGCCGTTTTTCATCATTTTTGAGGATTTGAAAAAAATGACGAAATGACAAAAACGATGAGTTATAGCCCATGTTTTTTGAAATTTTGAAAAAAAAAGTTAGCCTCGTTTCTCATCATTTTGGACCATGGGCTATAGCCCATATCGTACGGCATACTATAGCGCGCCGTTTTTCATAATTTTTGAGGATTTGAAAAAAATGACGAAATGACAAAAACGATGGGTTATAGCCCATGTTTTTGAAATTTTGGAAAAAAAAGTTAGCCTCGTTTCTCATCATTTTGGACCATGGGCTATAGCCCATATCGTACGGCATACTATAGCGCGCCGTTTTTCATCATTTTTGAGGATTTGAAAAAAATGACGAAATGACAAAAACGATGGGTTATAGCCCATGTTTTTTGAAATTCTGAAAAAAAAAGTTAGCCTCGTTTCTCATCATTTTGGACCATGGGCTATAGCGCGCCGTTTTTCATCATTTTTGAGGATTTGAAAAAAATGACGAAATGACAAAAACGATGGGTTATAGCCCATGTTTTTGAAATTTTGGAAAAAAAAGTTAGCCTCGTTTCTCATCATTTTGGACCATGGGCTATAGCCCATATCGTACGGCATACTATAGCGCGCCGTTTTTAATCATTTTTGAGGATTTGAAAAAAATGACGAAATGACAAAAACGATGGGTTATAGCCCATGTTTTTTGAAATTTTGAAAAAAAAAGTTAGCCTCGTTTCTCATCATTTTGGACCATGGGCTATAGCCCATATCGTACGGCATACTATAGCGCGCCGTTTTTCATCATTTTTGAGGATTTGAAAAAAATGACGAAATGACAAAAACGATGGGTTATAGCCCATGTTTTTTGAAATTTTGAAAAAAAAAGTTAGCCTCGTTTCTCATCATTTTGGACCATGGGCTATAGCCCATATCGTACGGCATACTATAGCGCGCCGTTTTTCATCATTTTTGAGGATTTGAAAAAAATGACGAAATGACAAAAACGATGGGTTATAGCCCATGTTTTTTGAAATTTTGAAAAAAAAAAGTTAGCCTCGTTTCTCATCATTTTGGACCATGGGCTATAGCCCATATCGTACGGCATACTATAGCGCGCCGTTTTTCATCATTTTTGAGGATTTGTAAAAAATGACGAAATGACAAAAACGATGGGTTATAGCCCATGTTTTTGAAATTTTGAAAAAAAAAGTTAGCCTCGTTTCTCATCATTTTGGACCATGGGCTATAGCCCATATCGTACGGCATACTATAGCGCGCCGTTTTTCATCATTTTTGAGGATTTGAAAAAAATGACGAAATGACAAAAACGATGGGTTATAGCCCATGTTTTTTGAAATTCTGAAAAAAAAAGTTAGCCTCGTTTCTCATCATTTTGGACCATGGGCTATAGCCCATATCGTACGGCATACTATAGCGCGCCGTTTTTCATCATTTTTGAGGATTTGAAAAAAATGACGAAATGACAAAAACGATGGGTTATAGCCCATGTTTTTGAAATTTTGGAAAAAAAAGTTAGCCTCGTTTCTCATCATTTTGGACCATGGGCTATAGCCCATATCGTACGGCATACTATAGCGCGCCGTTTTTAATCATTTTTGAGGATTTGAAAAAAATGACGAAATGACAAAAACGATGGGTTATAGCCCATGTTTTTTGAAATTTTGAAAAAAAAAGTTAGCCTCGTTTCTCATCATTTTGGACCATGGGCTATAGCCCATATCGTACGGCATACTATAGCGCGCCGTTTTTCATCATTTTTGAGGATTTGAAAAAAATGACGAAATGACAAAAACGATGGGTTATAGCCCATGTTTTTTGAAATTTTGAAAAAAAAAGTTAGCCTCGTTTCTCATCATTTTGGACCATGGGCTATAGCCCATATCGTACGGCATACTATAGCGCGCCGTTTTTCATCATTTTTGAGGATTTGAAAAAAATGACGAAATGACAAAAACGATGGGTTATAGCCCATGTTTTTTGAAATTTTGAAAAAAAAAAGTTAGCCTCGTTTCTCATCATTTTGGACCATGGGCTATAGCCCATATCGTACGGCATACTATAGCGCGCCGTTTTTCATCATTTTTGAGGATTTGTAAAAAATGACGAAATGACAAAAACGATGGGTTATAGCCCATGTTTTTGAAATTTTGAAAAAAAAAGTTAGCCTCGTTTCTCATCATTTTGGACCATGGGCTATAGCCCATATCGTACGGCATACTATAGCGCGCCGTTTTTCATCATTTTTGAGGATTTGAAAAAAATGACAAAATGACAAAAACGATGGGTTATAGCCCATGTTTTTTGAAATTTTGAAAAAAAAGTTAGCCTCGTTTCTCATCATTTTGGACCATGGGCTATAGCCCATATCGTACGGCATACTATAGCGTGCCGTTTTTCATCATTTTTGAGGATTTGAAAAAAATGACGAAATGACAAAAACGATGGGTTATAGCCCATGTTTTTTGAAATTTTGAAAAAAAAAGTTAGCCTCGTTTCTCATCATTTTGGACCATGGGCTATAGCCCATATCGTACGGCATACTATAGCGCGCCGTTTTTCATCATTTTTGAGGATTTGAAAAAAATGACGAAATGACAAAAACGATGGGTTATAGCCCATGTTTTTGAAATGTTGAAAAAAAAAGTTAGCCTCGTTTCTCATCATTTTGGACCATGGGCTATAGCCCATATCATACGGCATACTATAGCGCGCCGTTTTTCATCATTTTTGAGGATTTGAAAAAAATGACGAAATGACAAAAACGATGGGTTATAGCCCATGTTTTTGAAATTTTGAAAAAAAAAGTTAGCCTCGTTTCTCATCATTTTGGACCATGGGCTATAGCCCATATCGTACGGCATACTATAGCGCGCCGTTTTTCATCATTTTTGAGGATTTGAAAAAAATGACAAAATGACAAAAACGATGGGTTATAGCCCATGTTTTTTTAAATTTTGAAAAAAAAAGTTAGCCTCGTTTCTCATCATTTTGGACCATGGGCTATAGCCCATATCGTACGGCATACTATAGCGCGCCGTTTTTCATCATTTTTGAGGATTTGAAAAAAATGACGAAATGACAAAAACGATGGGTTATAGCCCATGTTTTTGAAAATTTGAAAAAAAAAGTTAGCCTCGTTTCTCATCATTTTGGACCATGGGCTATAGCCCATATCGTACGGCATACTATAGCGCGCCGTTTTTCATCATTTTTGAGGATTTGAAAAAAATGACGAAATGACAAAAACGATGGGTTATAGCCCATGTTTTTTGAAATTTTGAAAAAAAAAGTTAGCCTCGTTTCTCATCATTTTGGACCATGGGCTATAGCCCATATCGTACGGCATACTATAGCGCGCCGTTTTTCATAATTTTTGAGGATTTGAAAAAAATGACGAAATGACAAAAACGATGGGTTATAGCCCATGTTTTTGAAATTTTGGAAAAAAAAGTTAGCCTCGTTTCTCATCATTTTGGACCATGGGCTATAGCCCATATCGTACGGCATACTATAGCGCGCCGTTTTTCATCATTTTTGAGGATTTGAAAAAAATGACAAAATGACAAAAACGATGGGTTATAGCCCATGTTTTTTGAAATTTTGAAAAAAAAGGTTTGCCTCGTTTCTCATCATTTTGGACCATGGGCTATAGCCCATATCGTACGGCATACTATAGCGCGCCGTTTTTCATCATTTTTGAGGATTTGAAAAAAATGACGAAATGACAAAAACGATGGGTTATAGCCCATGTTTTTTGAAATTTTGAAAAAAAAAGTTAGCCTCGTTTCTCATCATTTTGGACCATGGGCTATAGCCCATATCGTACGGCATACTATAGCGCGCCGTTTTTCATAATTTTTGAGGATTTGAAAAAAATGACGAAATGACAAAAACGATGGGTTATAGCCCATGTTTTTGAAATTTTGGAAAAAAAAGTTAGCCTCGTTTCTCATCATTTTGGACCATGGGCTATAGCCCATATCGTACGGCATACTATAGCGCGCCGTTTTTCATCATTTTTGAGGATTTGAAAAAAATGACAAAATGACAAAAACGATGGGTTATAGCCCATGTTTTTTGAAATTTTGAAAAAAAAGGTTTGCCTCGTTTCTCATCATTTTGGACCATGGGCTATAGCCCATATCGTACGGCATACTATAGCGCGCCGTTTTTCATCATTTTTGAGGATTTGAAAAAAATGACGAAATGACAAAAACGATGGGTTATAGCCCATGTTTTTGAAATTTTGAAAAAAAAAGTTAGCCTCGTTTCTCATCATTTTGGACCATGGGCTATAGCCCATATCGTACGGCATACTATAGCGCGCCGTTTTTCATCATTTTTGAGGATTTGAAAAAAATGACGAAATGACAAAAACGATGGGTTATAGCCCATGTTTTTTGAAATTTTGAAAAAAGAAGTTAGCCTCGTTTCTCATCATTTTGGACCATGGGCTATAGCCCATATCGTACGGCATACTATAGCGCGCCGTTTTTCATCATTTTTGAGGATTTGAAAAAAATGACGAAATGACAAAAACGATGGGTTATAGCCCATGTTTTTGAAATTTTGAAAAAAAAAGTTAGCCTCGTTTCTCATCATTTTGGACCATGGGCTATAGCCCATATCGTACGGCATACTATAGCGCGCCGTTTTTCATCATTTTTGAGGATTTGAAAAAAATTACGAAATGACAAAAACGATGGGTTATAGCCCATGTTTTTTGAAATTTTGAAAAAAAAAGTTAGCCTCGTTTCTCATCATTTTGGACCATGGGCTATAGCCCATATCGTACGGCATACTATAGCGCGCCGTTTTTCATCATTTTTTAGGATTTGAAAAAAATGACAAAATGACAAAAACGATGGGTTATAGCCCATGTTTTTGAAATTTTGAAAAAAAAAGTTAGCCTCGTTTCTCATCATTTTGGACCATGGGCTATAGCCCATATCGTACGGCATACTATAGCGCGCCGTTTTTCATCATTTTTGAGGATTTGAAAAAAATGACGAAATGACAAAAACGATGGGTTATATAGCCCATGTTTTTTGAAATTTTGAAAAAAAAAATTATCCTCGTTTCTCATCATTTTGGACCATGGGCTATAGCCCATATCGTACGGCATACTATAGCGCGCCGTTTTTCATCATTTTTGAGGATTTGACAAAAATGACGAAATGACAAAAACGATGGGTTATAGCCCATGTTTTTGAAATTTTGGAGAAAAAAAAGTTAGCCTCGTTTCTCATCATTTTGGACCATGGGCTATAGCCCATATCGTACGGCATACTATAGCGCGCCGTTTTTCATCATTTTTGAGGATTTGAAAAAAATGACGAAATGACAAAAACGATGGGTTATAGCCCATGTTTTTTGAAATTCTGAAAAAAAAAGTTAGCCTCGTTTCTCATCATTTTGGACCATGGGCTATAGCCCATATCGTACGGCATACTATAGCGCGCCGTTTTTCATCATTTTTGAGGATTTGAAAAAAATGACGAAATGACAAAAACGATGGGTTATAGCCCATGTTTTTGAAATTTTGAAAAAAAAAGTTAGCCTCGTTTCTCATCATTTTGGACCATGGGCTATAGCCCATATCGTACGGCATACTATAGCGCGCCGTTTTTAATCATTTTTGAGGATTTGAAAAAAATGACGAAATGACAAAAACGATGGGTTATAGCCCATGTTTTTTGAAATTTTGAAAAAAAAAGTTAGCCTCGTTTCTCATCATTTTGGACCATGGGCTATAGCCCATATCGTACGGCATACTATAGCGCGCCGTTTTTCATCATTTTTGAGGATTTGAAAAAAATGACGAAATGACAAAAACGATGGGTTATAGCCCATGTTTTTTGAAATTTTGAAAAAAAAAGTTAGCCTCGTTTCTCATCATTTTGGACCATGGGCTATAGCCCATATCGTACGGCATACTATAGCGCGCCGTTTTTCATCATTTTTGAGGATTTGAAAAAAATGACGAAATGACAAAAACGATGGGTTATAGCCCATGTTTTTTGAAATTTTGAAAAAAAAAAGTTAGCCTCGTTTCTCATCATTTTGGACCATGGGCTATAGCCCATATCGTACGGCATACTATAGCGCGCCGTTTTTCATCATTTTTGAGGATTTGTAAAAAATGACGAAATGACAAAAACGATGGGTTATAGCCCATGTTTTTGAAATTTTGAAAAAAAAAGTTAGCCTCGTTTCTCATCATTTTGGACCATGGGCTATAGCCCATATCGTACGGCATACTATAGCGCGCCGTTTTTCATCATTTTTGAGGATTTGAAAAAAATGACAAAATGACAAAAACGATGGGTTATAGCCCATGTTTTTTGAAATTTTGAAAAAAAAGTTAGCCTCGTTTCTCATCATTTTGGACCATGGGCTATAGCCCATATCGTACGGCATACTATAGCGTGCCGTTTTTCATCATTTTTGAGGATTTGAAAAAAATGACGAAATGACAAAAACGATGGGTTATAGCCCATGTTTTTTGAAATTTTGAAAAAAAAAGTTAGCCTCGTTTCTCATCATTTTGGACCATGGGCTATAGCCCATATCGTACGGCATACTATAGCGCGCCGTTTTTCATCATTTTTGAGGATTTGAAAAAAATGACGAAATGACAAAAACGATGGGTTATAGCCCATGTTTTTGAAATGTTGAAAAAAAAAGTTAGCCTCGTTTCTCATCATTTTGGACCATGGGCTATAGCCCATATCATACGGCATACTATAGCGCGCCGTTTTTCATCATTTTTGAGGATTTGAAAAAAATGACGAAATGACAAAAACGATGGGTTATAGCCCATGTTTTTGAAATTTTGAAAAAAAAAGTTAGCCTCGTTTCTCATCATTTTGGACCATGGGCTATAGCCCATATCGTACGGCATACTATAGCGCGCCGTTTTTCATCATTTTTGAGGATTTGAAAAAAATGACAAAATGACAAAAACGATGGGTTATAGCCCATGTTTTTTTAAATTTTGAAAAAAAAAGTTAGCCTCGTTTCTCATCATTTTGGACCATGGGCTATAGCCCATATCGTACGGCATACTATAGCGCGCCGTTTTTCATCATTTTTGAGGATTTGAAAAAAATGACGAAATGACAAAAACGATGGGTTATAGCCCATGTTTTTGAAAATTTGAAAAAAAAAGTTAGCCTCGTTTCTCATCATTTTGGACCATGGGCTATAGCCCATATCGTACGGCATACTATAGCGCGCCGTTTTTCATCATTTTTGAGGATTTGAAAAAAATGACGAAATGACAAAAACGATGGGTTATAGCCCATGTTTTTTGAAATTTTGAAAAAAAAAGTTAGCCTCGTTTCTCATCATTTTGGACCATGGGCTATAGCCCATATCGTACGGCATACTATAGCGCGCCGTTTTTCATAATTTTTGAGGATTTGAAAAAAATGACGAAATGACAAAAACGATGGGTTATAGCCCATGTTTTTGAAATTTTGGAAAAAAAAGTTAGCCTCGTTTCTCATCATTTTGGACCATGGGCTATAGCCCATATCGTACGGCATACTATAGCGCGCCGTTTTTCATCATTTTTGAGGATTTGAAAAAAATGACAAAATGACAAAAACGATGGGTTATAGCCCATGTTTTTTGAAATTTTGAAAAAAAAGGTTTGCCTCGTTTCTCATCATTTTGGACCATGGGCTATAGCCCATATCGTACGGCATACTATAGCGCGCCGTTTTTCATCATTTTTGAGGATTTGAAAAAAATGACGAAATGACAAAAACGATGGGTTATAGCCCATGTTTTTGAAATTTTGAAAAAAAAAGTTAGCCTCGTTTCTCATCATTTTGGACCATGGGCTATAGCCCATATCGTACGGCATACTATAGCGCGCCGTTTTTCATCATTTTTGAGGATTTGAAAAAAATTACGAAATGACAAAAACGATGGGTTATAGCCCATGTTTTTTGAAATTTTGAAAAAAAAAGTTAGCCTCGTTTCTCATCATTTTGGACCATGGGCTATAGCCCATATCGTACGGCATACTATAGCGCGCCGTTTTTCATCATTTTTGAGGATTTGAAAAAAATGACAAAATGACAAAAACGATGGGTTATAGCCCATGTTTTTGAAATTTTGAAAAAAAAGTTAGCCTCGTTTCTCATCATTTTGGACCATGGGCTATAGCCCATATCGTACGGCATACTATAGCGCGCCGTTTTTAATCATTTTTGAGGATTTGAAAAAAATGACAAAATGACAAAAACGATGGGTTATAGCCCATGTTTTTTTAAATTTTGAAAAAAAAGTTAGCCTCGTTTCTCATCATTTTGGACCATGGGCTATAGCCCATATCGTACGGCATACTATAGCGCGCCGTTTTTCATCATTTTTGAGGATTTGAAAAAATGACGAAATTACAAAAACGATGGGTTATAGCCCATGTTTTTGAAATTTTGAAAAAAAAATTAGCCTCGTTTCTCATCATTTTGGACCATGGGCTATAGCCCATATCGTACGGCATACTATAGCGCGCCGTTTTTCATCATTTTTTAGGATTTGAAAAAAATGACGAAATTACAAAAACGATGGGTTATAGCCCATGTTTTTGAAATTTTGAAAAAAAAAGTTAGCCTCGTTTCTCATCATTTTGGACCATGGGCTATAGCCCATATCGTACGGCATACTATAGCGCGCCGTTTTTCATCATTTTTGAGGATTTGAAAAAAATGACGAAATGACAAAAACGATGGGTTATAGCCCATGTTTTTTTAAATTTTGAAAAAAAAGTTAGCCTCGTTTCTCATCATTTTGGACCATGGGCTATAGCCCATATCGTACGGCATACTATAGCGCGCCGTTTTTCATCATTTTTGAGGATTTGAAAAAAATGACGAAATGACAAAAACGATGGGTTATAGCCCATGTTTTTTGAAATTTTGAAAAAAAAAGTTAGCCTCGTTTCTCATCATTTTGGACCATGGGCTATAGCCCATATCGTACGGCATACTATAGCGCGCCGTTTTTCATAATTTTTGAGGATTTGAAAAAAATGACGAAATGACAAAAACGATGGGTTATATCCCATGTTTTTGAAATTTTGGAAAAAAAAGTTAGCCTCGTTTCTCATCATTTTGGACCATGGGCTATAGCCCATATCGTACGGCCTACTATAGCGCGCCGTTTTTCATCATTTTTGAGGATTTGAAAAAAATGACAAAATGACAAAAACGATGGGTTATAGCCCATGTTTTTTGAAATTTTGAAAAAAAAGGTTTGCCTCGTTTCTCATCATTTTGGACCATGGGCTATAGCCCATATCGTACGGCATACTATAGCGCGCCGTTTTTCATCATTTTTGAGGATTTGAAAAAAATGACGAAATGACAAAAACGATGGGTTATAGCCCATGTTTTTGAAATTTTGAAAAAAAAAGTTAGCCTCGTTTCTCATCATTTTGGACCATGGGCTATAGCCCATATCGTACGGCATACTATAGCGCGCCGTTTTTCATCATTTTTGAGGATTTGAAAAAAATTACGAAATGACAAAAACGATGGGTTATAGCCCATGTTTTTTGAAATTTTGAAAAAAAAGTTAGCCTCGTTTCTCATCATTTTGGACCATGGGCTATAGCCCATATCGTACGGCATACTATAGCGCGCCGTTTTTCATCATTTTTGAGGATTTGAAAAAAATGACAAAATGACAAAAACGATGGGTTATAGCCCATGTTTTTGAAATTTTGAAAAAAAAGTTAGCCTCGTTTCTCATCATTTTGGACCATGGGCTATAGCCCATATCGTACGGCATACTATAGCGCGCCGTTTTTAATCATTTTTGAGGATTTGAAAAAAATGACAAAATGACAAAAACGATGGGTTATAGCCCATGTTTTTTTAAATTTTGAAAAAAAAGTTAGCCTCGTTTCTCATCATTTTGTACCATGGGCTATAGCCCATATCGTACGGCATACTATAGCGCGCCGTTTTTCATCATTTTTGAGGATTTGAAAAAAATGACGAAATGACAAAAACGATGGGTTATAGCCCATGTTTTTTTAAATTTTGAAAAAAAAGTTAGCCTCGTTTCTCATCATTTTGGACCATGGGCTATAGCCCATATCGTACGGCATACTATAGCGCGCCGTTTTTCATCATTTTTGAGGATTTGAAAAAAATGACGAAATTACAAAAACGATGGGTTATAGCCCATGTTTTTGAAATTTTGAAAAAAAAAGTTAGCCTCGTTTCTCATCATTTTGGACCATGGGCTATAGCCCATATCGTACGGCATACTATAGCGCGCCGTTTTTCATCATTTTTGAGGATTTGACAAAAATGACGAAATGACAAAAACGATGGGTTATAGCCCATGTTTTTGAAATTTTGGAAAAAAAAAGTTAGCCTCGTTTCTCATCATTTTGGACCATGGGCTATAGCCCATATCGTACGGCATACTATAGCGCACCGTTTTTAATCATTTTTGAGGATTTGAAAAAAATGACAAAATGACAAAAACGATGGGTTATAGCCCATGTTTTTGAAATTTTGAAAAAAAAAAGTTATCCTCGTTTCTCATCATTTTGGACCATGGGCTATAGCCCATATCGTACGGCATACTATAGCGCGCCGTTTTTCATCATTTTTGACGATTTGAAAAAAATGACGAAATGACAAAAACGATGGGTTATAGCCCATGTTTTTGAAATTTTGGAAAAAAAAAGTTAGCCTCGTTTCTCATCATTTTGGACCATGGGCTATAGCCCATATCGTACGGCATACTATAGCGCACCGTTTTTAATCATTTTTGAGGATTTGAAAAAAATGACAAAAACGATGGGTTATAGCCCATGTTTTTGAAATTTTGAAAAAAAAAAGTTAGCCTCGTTTCTCATCATTTTGGACCATGGGCTATAGCCCATATCGTACGGCATACTATAGCGCGCCGTTTTTCATCATTTTTGACAATTTGAAAAAAATGACGAAATGACAAAAACGATGGGTTATAGCCCATGTTTTTTGAAATTTTGAAAAAAAAGTTAGCCTCGTTTCTCATCATTTTGGACCATGGGCTATAGCCCATATCGTACGGCATACTATAGCGTGCCGTTTTTAATCATTTTTGAGGATTTGACAAAAATGACGAAATGACAAAAACGATGGGTTATAGCCCATGTTTTTGAAATTTTGAAAAAAAAAGTTAGCCTCGTTTCTCATCATTTTGGACCATGGGCTATAGCCCATATCGTACGGCATACTATAGCGCGCCGTTTTTCATCATTTTTGACGATTTGAAAAAAATGACGAAATGACAAAAACGATGGGTTATAGCCCATGTTTTTTGAAATTTTGAAAAAAAAGTTAGCCTCGTTTCTCATCATTTTGGACCATGGGCTATAGCCCATATCGTACGGCATACTATAGCGCACCGTTTTTAATCATTTTTGAGGATTTGAAAAAAATGACAAAAACGATGGGTTATAGCCCATGTTTTTGAAATTTTGAAAAAAAAAGTTAGCCTCGTTTCTCATCATTTTGGACCATGGGCTATAGCCCATATCGTACGGCATACTATAGCGCTCCGTTTTTCATCATTTTTGAGGATTTGACAAAAATGACGAAATGACAAAAACGATGGGTTATAGCCCATGTTTTTGAAATTTTGGAAAAAAAAAGTTAGCCTCGTTTCTCATCATTTTGGACCATGGGCTATAGCCCATATCGTACGGCATACTATAGCGCACCGTTTTTAATCATTTTTGAGGATTTGAAAAAAATGACAAAATGACAAAAACGATGGGTTATAGCCCATGTTTTTGAAATTTTGGAAAAAAAAAGTTAGCCTCGTTTCTCATCATTTTGGACCATGGGCTATAGCCCATATCGTACGGCATACTATAGCGCACCGTTTTTAATCATTTTTGAGGATTTGAAAAAAATGACAAAATGACAAAAACGATGGGTTATAGCCCATGTTTTTGAAATTTTGAAAAAAAAAGGTTAGCCTCGTTTCTCATCATTTTGGACCATGGGCTATAGCCCATATCGTACGGCATACTATAGCGCACCGTTTTTAATCATTTTTGAAGATTTGAAAAAAATGACAAAATGACAAAAACGATGGGTTATAGCCCATGTTTTTGAAATTTTGAAAAAAAAAAGTTAGCCTCGTTTCTCATCATTTTGGACCATGGGCTATAGCCCATATCGTACGGCATACTATAGCGCGCCGTTTTTCATCATTTTTGACGATTTGAAAAAAATGACGAAATGACAAAAACGATGGGTTATAGCCCATGTTTTTGAAATTTTGGAAAAAAAAAGTTAGCCTCGTTTCTCATCATTTTGGACCATGGGCTATAGCCCATATCGTACGGCATACTATAGCGCACCGTTTTTAATCATTTTTGAGGATTTGAAAAAAATGACAAAAACGATGGGTTATAGCCCATGTTTTTGAAATTTTGAAAAAAAAAAGTTAGCCTCGTTTCTCATCATTTTGGACCATGGGCTATAGCCCATATCGTACGGCATACTATAGCGCGCCGTTTTTCATCATTTTTGACAATTTGAAAAAAATGACGAAATGACAAAAACGATGGGTTATAGCCCATGTTTTTTGAAATTTTGAAAAAAAAGTTAGCCTCGTTTCTCATCATTTTGGACCATGGGCTATAGCCCATATCGTACGGCATACTATAGCGTGCCGTTTTTAATCATTTTTGAGGATTTGACAAAAATGACGAAATGACAAAAACGATGGGTTATAGCCCATGTTTTTGAAATTTTGAAAAAAAAAGTTAGCCTCGTTTCTCATCATTTTGGACCATGGGCTATAGCCCATATCGTACGGCATACTATAGCGCGCCGTTTTTCATCATTTTTGACGATTTGAAAAAAATGACGAAATGACAAAAACGATGGGTTATAGCCCATGTTTTTTGAAATTTTGAAAAAAAAGTTAGCCTCGTTTCTCATCATTTTGGACCATGGGCTATAGCCCATATCGTACGGCATACTATAGCGCACCGTTTTTAATCATTTTTGAGGATTTGAAAAAAATGACAAAAACGATGGGTTATAGCCCATGTTTTTGAAATTTTGAAAAAAAAAGTTAGCCTCGTTTCTCATCATTTTGGACCATGGGCTATAGCCCATATCGTACGGCATACTATAGCGCTCCGTTTTTCATCATTTTTGAGGATTTGACAAAAATGACGAAATGACAAAAACGATGGGTTATAGCCCATGTTTTTGAAATTTTGGAAAAAAAAAGTTAGCCTCGTTTCTCATCATTTTGGACCATGGGCTATAGCCCATATCGTACGGCATACTATAGCGCACCGTTTTTAATCATTTTTGAGGATTTGAAAAAAATGACAAAATGACAAAAACGATGGGTTATAGCCCATGTTTTTGAAATTTTGGAAAAAAAAAGTTAGCCTCGTTTCTCATCATTTTGGACCATGGGCTATAGCCCATATCGTACGGCATACTATAGCGCACCGTTTTTAATCATTTTTGAGGATTTGAAAAAAATGACAAAATGACAAAAACGATGGGTTATAGCCCATGTTTTTGAAATTTTGAAAAAAAAAGGTTAGCCTCGTTTCTCATCATTTTGGACCATGGGCTATAGCCCATATCGTACGGCATACTATAGCGCACCGTTTTTAATCATTTTTGAGGATTTGAAAAAAATGACAAAATGACAAAAACGATGGGTTATAGCCCATGTTTTTGAAATTTTGAAAAAAAAAAGTTAGCCTCGTTTCTCATCATTTTGGACCATGGGCTATAGCCCATATCGTACGGCATACTATAGCGTGCCGTTTTTCATCATTTTTGACGATTTGAAAAAAATGACGAAATGACAAAAACGATGGGTTATAGCCCATGTTTTTGAAATTTTGGAAAAAAAAGTTAGCCTCGTTTCTCATCATTTTGGACCATGGGCTATAGCCCATATCGTACGGCATACTATAGCGCACCGTTTTTAATCATTTTTGAGGATTTGAAAAAAATGACAAAATGACAAAAACGATGGGTTATAGCCCATGTTTTTGAAATTTTGAAAAAAAAAAGTTAGCCTCGTTTCTCATCATTTTGGACCATGGGCTATAGCCCATATCGTACGGCATACTATAGCGCGCCGTTTTTCATCATTTTTGACGATTTGAAAAAAATGACGAAATGACAAAAACGATGGGTTATAGCCCATGTTTTTTGAAATTTTGAAAAAAAAGTTAGCCTCGTTTCTCATCATTTTGGACCATGGGCTATAGCCCATATCGTACGGCATACTATAGCGCGCCGTTTTTCATCATATTTGACGATTTGAAAAAAATGACGAAATTACAAAAACGATGGGTTATAGCCCATGTTTTTTGAAATTTTGAAAAAAAAGTTGGCCTTGTTTCTCATCATTTTGGACCATGGGCTATAGCCCATATCGTACGGCATACTATAGCGCGCCGTTTTTCATCATTTTTGACGATTTGAAAAAAATGACGAAATGACAAAAACGATGGGTTATAGCCCATGTTTTTGAAATTTTGGAAAAAAAAGTTATCCTCGTTTCTCATCATTTTGGACCATGGGCTATAGCCCATATCGTACGGCATACTATAGCGCGCCGTTTTTCATCATTTATGAGGATTTGAAAAAAATGACGAAATTACAAAAACGATGGGTTATAGCCCATGTTTTTGAAATTTTGAAAAAAAAAGTTAGCCTCGTTTCTCATCATTTTGGACCATGGGCTATAGCCCATATCGTACGGCATACTATAGCGCGCCGTTTTTCATCATTTTTGAGGATTTGAAAAAAATGACGAAATGACAAAAACGATGGGTTATAGCCCATGTTTTTGAAATTTTGAAAAAAAAAGTTAGCCTCGTTTCTCATCATTTTGGACCATGGGCTATAGCCCATATCGTACGGCATACTATAGCGCTCCGTTTTTCATCATTTTTGAGGATTTGACAAAAATGACGAAATGACAAAAACGATGGGTTATAGCCCATGTTTTTGAAATTTTGGAAAAAAAAAGTTAGCCTCGTTTCTCATCATTTTGGACCATGGGCTATAGCCCATATCGTACGGCATACTATAGCGCACCGTTTTTAATCATTTTTGAGGATTTGAAAAAAATGACAAAATGACAAAAACGATGGGTTATAGCCCATGTTTTTTGAAATTTTGAAAAAAAAGTTAGCCTCGTTTCTCATCATTTTGGACCATGGGCTATAGCCCATATCGTACGGCATACTATAGCGCACCGTTTTTAATCATTTTTGAGGATTTGAAAAAAATGACAAAATGACAAAAACGATGGGTTATAGCCCATGTTTTTGAAATTTTGAAAAAAAAAGTTAGCCTCGTTTCTCATCATTTTGGACCATGGGCTATAGCCCATATCGTACGGCATACTATAGCGCTCCGTTTTTCATCATTTTTGAGGATTTGAAAAAAATGACGAAATGACAAAAACGATGGGTTATAGCCCATGTTTTTGAAATTTTGGGAAAAAAAAGTTAGCCTCGTTTCTCATCATTTTGGACCATGGGCTATAGCCCATATCGTACGGCATACTATAGCGCTCCGTTTTTCATCATTTTTGAGGATTTGACAAAAATGACGAAATGACAAAAACGATGGGTTATAGCCCATGTTTTTGAAATTTTGGAAAAAAAAAGTTAGCCTCGTTTCTCATCATTTTGGACCATGGGCTATAGCCCATATCGTACGGCATACTATAGCGCACCGTTTTTAATCATTTTTGAGGATTTTAAAAAAATGACAAAATGACAAAAACGATGGGTTATAGCCCATGTTTTTGAAATTTTGGAAAAAAAAAGTTAGCCTCGTTTCTCATCATTTTGGACCATGGGCTATAGCCCATATCGTACGGCATACTATAGCGCACCGTTTTTAATCATTTTTGAGGATTTGAAAAAAATGACAAAATGACAAAAACGATGGGTTATAGCCCATGTTTTTGAAATTTTGAAAAAAAAAAAAGTTAGCCTCGTTTCTCATCATTTTGGACCATGGGCTATAGCCCATATCGTACGGCATACTATAGCGCGCCGTTTTTCATCATTTTTGACGATTTGAAAAAAATGACGAAATGACAAAAACGATGGGTTATAGCCCATGTTTTTTGAAATTTTGAAAAAAAAGTTAGCCTCGTTTCTCATCATTTTGGACCATGGGCTATAGCCCATATCGTACGGCATACTATAGCGCGCCGTTTTTCATCATATTTGACGATTTGAAAAAAATGACGAAATGACAAAAACGATGGGTTATAGCCCATGTTTTTTGAAATTTTGAAAAAAAAGTTGGCCTCGTTTCTCATCATTTTGGACCATGGGCTATAGCCCATATCGTACGGCATACTATAGCGCGCCGTTTTTCATCATTTTTGACGATTTGAAAAAAATGACGAAATGACAAAAACGATGGGTTATAGCCCATGTTTTTGAAATTTTGGAAAAAAAAGTTATCCTCGTTTCTCATCATTTTGGACCATGGGCTATAGCCCATATCGTACGGCATACTATAGCGCGCCGTTTTTCATCATTTATGAGGATTTGAAAAAAATGACGAAATTACAAAAACGATGGGTTATAGCCCATGTTTTTGAAATTTTGAAAAAAAAAGTTAGCCTCGTTTCTCATCATTTTGGACCATGGGCTATAGCCCATATCGTACGGCATACTATAGCGTGCCGTTTTTCATCATTTTTGAGGATTTGAAAAAAATGACGAAATGACAAAAACGATGGGTTATAGCCCATGTTTTTTGAAATTTTGAAAAAAAAGTTAGCCTCGTTTCTCATCATTTTGGACCATGGGCTATAGCCCATATCGTACGGCATACTATAGCGCACCGTTTTTAATCATTTTTGAGGATTTGAAAAAAATGACAAAATGACAAAAACGATGGGTTATAGCCCATGTTTTTGAAATTTTGAAAAAAAAAAGTTAGCCTTGTTTCTCATCATTTTGGACCATGGGCTATAGCCCATATCGTACGGCATACTATAGCGCGCCGTTTTTCATCATTTTTGACGATTTGAAAAAAATGACGAAATGACAAAAACGATGGGTTATAGCCCATGTTTTTGAAATTTTGGAAAAAAAAAATTAGCCTCGTTTCTCATCATTTTGGACCATGGGCTATAGCCCATATCGTACGGCATACTATAGCGCACCGTTTTTAATCATTTTTGAGGATTTGAAAAAAATGACAAAATGACAAAAACGATGGGTTATAGCCCATGTTTTTGAAATTTTGAAAAAAAAAAGTTAGCCTCGTTTCTCATCATTTTGGACCATGGGCTATAGCCCATATCGTACGGCATACTATAGCGCGCCGTTTTTCATCATTTTTGACGATTTGAAAAAAATGACGAAATGACAAAAACGATGGGTTATAGCCCATGTTTTTTGAAATTTTGAAAAAAAGTTAGCCTCGTTTCTCATCATTTTGGACCATGGGCTATAGCCCATATCGTACGGCATACTATAGCGCACCGTTTTTAATCATTTTTGAGGATTTGAAAAAAATGACAAAATGACAAAAACGATGGGTTATAGCCCATGTTTTTGAAATTTTGAAAAAAAAAAAGTTAGCCTCGTTTCTCATCATTTTGGACCATGGGCTATAGCCCATATCGTACGGCATACTATAGCGCGCCGTTTTTCATCATTTTTGACGATTTGAAAAAAATGACGAAATGACAAAAACGATGGGTTATAGCCCATGTTTTTTGAAATTTTGAAAAAAAAGTTAGCCTCGTTTCTCATCATTTTGGACCATGGGCTATAGCCCATATCGTACGGCATACTATAGCGCGCCGTTTTTCATCATATTTGACGATTTGAAAAAAATGACGAAATGACAAAAACGATGGGTTATAGCCCATGTTTTTGAAATTTTGAAAAAAAAAAGTTAGCCTCGTTTCTCATCATTTTGGACCATGGGCTATAGCCCATATCGTACGGCATACTATAGCGCGCCGTTTTTCATCATATTTGACGACTTGAAAAAAATGACGAAATGACAAAAACGATGGGTTATAGCCCATGTTTTTTGAAATTTTGAAATTTTGAAATTTTGAAATGCATATGTGCATTTGTGTGTGCACGCTTCAATGACCACTGTTGGACCCCATGGGGATCAAGGACCTCTGGGAGCCACCCATAAAAAATGATGAAAAATGATGAAAAACGGAGCGCTATAGTATGCCGTACGATATGGGCTATAGCCCATGGTCCAAAATGATGAGAAACGAGGCCAACTTTTTTTTCAAAATTTCAAAAAACATGGGCTATAACCCATCGTTTTTGTCATTTCGTCATTTTTTTCAAATCGTCAAATATGATGAAAAACGGCGCGCTATAGTATGCCGTACGATATGGGCTATAGCCCATGGTCCAAAATGATGAGAAACGAGGCTAACTTTTTTTTTCCAAAATTTCAAAAACATGGGCTATAACCCATCGTTTTTGTCATTTCGTCATTTTTGTCAAATCCTCAAAAATGATGAAAAACGGCGCGCTATAGTATGCCGTACGATATGGGCTATAGCCCATGGTCCAAAATGATGAGAAACGAGGCTAACTTTTTTTCAAAATTTCAAAAAACATGGGCTATAACCCATCGTTTTTGTCATTTCGTCATTTTTTTCAAATCGTCAAAAATGATGAAAAACGGCGCGCTATAGTATGCCGTACGATATGGGCTATAGCCCATGGTCCAAAATGATGAGAAACGAGGCTAACTTTTTTTTTTCAAAATTTCAAAAACATGGGCTATAACCCATCGTTTTTGTCATTTTGTCATTTTTTTCAAATCCTCAAAAATGATTAAAAACGGTGCGCTATAGTATGCCGTACGATATGGGCTATAGCCCATGGTCCAAAATGATGAGAAACGAGGCTAATTTTTTTTTTCCAAAATTTCAAAAACATGGGCTATAACCCATCGTTTTTGTCATTTCGTCATTTTTTTCAAATCGTCAAAAATGATGAAAAACGGCGCGCTATAGTATGCCGTACGATATGGGCTATAGCCCATGGTCCAAAATGATGAGAAACAAGGCTAACTTTTTTTTTTCAAAATTTCAAAAACATGGGCTATAACCCATCGTTTTTGTCATTTTGTCATTTTTTTCAAATCCTCAAAAATGATTAAAAACGGTGCGCTATAGTATGCCGTACGATATGGGCTATAGCCCATGGTCCAAAATGATGAGAAACGAGGCTAACTTTTTTTTTCCAAAATTTCAAAAACATGGGCTATAACCCATCGTTTTTGTCATTTCGTCATTTTTGTCAAATCCTCAAAAATGATGAAAAACGGCGCGCTATAGTATGCCGTACGATATGGGCTATAGCCCATGGTCCAAAATGATGAGAAACGAGGCTAACTTTTTTTTCAAAATTTCAAAAAACATGGGCTATAACCCATCGTTTTTGTCATTTCGTCATTTTTTTCAAATCCTCAAAAATGATGAAAAACGGCGCGCTATAGTATGCCGTACGATATGGGCTATAGCCCATGGTCCAAAATGATGAGAAACGAGGCTAACTTTTTTTTTCAAAATTTCAAAAACATGGGCTATAACCCATCGTTTTTGTAATTTCGTCATTTTTTTCAAATCCTCATAAATGATGAAAAACGGCGCGCTATAGTATGCCGTACGATATGGGCTATAGCCCATGGTCCAAAATGATGAGAAACGAGGATAACTTTTTTTTCCAAAATTTCAAAAACATGGGCTATAACCCATCGTTTTTGTCATTTCGTCATTTTTTTCAAATCGTCAAAAATGATGAAAAACGGCGCGCTATAGTATGCCGTACGATATGGGCTATAGCCCATGGTCCAAAATGATGAGAAACGAGGCCAACTTTTTTTTCAAATTTTCAAAAAACATGGGCTATAACCCATCGTTTTTGTCATTTCGTCATTTTTTTCAAATCGTCAAATATGATGAAAAACGGCGCGCTATAGTATGCCGTACGATATGGGCTATAGCCCATGGTCCAAAATGATGAGAAACGAGGCTAACTTTTTTTTCAAAATTTCAAAAAACATGGGCTATAACCCATCGTTTTTGTCATTTCGTCATTTTTTTCAAATCGTCAAAAATGATGAAAAACGGCGCGCTATAGTATGCCGTACGATATGGGCTATAGCCCATGGTCCAAAATGATGAGAAACGAGGCTAACTTTTTTTTTTTCAAAATTTCAAAAACATGGGCTATAACCCATCGTTTTTGTCATTTTGTCATTTTTTTCAAATCCTCAAAAATGATTAAAAACGGTGCGCTATAGTATGCCGTACGATATGGGCTATAGCCCATGGTCCAAAATGATGAGAAACGAGGCTAACTTTTTTTTTCCAAAATTTCAAAAACATGGGCTATAACCCATCGTTTTTGTCATTTCGTCATTTTTTTCAAATCGTCAAAAATGATGAAAAACGGCGCGCTATAGTATGCCGTACGATATGGGCTATAGCCCATGGTCCAAAATGATGAGAAACGAGGCTAACTTTTTTTTTTCAAAATTTCAAAAACATGGGCTATAACCCATCGTTTTTGTCATTTTGTCATTTTTTTCAAATCCTCAAAAATGATTAAAAACGGTGCGCTATAGTATGCCGTACGATATGGGCTATAGCCCATGGTCCAAAATGATGAGAAACGAGGCTAACTTTTTTTTTCCAAAATTTCAAAAACATGGGCTATAACCCATCGTTTTTGTCATTTCGTCATTTTTGTCAAATCCTCAAAAATGATGAAAAACGGAGTGCTATAGTATGCCGTACGATATGGGCTATAGCCCATGGTCCAAAATGATGAGAAACGAGGCTAACTTTTTTTTTCAAAATTTCAAAAACATGGGCTATAACCCATCGTTTTTGTCATTTTGTCATTTTTTTCAAATCCTCAAAAATGATTAAAAACGGTGCGCTATAGTATGCCGTACGATATGGGCTATAGCCCATGGTCCAAAATGATGAGAAACGAGGCTAACTTTTTTTTCAAAATTTCAAAAAACATGGGCTATAACCCATCGTTTTTGTCATTTCGTCATTTTTTTCAAATCCTCAAAAATGATTAAAAACGGTGCGCTATAGTATGCCGTACGATATGGGCTATAGCCCATGGTCCAAAATGATGAGAAACGAGGCTAACTTTTTTTTTCCAAAATTTCAAAAACATGGGCTATAACCCATCGTTTTTGTCATTTCGTCATTTTTGTCAAATCCTCAAAAATGATGAAAAACGGCGCGCTATAGTATGCCGTACGATATGGGCTATAGCCCATGGTCCAAAATGATGAGAAACGAGGCTAACTTTTTTTTCAAAATTTCAAAAAACATGGGCTATAACCCATCGTTTTTGTCATTTCGTCATTTTTTTCAAATCCTCAAAAATGATGAAAAACGGCGCGCTATAGTATGCCGTACGATATGGGCTATAGCCCATGGTCCAAAATGATGAGAAACGAGGCTAACTTTTTTTTTCAAAATTTCAAAAACATGGGCTATAACCCATCGTTTTTGTAATTTCGTCATTTTTTTCAAATCCTCATAAATGATGAAAAACGGCGCGCTATAGTATGCCGTACGATATGGGCTATAGCCCATGGTCCAAAATGATGAGAAACGAGGATAACTTTTTTTTCCAAAATTTCAAAAACATGGGCTATAACCCATCGTTTTTGTCATTTCGTCATTTTTTTCAAATCGTCAAAAATGATGAAAAACGGCGCGCTATAGTATGCCGTACGATATGGGCTATAGCCCATGGTCCAAAATGATGAGAAACGAGGCCAACTTTTTTTTCAAATTTTCAAAAAACATGGGCTATAACCCATCGTTTTTGTCATTTCGTCATTTTTTTCAAATCGTCAAATATGATGAAAAACGGCGCGCTATAGTATGCCGTACGATATGGGCTATAGCCCATGGTCCAAAATGATGAGAAACGAGGCTAACTTTTTTTTCAAAATTTCAAAAAACATGGGCTATAACCCATCGTTTTTGTCATTTCGTCATTTTTTTCAAATCGTCAAAAATGATGAAAAACGGCGCGCTATAGTATGCCGTACGATATGGGCTATAGCCCATGGTCCAAAATGATGAGAAACGAGGCTAACTTTTTTTTTTTCAAAATTTCAAAAACATGGGCTATAACCCATCGTTTTTGTCATTTTGTCATTTTTTTCAAATCCTCAAAAATGATTAAAAACGGTGCGCTATAGTATGCCGTACGATATGGGCTATAGCCCATGGTCCAAAATGCTGTGAAACGAGGCTAACTTTTTTTTTCCAAAATTTCAAAAACATGGGCTATAACCCATCGTTTTTGTCATTTCGTCATTTTTTTCAAATCGTCAAAAATGATGAAAAACGGCGCGCTATAGTATGCCGTACGATATGGGCTATAGCCCATGGTCCAAAATGATGAGAAACGAGGCTAACTTTTTTTTTTCAAAATTTCAAAAACATGGGCTATAACCCATCGTTTTTGTCATTTTGTCATTTTTTTCAAATCCTCAAAAATGATTAAAAACGGTGCGCTATAGTATGCCGTACGATATGGGCTATAGCCCATGGTCCAAAATGATGAGAAACGAGGCTAACTTTTTTTTCTCCAAAATTTCAAAAACATGGGCTATAACCCATCGTTTTTGTCATTTTGTCATTTTTTTCAAATCCTCAAAAATGATTAAAAACGGTGCGCTATAGTATGCCGTACGATATGGGCTATAGCCCATGGTCCAAAATGATGAGAAACGAGGCTAACTTTTTTTTTCCAAAATTTCAAAAACATGGGCTATAACCCATCGTTTTTGTCATTTCGTCATTTTTGTCAAATCCTCAAAAATGATGAAAAACGGAGTGCTATAGTATGCCGTACGATATGGGCTATAGCCCATGGTCCAAAATGATGAGAAACGAGGCTAACTTTTTTTTTCAAAATTTCAAAAACATGGGCTATAACCCATCGTTTTTGTCATTTTGTCATTTTTTTCAAATCCTCAAAAATGATTAAAAACGGTGCGCTATAGTATGCCGTACGATATGGGCTATAGCCCATGGTCCAAAATGATGAGAAACGAGGCTAACTTTTTTTTCAAAATTTCAAAAAACATGGGCTATAACCCATCGTTTTTGTCATTTCGTCATTTTTTTCAAATCGTCAAAAATGATGAAAAACGGCGCGCAATAGTATGCCGTACGATATGGGCTATAGCCCATGGTCCAAAATGATGAGAAACGAGGCTAACTTTTTTTTTCAAAATTTCAAAAACATGGGCTATAACCCATCGTTTTTGTCATTTCGTCATTTTTGTCAAATCCTCAAAAATGATTAAAAACGGCACGCTATAGTATGCCGTACGATATGGGCTATAGCCCATGGTCCAAAATGATGAGAAACGAGGCTAACTTTTTTTTCCCAAAATTTCAAAAACATGGGCTATAACCCATCGTTTTTGTCATTTCGTCATTTTTTTCAAATCGTCAAAAATGATGAAAAACGGCGCGCTATAGTATGCCGTACGATATGGGCTATAGCCCATGGTCCAAAATGATGAGAAACGAGGATAACTTTTTTTTTTCAAAATTTCAAAAACATGGGCTATAACCCATCGTTTTTGTCATTTTGTCATTTTTTTCAAATCCTCAAAAATGATTAAAAACGGTGCGCTATAGTATGCCGTACGATATGGGCTATAGCCCATGGTCCAAAATGATGAGAAACGAGGCTAACTTTTTTTTTCCAAAATTTCAAAAACATGGGCTATAACCCATCGTTTTTGTCATTTCGTCATTTTTGTCAAATCCTCAAAAATGATGAAAAACGGCGCGCTATAGTATGCCGTACGATATGGGCTATAGCCCATGGTCCAAAATGATGAGAAACGAGGCTAACTTTCTTTTTCAAAATTTCAAAAACATGGGCTATAACCCATCGTTTTTGTAATTTCGTCATTTTTTTCAAATCCTCATAAATGATGAAAAACGGCGCGCTATAGTATGCCGTACGATATGGGCTATAGCCCATGGTCCAAAATGATGAGAAACGAGGCTAACTTTTTTTTCAAAATTTCAAAAAACATGGGCTATAACCCATCGTTTTTGTCATTTTGTCATTTTTTTCAAATCCTCAAAAATGATGAAAAACGGAGCGCTATAGTATGCCGTACGATATGGGCTATAGCCCATGGTCCAAAATGATGAGAAACGAGGATAACTTTTTTTTTCAAAATTTCAAAAACATGGGCTATAACCCATCGTTTTTGTAATTTCGTCATTTTTTTCAAATCCTCAAAAATGATGAAAAACGGCGCGCTATAGTATGCCGTACGATATGGGCTATAGCCCATGGTCCAAAATGATGAGAAACGAGGATAACTTTTTTTTTTCAAAATTTCAAAAACATGGGCTATAACCCATCGTTTTTCTCATTTTGTCATTTTTTTCAAATCCTCAAAAATGATTAAAAACGGTGCGCTATAGTATGCCGTACGATATGGGCTATAGCCCATGGTCCAAAATGATGAGAAACGAGGCTAACTTTTTTTTCCCAAAATTTCAAAAACATGGGCTATAACCCATCGTTTTTGTCATTTCGTCATTTTTGTCAAATCCTCAAAAATGATGAAAAACGGCGCGCTATAGTATGCCGTACGATATGGGCTATAGCCCATGGTCCAAAATGATGAGAAACGAGGCTAACCTTTTTTTTCAAAATTTCAAAAACATGGGCTATAACCCATCGTTTTTGTAATTTCGTCATTTTTTTCAAATCCTCATAAATGATGAAAAACGGCGCGCTATAGTATGCCGTACGATATGGGCTATAGCCCATGGTCCAAAATGATGAGAAACGAGGCTAACTTTTTTTTCAAAATTTCAAAAAACATGGGCTATAACCCATCGTTTTTGTCATTTTGTCATTTTTTTCAAATCCTCAAAAATGATGAAAAACGGAGCGCTATAGTATGCCGTACGATATGGGCTATAGCCCATGGTCCAAAATGATGAGAAACGAGGCTAACTTTTTTTTCAAAATTTCAAAAAACATGGGCTATAACCCATCGTTTTTGTCATTTTGTCATTTTTTTCAAATCCTCAAAAATGATGAAAAACGGAGCGCTATAGTATGCCGTACGATATGGGCTATAGCCCATGGTCCAAAATGATGAGAAACGAGGATAACTTTTTTTTTTCAAAATTTCAAAAACATGGGCTATAACCCATCGTTTTTGTAATTTCGTCATTTTTTTCAAATCCTCAAAAATGATGAAAAACGGCGCGCTATAGTATGCCGTACGATATGGGCTATAGCCCAATAGCCCATGGTCCAAAATGATGAGAAACGAGGCTAACTTTTTTTTTCAAAATTTCAAAAACATGGGCTATAACCCATCGTTTTTGTCATTTTGTCATTTTTTTCAAATCCTCAAAAATGATTTAAAACGGTGCGCTATAGTATGCCGTACGATATGGGCTATAGCCCATGGTCCAAAATGATGAGAAACGAGGCTAACTTTTTTTTCAAAATTTCAAAAACATGGGCTATAACCCATCGTTTTTGTCATTTCGTCATTTTTGTCAAATCCTCAAAAATGATAAAAAACGGAGCGCTATAGTATGCCGTACGATATGGGCTATAGCCCATGGTCCAAAATGATGAGAAACGAGGCTAACTTTTTTTTTCAAAATTTCAAAAACATGGGCTATAACCCATCGTTTTTGTAATTTCGTCATTTTTTTCAAATCCTCAAAAATGATGAAAAACGGCGCGCTATAGTATGCCGTACGATATGGGCTATAGCCCATGGTCCAAAATGATGAGAAACGAGGCTAACTTTTTTTTCAAAATTTCAAAAAACATGGGCTATAACCCATCGTTTTTGTCATTTCGTCATTTTTTTCAAATCGTCAAAAATGATGAAAAACGGCGCGCTATAGTATGCCGTACGATATGGGCTATAGCCCATGGTCCAAAATGATGAGAAACGAGGCTAACTTTTTTTTTTCAAAATTTCAAAAACATGGGCTATAACCCATCGTTTTTGTCATTTTGTCATTTTTTTCAAATCCTCAAAAATGATTAAAAACGGTGCGCTATAGTATGCCGTACGATATGGGCTATAGCCCATGGTCCAAAATGATGAGAAACGAGGCTAACTTTTTTTTCTCCAAAATTTCAAAAACATGGGCTATAACCCATCGTTTTTGTCATTTCGTCATTTTTGTCAAATCCTCAAAAATGATGAAAAACGGAGCGCTATAGTATGCCGTACGATATGGGCTATAGCCCATGGTCCAAAATGATGAGAAACGAGGCTAACTTTTTTTTTCAAAATTTCAAAAACATGGGCTATAACCCATCGTTTTTGTCATTTTGTCATTTTTTTCAAATCCTCAAAAATTATTAAAAACGGTGCGCTATAGTATGCCGTACGATATGGGCTATAGCCCATGGTCCAAAATGATGAGAAACGAGGCTAACTTTTTTTTTTTCAAAATTTCAAAAACATGGGCTATAACCCATCGTTTTTGTCATTTTGTCATTTTTTTCAAATCCTCAAAAATGATTAAAAACGGTGCGCTATAGTATGCCGTACGATATGGGCTATAGCCCATGGTCCAAAATGCTGTGAAACGAGGCTAACTTTTTTTTTCCAAAATTTCAAAAACATGGGCTATAACCCATCGTTTTTGTCATTTCGTCATTTTTTTCAAATCGTCAAAAATGATGAAAAACGGCGCGCTATAGTATGCCGTACGATATGGGCTATAGCCCATGGTCCAAAATGATGAGAAACGAGGCTAACTTTTTTTTTTCAAAATTTCAAAAACATGGGCTATAACCCATCGTTTTTGTCATTTTGTCATTTTTTTCAAATCCTCAAAAATGATTAAAAACGGTGCGCTATAGTATGCCGTACGATATGGGCTATAGCCCATGGTCCAAAATGATGAGAAACGAGGCTAACTTTTTTTTCTCCAAAATTTCAAAAACATGGGCTATAACCCATCGTTTTTGTCATTTTGTCATTTTTTTCAAATCCTCAAAAATGATTAAAAACGGTGCGCTATAGTATGCCGTACGATATGGGCTATAGCCCATGGTCCAAAATGATGAGAAACGAGGCTAACTTTTTTTTTCCAAAATTTCAAAAACATGGGCTATAACCCATCGTTTTTGTCATTTCGTCATTTTTGTCAAATCCTCAAAAATGATGAAAAACGGAGTGCTATAGTATGCCGTACGATATGGGCTATAGCCCATGGTCCAAAATGATGAGAAACGAGGCTAACTTTTTTTTTCAAAATTTCAAAAACATGGGCTATAACCCATCGTTTTTGTCATTTTGTCATTTTTTTCAAATCCTCAAAAATGATTAAAAACGGTGCGCTATAGTATGCCGTACGATATGGGCTATAGCCCATGGTCCAAAATGATGAGAAACGAGGCTAACTTTTTTTTCAAAATTTCAAAAAACATGGGCTATAACCCATCGTTTTTGTCATTTCGTCATTTTTTTCAAATCGTCAAAAATGATGAAAAACGGCGCGCAATAGTATGCCGTACGATATGGGCTATAGCCCATGGTCCAAAATGATGAGAAACGAGGCTAACTTTTTTTTTCAAAATTTCAAAAACATGGGCTATAACCCATCGTTTTTGTCATTTCGTCATTTTTGTCAAATCCTCAAAAATGATTAAAAACGGCACGCTATAGTATGCCGTACGATATGGGCTATAGCCCATGGTCCAAAATGATGAGAAACGAGGCTAACTTTTTTTTCCCAAAATTTCAAAAACATGGGCTATAACCCATCGTTTTTGTCATTTCGTCATTTTTTTCAAATCGTCAAAAATGATGAAAAACGGCGCGCTATAGTATGCCGTACGATATGGGCTATAGCCCATGGTCCAAAATGATGAGAAACGAGGATAACTTTTTTTTTTCAAAATTTCAAAAACATGGGCTATAACCCATCGTTTTTGTCATTTTGTCATTTTTTTCAAATCCTCAAAAATGATTAAAAACGGTGCGCTATAGTATGCCGTACGATATGGGCTATAGCCCATGGTCCAAAATGATGAGAAACGAGGCTAACTTTTTTTTTCCAAAATTTCAAAAACATGGGCTATAACCCATCGTTTTTGTCATTTCGTCATTTTTGTCAAATCCTCAAAAATGATGAAAAACGGCGCGCTATAGTATGCCGTACGATATGGGCTATAGCCCATGGTCCAAAATGATGAGAAACGAGGCTAACTTTCTTTTTCAAAATTTCAAAAACATGGGCTATAACCCATCGTTTTTGTAATTTCGTCATTTTTTTCAAATCCTCATAAATGATGAAAAACGGCGCGCTATAGTATGCCGTACGATATGGGCTATAGCCCATGGTCCAAAATGATGAGAAACGAGGCTAACTTTTTTTTCAAAATTTCAAAAAACATGGGCTATAACCCATCGTTTTTGTCATTTTGTCATTTTTTTCAAATCCTCAAAAATGATGAAAAACGGAGCGCTATAGTATGCCGTACGATATGGGCTATAGCCCATGGTCCAAAATGATGAGAAACGAGGATAACTTTTTTTTTCAAAATTTCAAAAACATGGGCTATAACCCATCGTTTTTGTAATTTCGTCATTTTTTTCAAATCCTCAAAAATGATGAAAAACGGCGCGCTATAGTATGCCGTACGATATGGGCTATAGCCCATGGTCCAAAATGATGAGAAACGAGGATAACTTTTTTTTTTCAAAATTTCAAAAACATGGGCTATAACCCATCGTTTTTCTCATTTTGTCATTTTTTTCAAATCCTCAAAAATGATTAAAAACGGTGCGCTATAGTATGCCGTACGATATGGGCTATAGCCCATGGTCCAAAATGATGAGAAACGAGGCTAACTTTTTTTTCCCAAAATTTCAAAAACATGGGCTATAACCCATCGTTTTTGTCATTTCGTCATTTTTGTCAAATCCTCAAAAATGATGAAAAACGGCGCGCTATAGTATGCCGTACGATATGGGCTATAGCCCATGGTCCAAAATGATGAGAAACGAGGCTAACCTTTTTTTTCAAAATTTCAAAAACATGGGCTATAACCCATCGTTTTTGTAATTTCGTCATTTTTTTCAAATCCTCATAAATGATGAAAAACGGCGCGCTATAGTATGCCGTACGATATGGGCTATAGCCCATGGTCCAAAATGATGAGAAACGAGGCTAACTTTTTTTTCAAAATTTCAAAAAACATGGGCTATAACCCATCGTTTTTGTCATTTTGTCATTTTTTTCAAATCCTCAAAAATGATGAAAAACGGAGCGCTATAGTATGCCGTACGATATGGGCTATAGCCCATGGTCCAAAATGATGAGAAACGAGGCTAACTTTTTTTTCAAAATTTCAAAAAACATGGGCTATAACCCATCGTTTTTGTCATTTTGTCATTTTTTTCAAATCCTCAAAAATGATGAAAAACGGAGCGCTATAGTATGCCGTACGATATGGGCTATAGCCCATGGTCCAAAATGATGAGAAACGAGGATAACTTTTTTTTTTCAAAATTTCAAAAACATGGGCTATAACCCATCGTTTTTGTAATTTCGTCATTTTTTTCAAATCCTCAAAAATGATGAAAAACGGCGCGCTATAGTATGCCGTACGATATGGGCTATAGCCCAATAGCCCATGGTCCAAAATGATGAGAAACGAGGCTAACTTTTTTTTTCAAAATTTCAAAAACATGGGCTATAACCCATCGTTTTTGTCATTTTGTCATTTTTTTCAAATCCTCAAAAATGATTTAAAACGGTGCGCTATAGTATGCCGTACGATATGGGCTATAGCCCATGGTCCAAAATGATGAGAAACGAGGCTAACTTTTTTTTCAAAATTTCAAAAACATGGGCTATAACCCATCGTTTTTGTCATTTCGTCATTTTTGTCAAATCCTCAAAAATGATAAAAAACGGAGCGCTATAGTATGCCGTACGATATGGGCTATAGCCCATGGTCCAAAATGATGAGAAACGAGGCTAACTTTTTTTTTCAAAATTTCAAAAACATGGGCTATAACCCATCGTTTTTGTAATTTCGTCATTTTTTTCAAATCCTCAAAAATGATGAAAAACGGCGCGCTATAGTATGCCGTACGATATGGGCTATAGCCCATGGTCCAAAATGATGAGAAACGAGGCTAACTTTTTTTTCAAAATTTCAAAAAACATGGGCTATAACCCATCGTTTTTGTCATTTCGTCATTTTTTTCAAATCGTCAAAAATGATGAAAAACGGCGCGCTATAGTATGCCGTACGATATGGGCTATAGCCCATGGTCCAAAATGATGAGAAACGAGGCTAACTTTTTTTTTTCAAAATTTCAAAAACATGGGCTATAACCCATCGTTTTTGTCATTTTGTCATTTTTTTCAAATCCTCAAAAATGATTAAAAACGGTGCGCTATAGTATGCCGTACGATATGGGCTATAGCCCATGGTCCAAAATGATGAGAAACGAGGCTAACTTTTTTTTCTCCAAAATTTCAAAAACATGGGCTATAACCCATCGTTTTTGTCATTTCGTCATTTTTGTCAAATCCTCAAAAATGATGAAAAACGGAGCGCTATAGTATGCCGTACGATATGGGCTATAGCCCATGGTCCAAAATGATGAGAAACGAGGCTAACTTTTTTTTTCAAAATTTCAAAAACATGGGCTATAACCCATCGTTTTTGTCATTTTGTCATTTTTTTCAAATCCTCAAAAATTATTAAAAACGGTGCGCTATAGTATGCCGTACGATATGGGCTATAGCCCATGGTCCAAAATGATGAGAAACGAGGCTAACTTTTTTTTCAAAATTTCAAAAAACATGGGCTATAACCCATCGTTTTTGTCATTTCGTCATTTTTTTCAAATCGTCAAAAATGATGAAAAACGGCGCGCTATAGTATGCCGTACGATATGGGCTATAGCCCATGGTCCAAAATGATGAGAAACGAGGCTAACTTTTTTTTTCCAAAACTTCAAAAACATGGGCTATAACCCATCGTTTTTGTCATTTCGTCATTTTTGTCAAATCCTCAAAAATGATAAAAAACGGAGCGCTATAGTATGCCGTACGATATGGGCTATAGCCCATGGTCCAAAATGATGAGAAACGAGGCTAACTTTTTTTTTCAAAATTTCAAAAACATGGGCTATAACCCATCGTTTTTGTAATTTCGTCATTTTTTTCAAATCCTCAAAAATGATGAAAAACGGCGCGCTATAGTATGCCGTACGATATGGGCTATAGCCCATGGTCCAAAATGATGAGAAACGAGGCTAACTTTTTTTTTCAAAATTTCAAAAACATGGGCTATAACCCATCGTTTTTTGTCATTTTGTCATTTTTTTCAAATCCTCAAAAATGATTAAAAACGGTGCGCTATAGTATGCCGTACGATATGGGCTATAGCCCATGGTCCAAAATGATGAGAAACGAGGCTAACTTTTTTTTCAAAATTTCAAAAACATGGGCTATAACCCATCGTTTTTGTCATTTCGTCATTTTTGTCAAATCCTCAAAAATGATAGAAAACGGAGCGCTATAGTATGCCGTACGATATGGGCTATAGCCCATGGTCCAAAATGATGAGAAACGAGGCTAACTTTTTTTTTCAAAATTTCAAAAACATGGGCTATAACCCATCGTTTTTGTAATTTCGTCATTTTTTTCAAATCCTCAAAAATGATGAAAAACGGCGCGCTATAGTATGCCGTACGATATGGGCTATAGCCCATGGTCCAAAATGATGAGAAACGAGGCTAACTTTTTTTTCAAAATTTCAAAAAACATGGGCTATAACCCATCGTTTTTGTCATTTCGTCATTTTTTTCAAATCGTCAAAAATGATGAAAAACGGCGCGCTATAGTATGCCGTACGATATGGGCTATAGCCCATGGTCCAAAATGATGAGAAACGAGGCTAACTTTTTTTTTCCAAAATTTCAAAAACATGGGCTATAACCCATCGTTTTTGTCATTTCGTCATTTTTTTCAAATCGTCAAAAATGATGAAAAACGGCGCGCTATAGTATGCCGTACGATATGGGCTATAGCCCATGGTCCAAAATGATGAGAAACGAGGCTAACTTTTTTTTTTCAAAATTTCAAAAACATGGGCTATAACCCATCGTTTTTGTCATTTTGTCATTTTTTTCAAATCCTCAAAAATGATTAAAAACGGTGCGCTATAGTATGCCGTACGATATGGGCTATAGCCCATGGTCCAAAATGATGAGAAACGAGGCTAACTTTTTTTTTCCAAAATTTCAAAAACATGGGCTATAACCCATCGTTTTTGTCATTTTGTCATTTTTTTCAAATCCTCAAAAATGATTAAAAACGGTGCGCTATAGTATGCCGTACGATATGGGCTATAGCCCATGGTCCAAAATGATGAGAAACGAGGCTAACTTTTTTTTTCCAAAATTTCAAAAACATGGGCTATAACCCATCGTTTTTGTCATTTCGTCATTTTTGTCAAATCCTCAAAAATGATGAAAAACGGAGTGCTATAGTATGCCGTACGATATGGGCTATAGCCCATGGTCCAAAATGATGAGAAACGAGGCTAACTTTTTTTTTCAAAATTTCAAAAACATGGGCTATAACCCATCGTTTTTGTCATTTTGTCATTTTTTTCAAATCCTCAAAAATGATTAAAAACGGTGCGCTATAGTATGCCGTACGATATGGGCTATAGCCCATGGTCCAAAATGATGAGAAACGAGGCTAACTTTTTTTTCAAAATTTCAAAAAACATGGGCTATAACCCATCGTTTTTGTCATTTCGTCATTTTTTTCAAATCGTCAAAAATGATGAAAAACGGCGCGCAATAGTATGCCGTACGATATGGGCTATAGCCCATGGTCCAAAATGATGAGAAACGAGGCTAACTTTTTTTTTCAAAATTTCAAAAACATGGGCTATAACCCATCGTTTTTGTCATTTCGTCATTTTTGTCAAATCCTCAAAAATGATTAAAAACGGCACGCTATAGTATGCCGTACGATATGGGCTATAGCCCATGGTCCAAAATGATGAGAAACGAGGCTAACTTTTTTTTCCCAAAATTTCAAAAACATGGGCTATAACCCATCGTTTTTGTCATTTCGTCATTTTTTTCAAATCGTCAAAAATGATGAAAAACGGCGCGCTATAGTATGCCGTACGATATGGGCTATAGCCCATGGTCCAAAATGATGAGAAACGAGGATAACTTTTTTTTTTCAAAATTTCAAAAACATGGGCTATAACCCATCGTTTTTGTCATTTTGTCATTTTTTTCAAATCCTCAAAAATGATTAAAAACGGTGCGCTATAGTATGCCGTACGATATGGGCTATAGCCCATGGTCCAAAATGATGAGAAACGAGGCTAACTTTTTTTTTCCAAAATTTCAAAAACATGGGCTATAACCCATCGTTTTTGTCATTTCGTCATTTTTGTCAAATCCTCAAAAATGATGAAAAACGGCGCGCTATAGTATGCCGTACGATATGGGCTATAGCCCATGGTCCAAAATGATGAGAAACGAGGCTAACTTTCTTTTTCAAAATTTCAAAAACATGGGCTATAACCCATCGTTTTTGTAATTTCGTCATTTTTTTCAAATCCTCATAAATGATGAAAAACGGCGCGCTATAGTATGCCGTACGATATGGGCTATAGCCCATGGTCCAAAATGATGAGAAACGAGGCTAACTTTTTTTTCAAAATTTCAAAAAACATGGGCTATAACCCATCGTTTTTGTCATTTTGTCATTTTTTTCAAATCCTCAAAAATGATGAAAAACGGAGCGCTATAGTATGCCGTACGATATGGGCTATAGCCCATGGTCCAAAATGATGAGAAACGAGGATAACTTTTTTTTTCAAAATTTCAAAAACATGGGCTATAACCCATCGTTTTTGTAATTTCGTCATTTTTTTCAAATCCTCAAAAATGATGAAAAACGGCGCGCTATAGTATGCCGTACGATATGGGCTATAGCCCATGGTCCAAAATGATGAGAAACGAGGATAACTTTTTTTTTTCAAAATTTCAAAAACATGGGCTATAACCCATCGTTTTTCTCATTTTGTCATTTTTTTCAAATCCTCAAAAATGATTAAAAACGGTGCGCTATAGTATGCCGTACGATATGGGCTATAGCCCATGGTCCAAAATGATGAGAAACGAGGCTAACTTTTTTTTCCCAAAATTTCAAAAACATGGGCTATAACCCATCGTTTTTGTCATTTCGTCATTTTTGTCAAATCCTCAAAAATGATGAAAAACGGCGCGCTATAGTATGCCGTACGATATGGGCTATAGCCCATGGTCCAAAATGATGAGAAACGAGGCTAACCTTTTTTTTCAAAATTTCAAAAACATGGGCTATAACCCATCGTTTTTGTAATTTCGTCATTTTTTTCAAATCCTCATAAATGATGAAAAACGGCGCGCTATAGTATGCCGTACGATATGGGCTATAGCCCATGGTCCAAAATGATGAGAAACGAGGCTAACTTTTTTTTCAAAATTTCAAAAAACATGGGCTATAACCCATCGTTTTTGTCATTTTGTCATTTTTTTCAAATCCTCAAAAATGATGAAAAACGGAGCGCTATAGTATGCCGTACGATATGGGCTATAGCCCATGGTCCAAAATGATGAGAAACGAGGCTAACTTTTTTTTCAAAATTTCAAAAAACATGGGCTATAACCCATCGTTTTTGTCATTTTGTCATTTTTTTCAAATCCTCAAAAATGATGAAAAACGGAGCGCTATAGTATGCCGTACGATATGGGCTATAGCCCATGGTCCAAAATGATGAGAAACGAGGATAACTTTTTTTTTCAAAATTTCAAAAACATGGGCTATAACCCATCGTTTTTGTAATTTCGT
Organism: Protomyctophum bolini; assembly: GCF_963924005.1. Lineage (NCBI taxonomy): Eukaryota > Metazoa > Chordata > Actinopteri > Myctophiformes > Myctophidae > Protomyctophum > Protomyctophum bolini. Next base: position 34,517,878 of record NC_137874.1, on the reverse strand, counting down.
CATTTTTTTCAAATCCTCAAAAATGATGAAAAACGGCGCGCTATAGTATGCCGTACGATATGGGCTATAGCCCAATAGCCCATGGTCCAAAATGATGAGAAACGAGGCTAACTTTTTTTTTCAAAATTTCAAAAACATGGGCTATAACCCATCGTTTTTGTCATTTTGTCATTTTTTTCAAATCCTCAAAAATGATTTAAAACGGTGCGCTATAGTATGCCGTACGATATGGGCTATAGCCCATGGTCCAAAATGATGAGAAACGAGGCTAACTTTTTTTTCAAAATTTCAAAAACATGGGCTATAACCCATCGTTTTTGTCATTTCGTCATTTTTGTCAAATCCTCAAAAATGATAAAAAACGGAGCGCTATAGTATGCCGTACGATATGGGCTATAGCCCATGGTCCAAAATGATGAGAAACGAGGCTAACTTTTTTTTTCAAAATTTCAAAAACATGGGCTATAACCCATCGTTTTTGTAATTTCGTCATTTTTTTCAAATCCTCAAAAATGATGAAAAACGGCGCGCTATAGTATGCCGTACGATATGGGCTATAGCCCATGGTCCAAAATGATGAGAAACGAGGCTAACTTTTTTTTCAAAATTTCAAAAAACATGGGCTATAACCCATCGTTTTTGTCATTTCGTCATTTTTTTCAAATCGTCAAAAATGATGAAAAACGGCGCGCTATAGTATGCCGTACGATATGGGCTATAGCCCATGGTCCAAAATGATGAGAAACGAGGCTAACTTTTTTTTTTCAAAATTTCAAAAACATGGGCTATAACCCATCGTTTTTGTCATTTTGTCATTTTTTTCAAATCCTCAAAAATGATTAAAAACGGTGCGCTATAGTATGCCGTACGATATGGGCTATAGCCCATGGTCCAAAATGATGAGAAACGAGGCTAACTTTTTTTTCTCCAAAATTTCAAAAACATGGGCTATAACCCATCGTTTTTGTCATTTCGTCATTTTTGTCAAATCCTCAAAAATGATGAAAAACGGAGCGCTATAGTATGCCGTACGATATGGGCTATAGCCCATGGTCCAAAATGATGAGAAACGAGGCTAACTTTTTTTTTCAAAATTTCAAAAACATGGGCTATAACCCATCGTTTTTGTCATTTTGTCATTTTTTTCAAATCCTCAAAAATTATTAAAAACGGTGCGCTATAGTATGCCGTACGATATGGGCTATAGCCCATGGTCCAAAATGATGAGAAACGAGGCTAACTTTTTTTTCAAAATTTCAAAAAACATGGGCTATAACCCATCGTTTTTGTCATTTCGTCATTTTTTTCAAATCGTCAAAAATGATGAAAAACGGCGCGCTATAGTATGCCGTACGATATGGGCTATAGCCCATGGTCCAAAATGATGAGAAACGAGGCTAACTTTTTTTTTCCAAAACTTCAAAAACATGGGCTATAACCCATCGTTTTTGTCATTTCGTCATTTTTGTCAAATCCTCAAAAATGATAAAAAACGGAGCGCTATAGTATGCCGTACGATATGGGCTATAGCCCATGGTCCAAAATGATGAGAAACGAGGCTAACTTTTTTTTTCAAAATTTCAAAAACATGGGCTATAACCCATCGTTTTTGTAATTTCGTCATTTTTTTCAAATCCTCAAAAATGATGAAAAACGGCGCGCTATAGTATGCCGTACGATATGGGCTATAGCCCATGGTCCAAAATGATGAGAAACGAGGCTAACTTTTTTTTTCAAAATTTCAAAAACATGGGCTATAACCCATCGTTTTTTGTCATTTTGTCATTTTTTTCAAATCCTCAAAAATGATTAAAAACGGTGCGCTATAGTATGCCGTACGATATGGGCTATAGCCCATGGTCCAAAATGATGAGAAACGAGGCTAACTTTTTTTTCAAAATTTCAAAAACATGGGCTATAACCCATCGTTTTTGTCATTTCGTCATTTTTGTCAAATCCTCAAAAATGATAGAAAACGGAGCGCTATAGTATGCCGTACGATATGGGCTATAGCCCATGGTCCAAAATGATGAGAAACGAGGCTAACTTTTTTTTTCAAAATTTCAAAAACATGGGCTATAACCCATCGTTTTTGTAATTTCGTCATTTTTTTCAAATCCTCAAAAATGATGAAAAACGGCGCGCTATAGTATGCCGTACGATATGGGCTATAGCCCATGGTCCAAAATGATGAGAAACGAGGCTAACTTTTTTTTCAAAATTTCAAAAAACATGGGCTATAACCCATCGTTTTTGTCATTTCGTCATTTTTTTCAAATCGTCAAAAATGATGAAAAACGGCGCGCTATAGTATGCCGTACGATATGGGCTATAGCCCATGGTCCAAAATGATGAGAAACGAGGCTAACTTTTTTTTTTCAAAATTTCAAAAACATGGGCTATAACCCATCGTTTTTGTCATTTTGTCATTTTTTTCAAATCCTCAAAAATGATTAAAAACGGTGCGCTATAGTATGCCGTACGATATGGGCTATAGCCCATGGTCCAAAATGATGAGAAACGAGGCTAACTTTTTTTTTCCAAAATTTCAAAAACATGGGCTATAACCCATCGTTTTTGTCATTTCGTCATTTTTGTCAAATCCTCAAAAATGATGAAAAACGGAGCGCTATAGTATGCCGTACGATATGGGCTATAGCCCATGGTCCAAAATGATGAGAAACGAGGCTAACTTTTTTTTCAAAATTTCAAAAAACATGGGCTATAACCCATCGTTTTTGTCATTTCGTCATTTTTTTCAAATCGTCAAAAATGATGAAAAACGGCGCGCTATAGTATGCCGTACGATATGGGCTATAGCCCATGGTCCAAAATGATGAGAAACGAGGCTAACTTTTTTTTTCAAAATTTCAAAAACATGGGCTATAACCCATCGTTTTTGTCATTTCGTCATTTTTGTCAAATCCTCAAAAATGATTAAAAACGGCACGCTATAGTATGCCGTACGATATGGGCTATAGCCCATGGTCCAAAATGATGAGAAACGAGGATAACCCATCGTTTTTTTCATTTTTACATTTTTTTCAAATACGTTTTAAATGGTATCTTTGTAGAAATGGGTCCTCTCTTTTTATTTTTCTAAATTTTTATCCCACGATTTTGTAACCCAGTTTTCTTTTCACCCAGTGCCAATTATCTAATGTAATCCTGTGCGCTACACTTCCTCTGCCAACCTGGGGGGGCAGCGGACTGACCTCATGCCTCCTTCTATGCATGAGGAGTCCAAGCTGCTTCTTTTCACCTGACAGAGGGGAATTTCCCCGGCCGGACGTAGGGCGTGGAAGGGACACGTTATTCCGACCAGTTCCTTTCCCCTCCATCAGGCGCCCTGGCTGGCCAGGGGGAGGTAGTTTTAGAGACCAGGATTACGGCATGTTTTTGTGAGGGTATCTACCCTAGGGGACACGGGGAGAACATGCAAACTCCACACAGAAGGGCCCTATCGCCAACCCCCGCCTTGGGTATGGGCACTGATGACGCGGAGGAGGGAACACGCCGCCAGTGCCCACAGCGTCCCCAGCGGGAATCGAACCCAGGACCTTCTAGCTGTGAGGCGACAGCACTACCAACTGTGCCACCGTGCCCCCCTTGAAATGGGTCCTCTCTAATGCTCATCATTTCTGTCCACTCACGGCCTCAGAGCTAAGTATATTAAATGGAGGTAAGGTCACCGACGTCATTTTCGCCACCACGCAATTCCAGACGGCAAATCTGTCGCACCATTGGAACCAAACTGCACCCGGAAGTTCGGCAGAATGCACTGGAGTCAATCCTCTTGACGTAAGACTTCAGTGCTCTATACTCTATAGCACTGGCCTGGACTGTAACAAGCTCATTGGCTGAATCAACTCTGGCTAAACAGCAGCCAATCACAGGTATTTGAGACGGGTGATGTCATCAAGATTCCTCATGATGACATGTCAGTGACATAGCTGTGACATATAAACAACAGAACCACCACACTGTGACATATAAAATGACAGAACCACCACACTTTGGCATCAACTCGGTAACCATGCCTGGCGACATAAACAAAGGGAAGGAGACATTCGTCAAGAAGTGCGCCCAGTGCCACACCGTAGATAAGGACGGAAAGCACAAGGTCGGGCCCAATCTGTGGGGCCTTTTTGGACGGCCGTCGGGGCAGGCGGCAGGCTACGCCTACACCGAAGCCAACAAAAGCAAAGGTGTCGTCTGGGAAGAGGCTACACTTAATGTTTACTTGGAGAACCCCAAGAAATATATTCCAGGAACAAAAATGATCTTTGCTGGACTCAAAAAGAGGAAAGAGCGTGATGATCTTATAGCGTACCTGAAGTCTGCGACTTCAGATGGCAAGGACAGACGGTCTGTGGATATGGATACAATGTAAAGCAGCGCTTTAACGAGTTGCATTTGAAGAAGGAAAGGAGAGCACCGTGAGGAGATTTCTCATTTCAAATAGAGGGAGCAATGATGGGTCCCAGGACACTGTCAAATCAAGTGTCACCTTTTTACAAGCTACACTAATACACATATTTTCTTGACACTTTTTCCATCATTGCCTGTCCTTTAAGCCAATGGAGAGACTTTCCCATACTCTGAACGGTGGTGTTGCGTGATCACGTCCTCTCAAGCTATTGCATCATAATCCGTCTAGACAAAAGAATCCAGCATGCCAGCCCAAACAAAGTTGGCCATGAAAGTAGATAGGGACAACCCTTGTCCATAGACTTGGGCTGGCGTGACGTGTGTGTCTGCCACATGATCCAATTTCAACCAGACGTTGGATGGGGCTAGATTTTAGTTTTTCTTTAGGGCCGCTAGCCTATCCAATGGATGGCTAATGGCAAATAAAAATCAATGTCTGTCTGACTGATCAAAATAATTGTTCTACATTCTCTAATAGTGTAGACTTCTTGTAATTTAATTAATGCAGATAACAATAATTTAACTCTGGAGAGCATGAAATGAAACCAAATGGACCCGTAAGGATCCATTTGGTTTGGTTTTACACTCTCAAGAGTTAAATATCTATAAGGGTCCATTTGGTTACCAAGTCTCCATCATTTAGCTGGGGACCACCTGGAACCCCCCCCCCCCCCCCCAAGGACCACTGGCTGAAAACCAGTATAGAGCCAACTGAGATCCAGTGGTTAAGTGTCTACACACTGGATCTCACAGCTGCAAATAATGCCGTCGCAACGCGGCACATTCTCCTTCACTTCTTCCACCTTCATCTCGACCTGCTCATTTAGCATTTAGTCAACCCACCTCTCTCATTAACTCTCAACCAGGTGTGTGTGTGCAACTGTGAATGCATGTGTCCTAGCCAGGGGCTAGGACACACACACACACACACACACACACACACACACACACACACACACACACACACACACACACACACACACACACACACACACACACACACACACACACACACACACACACACACACACACACACACACACACACACACACACACACACACACACACACACAATTTCCTACATTACCCATAGTGCATTGCACGACAGACAGGCATCCCCGCAGCCACTACCCCGCCCCCAGGAAGCAGAAAGTTTTACTCGTGTTGTTGTTTGGAGTTGAAAGTAATAATAATAACAACTGGAACTGCACTCTGTCGAGTGCATACTTGCTTGTTGCACACTAGTAGGCCATAGATGCGCAAGCAGAGCGCGCAAGTACTTTCGACCGCTATAAACCGCTACAAACCAAATCTCAGTTTCTGCCTCTATGTATATGTCATTTGTAAGTTGATTAGCGGTATACTGTGGTTACTTTGCGCCCTATGCACCGCCCCAGCCTTTTCGATGCGTATGCACCGTCCCAGCAATGACTAATGACTAGACATACGTATACATATACTATATAGAGTATGTAGTTTTTTTATGTAATTTCATTAGCAGTATACTGTGGTTACTTTGTGCCAAAAAGTGACAGCCGTCAACCATTTTTTTGGCTGGGACCAGAGTACGTGGTGTGTATATGTATGACTAGCTCTCAATGATGACGTAAGAAAAATGGTCATCTGTGTAATCTGGTCCCAGCAAACCAGGCACAGATTTGCTGTTTTTCTTGCATACCCAGAAAAGTGGTTGACGGCTGTCACGTTGAAGAGACCGGGCGAAATTATTACTTGCGCGCTCTGCTTGCGCAAGTAATAGCTAATATTTACATATATCTCACATATCTCACATCTAAGCTGTAAATACACTTACTTCAATCTGAATGTCCCTCTTGGTCCATCAGGCTTCGTTTGCAACATCCAGTTTATTTTAGGCATCCTGAACGTAAGTCCCCACTTCCCAGTAACACAGTCAACACTATCTGGGCAGAAAAAACCCTTTTCCTGGGCAGAAAGGTTTGTGTGTGCGACGCACTGGACCAGGGCTAAGCTACTGGCTAGGTTGCTCCAGCAAGCAACAGTCCACACATCCACAGCAACCGACAGCTGCTCTTGTCCCCGTCACTGCTTTTCTTCCTCTGTATATTTCTGGTTCATATAACGACCCTAATGCAGAATCTGCCAATATGGGGTAGGGTGACCGGATGGGAACCGCAAGGTTCCCAGTTCGAACCTGGGCTCCTCCAGAGTTAGCGTCGAAGCATCCTTGAGCAAGACTCTGAACCCCTAATTGCTCCCGATGGTGCAGGTTGGTGCCTTGCATGGTATGAAGCACCTTGGATAAAGGCGCTATATAAATGCCCCATATTTACCATAAACACAATGCACCTGTTCACTGTTGTTCTGTGGATGAAAACACCTTGCTACTGAGAGAGGTCGGTCAACGGTCAGAGTCACTCAAGCTAACAGGACAACCTCAATATAACAGTGATGCAGAAGGGCATCTCTGAACACCTTGTTCAGTTTTCATTCCTGAAAGCCGTCTGTCCTAAAATATTAAGCACTTTGATTTTGTATTATTTTCGAAAAGGTGCTTTGAGCTTATACAGCTACAAAATATCAGACAGAGAGAACAGACGTGACAGCAGATTGGGGATCATGGCACTGTCTTTGAAAATGATGAGATAATGTCAAAAAATGCCTCAGTTATTCCATTCTGCGTGAGATGGATGGTTTAAAAAGAAAGCAAGAACAAATACAACGTACGCACTGGGACGTGGAAATGAGTTTGTAATGAGAGCTTTCATTGCAAATCTCCACTGTGGCAGTCAAAGTGCTGCAAGGCCAGTCCTCACAATCCAAAATGCTGTAAATAAGGATATTATATTACTAAGCATATACTGTCAATCTACTTTTTCAATTAAACAAAGGTTTAATTCACTGCTATACCTTTTCCACAATAATCATTCTACATGAATGCATTTCTTCTCTAAACACTATTTATTTACTGTGACAAGCAAACTGAGGAACTACAGACTGGCAGCCAAGCAAGTAGCCTAGAAGCCTACATGTAGGCAGAAAGATGGCGCCCAAATAAGCCAAAATCCTACCGTCACTATGCCCTCCCCCTATAGGCTCCAATATCAAATTATCTTTACACATTCTCTCTCATACTGCGTGCAGAGTCAAGCTTGAGGCCAACATCAAGCATCAATTTCTCAACAAATTCGAAAACGCCAAAAGAAAACAGTCTGCATCTAAAATCCTGCAGGCACTGTTTGCCAGGCCTTATGTGTGCTTGCCTTGGTTTCAATTACTTTTCCAAACAGACTTAATTGCTTTTATGAGCTATTGACTTTACCTGGCAAATCAGAACGGTTCTGGATTACCCATGAGTCTAATCTCAGCCAATTTTCCAAGGCAGGAAGCTTAGCTCTCAAAGTCATCGAGAGATGCCAACTACAGTTTTGCCACTTGTAAATTATCCAAACTTTCTAGCTTTTCTATGATAGACATCAAATAATTAGGTGCAGAGGAAAAGTAATAGACTACATAACTATCCTTTTAAAGAGCTGTAAGTGTCTACTACGGAGCCAACAGGACCAACACCTTCCGACCTCCAGACATGTATTTGTCACACACAAATGCAAGGTGCAAGATTGGGAGATAAGTAATTACAAATTTAAAATATTTTTTGTTTATGTATGTGTAATGCCCGGGATTCTTTTTTTTTCTCCAATATATTTTTTTATCCCACGATTTTGTAACCCATTTTTCACCCCTGTGTCAATCATCTACTGTGATCCTGGGCTCTACACACCCTCCGCCAACCTGGGGAGAGCAACGGACTTAACTCATGCTTCCTTCATGCTTGAGTGTCCAAGTTGCTCCTTTACACCTGACAGGGGGGAGTTTCCCTGGTTGGACGTAGCGCGTGAAAGGAACACGTTATTCCAACCAGTTCCTTTCCCCTCCACCAGGCGCCCCGGCTGGCCAGGGGGAGGCAGTTTAGAGACCAGGATTACTGCATGTTTTTGTGAGGGTACCTACCCTAGGGGACACGGGGAGAACATGCAAACTCCACACAGAAATGCCCGGGATTCTAACTCAGGCCTCCTGCATGAAAGTCCAACATATTAACCACTAGGCACTAGACCAAAGGGATATCCCTATGGACTGGGGGAGATATTAGACTTTTGAGGCCATCAGGCAGAGGCTCTGAGCTGCACCCACACTGCTACATATGCATGGATGTATCTGTTGTATTGTTCTGTCTACTCTATTTGGCTACCTTAAGGCTTAAGTTTAGACAGCAAACTGTCTTTAGAATATTACCAAACGTCTGAATAGTTGAGTCTTGGCCTAATCTTTCATGAACAGATTCCAATCGGTTCCCAAATTGGTGTTGGCCTAACATCATTAAATTCTAATTAATTGTATTCATTAACCAAACTCCTTTCACATGGACTATTATCAGCTCAATTTTCTTTTTATTAATCTGTGCCTTAAAATGTATTAAAACACACAACCAAATTTATAGTGTTGCTAGATTAAGGAAGTTTCACCTCTCTGCAAGTTGATTTTCATTCGACACTAAATGAAACGTCACAAACTATTCTAACTTTTAGTTACTTTCATTTGATTTTTCATTCCCTCATTAGTTCACAGCAGAGCCTTCTATTGGAGAGTTGTGTCAATGAGGGTTCAGAAACAGCGCCGGACATGCGTTCATGTAACTCGAAATAGTGAGAAACGCACATAGTCTCCTGTGCATTCCATAAACGTCCGGTTCAGGGAATTGTCACTATTAATGCCACTGTAGAAAGCTTGTCCGATGAAGTGAACAGGAGTGCTGCAACTCTCCTATATTATGGCTCGTGTTCACAGCATAAGGCAAAAGTCACATATGTGCGAACATGCCAACGGGACGTGACGATCTACAAGTAAATGAGCTTGTAGATCGGCTATATTTGTTGTGTGACGAAGCATATTAGTGGTTCATTTAAATAGGCGGACAATATGAGTGGGCAATATGATCTAAAAGGCTTAAAAAGGCATTTTTCATTTAATCTCAATTTTGTGTCTGAGCTCAAACAGAATATTAGAAAGTGCTAGAAGTTTTGCAGACGTAGCTTTTCCCTCCGAACTCACACTAATGAAAGAGTCTCCTTCTTGGGCCTCATGCATTTTAATAGACATGTAGATTACATTTTTGTAGATACCACAAAGCCTGGAGAAAGAAATTGCCACGATTCAGATTGAATCCATGTGGAGGAATTCTTATTGTTTTTCCATGAATATATCAACGAGGGGAACAAAGAGTTCAAAATGAAATTGTTCTTCTAAAAAGGGTTTAAGGAAAAATGGTAAATGTGAAAATATATATTTTTGCCTGGGTTGAAATGTACTTTGTAACCTTTATCTTGCTTTGTTGAAGAATGTGAAATCCAGGATCAAATTGCTGTTCTGTCACTGTCTCAACAGTAGTACTGATATCCTGTAAAGGGCCTTCTGATTCTTAGATCATTGAATTAAACTTGAGATCAGAAACGAGACACCATTGCACAACTTCACTATTTTTGAATATTTAATTATATCATATACTATAGTTAATTTAAAAAAGAAATGTTTACAATTTAGTTTTTTGCAGAATCAAATGTTTTATGGTCATAATTCACCAGGATCCTGGATGGCTTTAGGCTTAAATAAATTGATAATTTTGGAAATGTCTATGGGGGAAAAAGCGAACAGCCTATTTTTGAGTGAAACCACAACATGGCTGCCACTGCTATGCTCTACATGTCTCTTGTTATGATGTGGCCACTTTAACCACTTTTCAACCTCGTGTCCCGTTGGGGAGCTCAGCTGGTGCGGGATTAGAGCACCTGCCGATAACTGCAGAACCTAAGGGTTCAAATCCACTCCTTTTTTTCGCTGCACCCACTCCTACGCTTTAACTGCCGTACCAACAACTAAAATAAAAATCGCACGACGCGATGCAAGGCACTGTGATCTTGTAGATCGGGCTGCTAGTCATCGTGCGGCGAAGTACAGTATACAGATCGTTAACCCGATCGTCCTTGAGCGCCGGTGCCAACAAACGGTAAGCTGTCCCGTACTCTCGTACGGCATCAAACACCTCTCTGCTGGCCGCTGTGCTGATGTGTGGATGCCTATTTGTCCCTGTTTAATATCCCCAGTAGATCAGATGCTCTGAATTATTTTCCCCACGTCAATGGCAAGGGGTCACCTTGTCCTTGAAGATGAAAACAAGTTGCCCTCAGTCATCCGGCTACGCCGGGCAGCAGCGTCACATCAGGTGCTCTACATTTCGCCACTGTTGGGTGGAAACCTTGTATGTTCCTTATCCTTCTTTAAGATTACCAGTAAGACGCGCAAACGCGGGAAGCGAACGCAGCTCGTACATATTTGGGTTTTGGCCGTATAGCTGCTTTGGGGACTCCTTATATGGTTATGGCTGAGTCATGGTGACACAAATCACTCAGCTCCATATATGGGCACAAAAGCGGGACAGACAGACAGACACACAGACAGACAGACATGATCTGCTAGGTCTCATAGTAAGTGCTCACTGCGTTCGCAACTAGACCGGTGCCTGGCTGTAGAGCACCGAGTCGGTAACGATGGAAGTTGGAGATCCATGCCCCACCTGGCTATGCATATGCAATACCCGTTGTACCCGTGTCAGAGTAACCCGTTTCACCCATCTGTCTGTGTCCAGTATATGCCCATATATGGAGATTTCTGGATCTGACTCCCTTTATTCCTATATATGGAGATCAGATCTGTGTCAGGCATGCCCAAATATGTATGTAATATATATGTGTTGTGATGTCAGAACAGGGCCCTGTCTAGGGCCCGGGCAGAGGCCTGTCATGGCAGTTTGAGGCACTGTACTCCCTGTGGGGGGGGGGGGGGGTGGAACACGCATGTTGAATTTGAAGTCGGCGAGACAAAGGGTTCTGGAGTTACGTGGACAGTAGTCCAGAGACATGGTGCATTTATAGATCTGTAGTCCAGAGACATGGTGCATTTATAGATCAGTAGTCCAGAGACATGGTGCATTTATAGATCAGTAGTCCAGAGACATGGTGCATTTATAGATCAGTAGTCCAGAGACATGGTGCATTTATAGATCAGTAGTCCAGAGACATGGTGCATTTATAGATCTGTAGTCCAGAGACATGGTGCATTTATAGATCTGTAGTCCAGAGACATGGTGCATTTATAGATCAGTAGTCCAGAGACATGGTGCATTTATAGATCAGTAGTCCAGAGACATGGTGCATTTATAGATCAGTAGTCCAGAGACATGGTGCATTTATAGATCAGTAGTCCAGAGACATGGTGCATTTATAGATCTGTAGTCCAGAGACATGGTGCATTTATAGATCAGTAGTCCAGAGACATGGTGCATTTATAGATCTGTAGTCCAGAGACATGGTGCATTTATAGATCAGTAGTCCAGAGACATGGTGCATTTATAGATCAGTAGTCCAGAGACATGGTGCATTTATAGATCAGTAGTCCAGAGACATGGTGCATTTATAGATCAGTAGTCCAGAGACATGGTGCATTTATAGATTTGAACCCAACCCTTTTCTTTGCTCCCGGTCCGGGAGCTGCTATTCATCGTCATTTGAAAATGACGTGTTCGGCTCCGATTTCCGATCACGTGATGGGATCAGGACAACCCTAATAAATATAAACTGTGAAAATCTAAATAAAAAACTCTGAATCTCACAACGTGGCGCGCTGTGAGCTTATAAATCAGCCGTCACTACTTCACATTTACGAACAAACAAAGTTGAAACGTGGAGATGCAAGGTTTCTGCCCGACAGCAACGACTTGGGAACCAGCTCAGGGACTGTGAGAGGGTCTTCACCAACACAACCATATATGACAGGGGAAATTACTGCAATTGAATGAATGCCAACACACACACACACACACACACACACACACACACACACACACACACACACAGAGCGACAAACAGATGCCTTCACACACGCACGTGATAGCAGGACGTAAAACCACCTTCTGGCCCTGTCATCTGTTCCCAGTTTTCATGTTCTCTGTTTGTATATAAGTAACAAAAGAAAGTTGTTTCGTGACTTTGTGTCGACTCGTGACCAACATGACCAATTTCCCCACATTCAATGGCTGACACCCGTGAGAGAGCGATGGGAAATTGCAGGGGATTGCAGTAACCTGCCATCCCCCCACCACACCACACCACACCCCGCCCTCCCTCTCCCCTGGTCGGTGGGCTTTGGACTCATTTTCGAGTTTTTCCACTAACAGCGAGTGCTGCCGTCATCTGAAATGGCTTTTGTGTCGCTCTGTGCGAAATGTTGTGCGTGCGTGTGTGCGTGCACACCATATCAATTACTCTCACCTCATCATTCCATACAGACTAGGCTGGGGGCCACAGGGACAAGCTGACTCACCTCATCATTCCATACAGACTAGGCTGGGGGCCACAAGGACATACAGACTAGGCTGGGGGCCACAGGGACAAGCTGACTTGCTGGTGGGCAGTGGTGGAAAGTAACTAAGTACATTTACTGAACCGATTAACATAGCGCCACCAGGTGGCTCCACTCAGGAGCCAGTGCCAGCAGAATGCACCAAAAGGACTCTTTAGAGAGCCGTGATCTCGCTCGTTGAACCGGACGTGATAACCTTCCATTTCATAGCTTCACTCCGGGCCGTCATCTGCCAATGTAAACATTAGTTTTCTACTCGCGAGGTCGGAATAAAGTTTTATTAAGGTCTAAACACCGTCCTTTACCTCAATCTGAGCCCTAGCTGCTAACGATCGCGTGTGTGCGCAGATATTTGGGCTATTCAATGTCGGCACACCTGCATGGGAGCCACCGGAGGCTAGCGACGGATGCTAAAAACTAACGGACCGTAAATAAAATAGTATTCATTCTGGATTAATAGACAATTCTGTATTAATTTTATTTCACTTCTACTCAAATACTTATTGTACTTTTACTCCACTACATTCATTTGATTACAATAATTAACAATATACGTTAACCACTTCAGCTCTATAATAGCCTACATTTCGACCATTTGAAAATAGCCGATCTGCAAGCTCGCAATGCATCACAATGTGACGCATTGTGAGCTTGTAGATCTGCTATTTTCAAAAATATTTCTATACATTTGAAAACTTTAAATGGGACATTCTGCAAAATTAGTACATTTTGATGCCAATATGTTTGTGCATTGTGAATTCTGGACTTGTACTTGTAACAGAGTACTTCTACATTGCAGTATTGATACTTTTACTTAAGTAAAAACATTGAGTACTTTTGCCACATCTGCTTGCTGATAAGTGGGAGTGTGCTTCTGTGTGTGTGTGTGTGTGTGTGTAAAGCTTTCTGTTCAGACTGCAGGCCAATCGCATCTGTTTCTCAAACATGATCATTCAGACTACTCACCGTTACAGTGCCTCGGTTTACGGTTTTGTGTATTTAGACATATTTTAACGTTTGGGTTTTTTTATCCGCGTATATACAGTATTAATATTCTACTTCGTCATACTACAAATCAATGTCACCCAAAAGTACAGCAACACAAATGAATATTGGCCGTTATGCTTACAGATTACATATTTGTGACACAGACTGACTGAGTGGCTGCCATTGCAGCGAAGTATACGTTTTGTAAGCATTGGTAACACAATAGCTATAATAACATTACACATAGCCATTTATTTCATATATACACGTCGATTTGAGCTCTGACATTTATTTCAGACATTTCAGCCTGTGCTATTATCTCATTTTGGATTAAGAACAACATTGGCCCAGTCAGTGTTTGTCCTCTGGTGCAGGGGTTCTCAACCCGTGGGTCGCGACCCCTCGGGGGGGGTTGCCAAATTATTATAAAAATGTTGCATGGCTGGAAAATGTAAATGAAGAATTTACATACAGTAGTACACATAGTACATGCATAAACTTCCTTTAAGGATTATATCTGGTTTCAGTATTATTCATCTATGATATATTTTTCTGGTTATTTTTGCAGTTGGTTTGAATTGGGGGTGGGGATGGGGGGCTTGGGGCGGGGGTCGCGAGACATTCCTAGTCATTGGTTAAGGTTAGGTTTAGATGTGCTGCCCCGTGGGAGGTTAGGTTTAGGGTGAGGGTTTGAGATAGGTTGTAGTTGTAGGACTACTAATGACTGGTCTAACCAATGACTAGTCTAAACCAAAAACGTTGGGGGTGCATACAGACTAAGGTTAGGTTTATATGTGCTTCCCCGTGGGAGGTTACTGTAGGTTTAGGGTGAGGGTTTGAAATATGTTGTAGTTGTAGGACTACTAATGACTGGTCTAACCAATGACTAGTCTAAACCAAAAACGGTCTAAACTAAGTACTGCACCCAAACGTTGAGAACCTCTGCTGTGTGAAAAGCCATGATCAGCCCGATGGCAGCCTCTCAATCATCTTGGGACACATTTTGTGTGATCCTATATACACTTTTTTCTAGATTAGACCTGGTGCCTGGACACTCATCCACCAGGTCTCTGCTGCTATGACAACTGAATTCCCCTATGGATTCACACACACACACACACACACACACACACACACACACACACACACACACACACACACACACACACACACACACACACACACACACACACACACACACACACACACACACACACACACACACACACACACACACACACACACACACACACACACACACACACACACACACACACGACAGCTTGGCCCACTAGGAGCCATGATGTATAACTAATGAGAAAAGGGCAGGGGAAGGGAGATAACAGCTACATAATACATGTCCACACAAAGTTTGTCTGCAACCTTGTGGAGAGATACGGCAAATACACTACTATTTGTATGACTGGGTTCTTTAATCCGTCTCTGTCCCTTTCTTATCTGCTCCCCTCGTGCCGGGAGACTGGAGTACATTCTTAAATGATCTGCAATCTGCTTATTCCTGTCTGTTGAAAGATATTATTTATTCTGTAAACTCAGTGCAAAGCCATGAGTCTAAAACAAATTACGTTAGTGTGCGACCAAGGAGCCAAAGTTGACACATAGGCTACACAGGGATGCGCGAGCACATAAGCACACATGGATGTGCGCACACATGCATGCATGCACGCACGCAAATTCCGACTCCTGTTCAGATCAGTCCCCCAAGGTCGTGCGCAAAAGCAATTCAAGGCTGTCAATCATATTTCACTGAAAACTAATTTTGGCAGGCTTGCACGTGCTGCCCTCACCTCTAAATGACACTGGAGGGTCCTTAGAAGGTGGCTGGATAGTATGAATTAGTACATTTACTTAAGCACTGTACTTAAGTACAATTTTGAGGTATTTGTATACTTTACTTGAGTATCTCCAACTTCCAATATGATCGGCTATTTTCAAAAGATTTTTATACATGTGAAAACATGGGACATTCTGCATATTGAGTATACTTTCTACTTTTGGTACTTTAAGTGCATGTTGATACCAATACTTTTGTAATTTAGAGTATTTCTATATTGCCGTATTGGTACTTTAACATTAGTAAAACATTTGAGTACTTTTTCCACCACTGCTGGATGCATCACCACTTCTTCCCCTCACCTCACCGTGGGAACTCTTTGATAACTTTTCATCGTTCCCCTAAAATAATTTGTGTGCTACTAGATTGTAGTGTTGCCTAAAGCGAGACCATGACAAGACCAAGACCTAGGAGGGTCAAGACCGAGACAGAGACCGCCGCGGGTCTAGGTGGGCCGAGACCAAGACCAAGACCTAGAGGGGTCGATACCGAGACGAGAACGAGACGAGACTGAGACAACGGAAATTTGGTCTCGAGACGAGACCATGTCTCGAGAACTACAACACTACTAGATTGTTCAACTTAGTAGCACACGTGCTACTTGGAAAAATACTACTATGCGCCTTGCTGTCATGTCTAGACACACACGTGTATTGATGACGACGTTGAACTTGTGGGCATGTTTGTCTTTTATCAACGTTGTTCAGTTAACTTGGATCTGGTGGATGGCAGTAATTGATTTTAGAGGGATGAAGGAGAGACTGACTTTACGTGTCTACCGGCAAATTAGTACAGTACATGTCTGTAAATCCTGTGAGGTCAGTTACAGGAAAGATCTAACGGAGCATTATCTCTGATGTCGGGAAGAACCCCACTTAACTCCAAAATGTTCATTTTTCAGGAAATGTTTTTTTTGGGGGGTTATTATTACATTACATTCAACAAATAGAACTACTAAACCATGATGGAAAGCAATCTTTGCGAGTGATATTTCTAATGAAAATGAAGAGCTGACATTCAACGAGACATTTTGGATCGCATCCATCCCGTCCGTCACTTGCGCGGCAAAATAAAATAAAAAGCCAGAGCTTGCTATATCAAACGCTGCCAGCAGTTCCTGTTATGCACATTCGCCACGTTGATTCTATGTATTATATCAACTTAAATTACAACACTCACGCTTGTTTGCATTAGGGACGCTTTGCATTATATTTGAGATTAAGCCTGTTCTCTTTCCGAGAGAAGTGCATGTTATCAGAATAATGACACATCATTTTGTGAAATCCTCTCTTGACGGACCTCGCATAACAGCTCTTCTTCTTCTTATGCTAGAGACGTACTGGATCCACTGATGACGCATACTATCTGGATGCACCGGGCCACTAATGGGCTCTGTTCCATTTTACACTGTAGTGTGCAGTGGTTCTCAAACCTAACAGTGGTTCTCAAACCCAACAGTGGTTCTCAAACCTAACTCTGAGAGAGTACAAATGGAACCATGGACCCTTACGGGTCAGAGTTACACACCTGCACAGGGCCATTTGTAACCCACTCAAGGACACTTTGAGACCCACTGGTGTAGCAGAGTGTTTCCACTGAGCCAACACAATAGCAGCACCCTGACTCTGTTTGACCAGAATGGAACAGAGACCTCATTAGTATCAGCGGTAACACCTGTGAAGGAAGTAGGGAAGGGGCCTCAAGTTGTTTCCAAAATGGCGTGTATACATATTGTCCATTGCAGGGTGGTGCTGTTTCTAACATGGCGGCTAAGTAACAAAACCGTCTAATTAATAATTAATTAAGTTTAAAAGGTTGTCCCGAGTTATCGCGAGTGTGCATGGCCGCTGTTATGCACAGGATGAACCCTATTTGAATAGAAGTTGTGTTTGAGCAGCCGAACGCAGATTCAAATGATCCATCAACTCGCCCATGTCGTATCCATCGCGCGCCGCGCGGATCCAATTCATTTTCCATGGAGAGCAGGAGGAGATCAGTGTGTCTGCGAGGTTATAGAAAGTCTTACCTTCAGCGGTACCTCTCTGTCGCCCTGTCCGTCCGTCCGTCCGCCCGTCCGTCCTTTTCTGTCCTTCATTGCTCCTCCTTCACTCCCGCGCGGTCCACCTATTCTTTCATCTGTTCCCGATGGTGTTTCTCTCCTCCGCTCGGCCTGTGGCTGCCAGGGGAACATGGGCACAGCCCAACCTCATTATAAACGTACAACCATCCAGATGGGAGTCCAATACTCGAATTACTGTGGGCCGGTGTATTGGCACCCCGAAATCAATACAAAACAAGGTGCGGTGGTGATGGTGGTGTTGGGGGGGGGGCGTGGGGGGGTTCAAGTGACACTCAGGTAGAGAATGGAAAAAACCCAGATGCTATAGACTATAGAGCATAGCAGTGGGTGTGGTTTTCTGGACTTACTGAAAACTCTCCAATACATTTTTCCCATAGAGATTTTAAAAATAGTGATATCAATTATTATAAGCCTAGAATGAAGCCATCCAGGATCCTGGTGAATCGTGTTCTGATATTTATTGATAAATGTTTTTGTAAATCTCTATGGGGAAAAAATGAATCGCCAATTTTTCAGTGGGTCCAGGATGCTACTATACCAATGCCATACCTTTCAGCGTGTGGACTTTCTGCTGGGTTAACCCATTTAGACCTGAGGACGATTTTACAAATGTCTTCTAAATCCTGACAGTTTTCTGAAAAACTTCATGTTTCTATGTCAGTCATTTTCAAACATTGTCATGTCAAAGACCCCCAAAAATATATGTAATTGGCCGCCGACCCCCATCTGAAAATATGTTGTTCCAGGGACCCCCCCCGAAGCAAATGTATGAGTTAAAACCGTTCACTGTGAAAGAATACTGTATATATTCAAAGATTCGTGCCACATTTTTACGATTTTTCAAAAATAGCAGACCTACAAGCTTGTAGAGAGAGAACAAGAGCTTGTAGATGCGCGCTTGTACAGACAAGTGCGCATCGTTTCCATTTCAACACACTCATCTTTCCTTCTCTCCTAACATAAGACAGTATGAAACTAATATTTCTCTGGCTCACATGGGCCTCGTAGCCATGCATAACCACCAGCGCATCATGCCGCTTTGTGTTTGTATCACCCGCCATGACAGGTAACCTTTATTTTTGGGTGGTTTCCGAGACCGGATTTTCCCCCGGTGATGAATGCTCCATTCAAACGTGGAAATAGGTAAAGCCCAAATTGTATGCATAGAGACAGACACTTACTAAAGTATATGCTTAACTGTTCAAAATCAATCTTTGGAGCAAGTTTACAGTCCTGATCAAAGTGCTGACAGTGTGCGCGGTGCGCTAGGACTTTCCAGACACAGCCATAATTCCAGGTTTAGTATGATGGCATTTCAGTTCCGGCGAAATCACGGCTAAGTTATTACGAAGCAGGGCACCCTGTTTGTGCCTGCTATGGTAACCTGAGATGGATCTCTCTCTCTCTCTCTCTCTCTCTCCTCTCCTCTCTCTCTCTCTCTCTCTCTCTGTTCTTTCTCTCTCTCCCCTCCCTTCATGCTTCGATCTGCAGCCGTGCTGCTGCGATGAGCATAAATAGGCATATTAGAAATATTCAAATTGGTCCACGCTTGTGGGAGCATGAAAGATGTAGAACCTTCCATCTCCTAAACTCCTGCACATGCATTATAGCCTTCCTGTGGTCTCACTGCATTAAACCCGTGCCATGTCTGCATCATCAGATCAGCTCAATTGTGGAATAGATACATTATTGAAGCTCTGCAGAGTAGAACAGCATCTCATTGGGTTAGGCCTGAACTATGCTTTATCGTACGACGGTGTCAGTCGCTAAAATTCGGTGATCTAAAAACTCACACCGCTGCGTGATGTGATGCGTTGTGAGCTTACAGATCGGTTGTTTCAGCTTCTACAAAATTACTTTGGCACAGGCTTTGTCGTCAGATCACAGGTTGTAAAGATGTTAACTTTATTAAATTAAATGTTAAGATTCTCTTAAATAGTGCCAGCCCGCTTTGCAGGGTTCAGAGAATGTTTGTGGCATCATAACAAAACACCACCAGTTTCACCAAGCTTTCAGAAACAGTTTGATAAACCTCATCATTACACACCGTGATCAGTCAGTCAGTCAACAGGCTTCTTTTGTTTAAAGTGGGACATTTGGTATATAGTCTATTTTATTGGCCTAAAATATTGTCTATATACAGTACATACATTCATGAATCCACTTCGGTGTTAGCATTATGTTATGCTTTAGCTATCGAGAAAGATCTACAAGCTCATAGCGAGCCACTCGGTGGCGCGCTATGAGCTTGTAGATCTGCTATTTTTGAAAAATCGAGGAACGACTGACATAGAAACATAGCTTCAGGATGTAGAAGACATTTTTAGAATCTGATCTCAGGTCAGAATGGGTTTAAGAGATTTAGTGGGCTGAGTCCACTGGCGGTTTAATAAAGTTCAGCATAAGGGTTGAGGCCTGTCTGCAAGCAGCCACAGCCAGACAAGCCCCAGGCAAAGAAACAGGCGATAAAGATGATCCACGCTGAAACTCCATTTCAGTCCATTTTAAAATATGCAAACATACACACCGCCGCGGCCGCAAAAACATACAAATGAAAATAAATAACTTGAAATTGACATTTCAACACTCGGGCCTACAGTATACCCCAGAGCTCCAGGGAAGCATACATAATTTATGGAGGTCATAGTGATGTTGCATCATGACTCTTAAGTTGGCAAAGCACCAAGTCATGTAAGGTGCTCATTAAGAGGATCTTACTCTGCACGAGAGCTGCGAGTCTCAGGGAAACCTGGGCAAGGCTCTCCTCTCTGATTAGGTACCAACAATACATGACTATTGTTTTGTATTTGTCATTCGTTTTTGAGTTTTTAGTGTTTAGACTGTGTTTTTAATCTCAGTTTTCGTTTTAGTGTTGTTGTTTTTTGTAATAGTTCATAAAGAAAGATATTGTGAAATAAATAACATCATACCATCACCACTATACCAAAGTCAGGAAGACTTTTCAAAGTAATCCCAAATGGGAATCTGGCACTTTCTCTCCCGACTTCAGCAACTGCATACTATGATGCCAGCCATAGACTGATTGACAACACGTTATGGACTGTGAAGTGCCGACAGAGCTGGCATAAAACTGGCACAGCTATAAAAGATTTTGAGACATATCGACTCAAAATACTGTACAATTATGATCTAAACCTGACAAAGATGAAAATAATTGAGCCGACAAAATGGAACTTTCCTGAACGAAATTGGGAAATTGGGAAACCACATGAAAATGCATTTTCTTTTTTATTAAAGGGCTACTACTTGGCCGCATGCCTTTGGGTCCGAAAGTTGAAAGCAGCAACGCTCCTGGGCTAATCAGAAAATGGAGGGAGGAGGCGCCCATGAAAGGGGACCCTGTGATTATTGAGGCTCACATGCTGTTAGCGCGATGGCTTTTTAATCGTTGCTAATGGAGTTCTTCCTGAACGCGAGCACCCAGTGGGAGTTGGGAGAATGAGTGCTGTACTCCCCTCTCCTCTCAATTGCTTCATCACTTACGCAGAAGTCGAGCCTCCGCCTGTCCTTCATTCTTTTTGCCTTTCTATCCTGCTGCCACCCCCAATCCATTTTGTCCTTCAGCTGCAATTACTGTATGTCGCAGAGTGGCTTTTGGGTATATAATTCTATCTCCATTGCCTTTTCAAAAGCAAACACAGTATTGCCCTCTGCCGCGACTCGTGTCAGCCGGGGGCGCAACGTATCAGCTTCTGAAGTGGCTGTTTAGAGAGAAAGTAAATGAGTCAGGGAATGATATGGTGAGCTCAGCAGCCTCAGCTTCATGTTAAGATGATGGCAACCTAGGACACTCATGCTGTTGCTTGTCTCTTTTTCTATTACAGTTTTTCCTCAATTGCCTTCTAAAAGTATGATAAATAAATAATAAATCCCTTTTAAATAATGTGGTGTGCAAATTATTTAAAAGGGATTCATGCTTTATTTACCCTAACCCTCTATGGACCACCTGTTCAAGAGATTTGCATTTCTCATCAATATTAAATACAGTAAATTGCAAATGTTTTAGCACATCCATAGTTTAATATCTTGCTGATCAAAACATGTATTGTGTTGCTTCTCTATCTTGCTGATCAAAACATACCGTGTTGCTTCTCAGTTCATGCATTCATTATGTAAGTATATAAAAATATAATGTTCTGAATAATGGAGTGAAACTAAAAGGAACATTCAGGCTGCTTGGGGAAGAGGAGTGAGGATCTGTAGTATTGTAGTAAGGATCTGTAGTATTGTAGTAAGGAGTGAGGAGTGAGGATCTGTAGTATTGTAGTAAGGAGTGAGGATCTGTAGTATTGTAGTAAGGAGTGAGGATCTGTAGTATTGTAGTGAGGATCTGTAGTATTGTAGTAAGGAGTGAGGATCTGTAGTATTGTAGTGAGGAGTGAGGATCTGTAGTATTGTAGTAAGGAGTGAGGAGTGAGGATCTGTAGTATTGTAGTAAGGAGTGAGAAGTGAGGATCTGTAGTATTGTAGTAAGGAGTGAGGATCTGTAGTACTGTAGTAAGGAGTGAGGAGTGAGGATCTGTAGTATTGTAGTAAGGAGTGAGGATCTGTAGTATTGTAGTAAGGAGTGAGGATCAGAGCAGAGGACAAAGACATAGAGATGTCCCAGATGAAATATGGGTCATAATTGTGGAGCATGTAATTAACCATGGCCTTACGATGACAGAGGCTGGTCGCAGAGTGCAACATAATGTAAACCATGCTACGGTGTCTTCAATTATCCAAACGTTCTACAGGGAAAACAGCTATGGAACTCAGTCAATATTGAAATTGTCTAATATTCCAGTACTCCAGTAATAGCACAGTTTTTATGCAATGGCTAACCCTTTGCCATTTACATCCGTCTGTCCACAGGAATTTAATTAACGTATTGTGTGATGTCACGGTGACCTTTGACCACCTACAGTACAACTAATCCGTTCGTCCTTGAGTCCAAGGAGACACACACACACACACACACACACACACACACACACACACCAAACTATCTTTTGAATTGACTGGGATAAAAAACAGTGCAAGCTCAGAAATAATGAAGCACTGAGAAAACTGTTGCGCCTTTCTTCGTCCTTTTTTTCTTTCAAACTTGACTACGGTAGCGGTGGTCTCAAAAACACAAGGGAAACTTTGACAGAAAAAGACTTGCTCACCGTATAAAAATTGGAAGTAAAACTCCTTAGACTGAGACTTAAGAAAATATTTTTTCTTTTCTTTTATCATGCTCAAGTGCCATTAAAAAGCAAACGTTTCGGTCCTAATACCTTCGTCAGTGCTATGGCACTGACGTCAGTGCTATAGCACTGACGAAGGTATTAGGAGTTTTACTTCTATTTTTTATACGGTGAGCGAGTCTTTTTCTGTCAAAGCTCAGAAATAACCAATCTTTCTGTATTCACGTCCTTTCGGGAATTCTTTGCCTTAATTAGTAATTACCCCAAGCGGTAAATCCTTGATATCATATGATGATCTGTACTCTAGTCTAAAGTATATATGAGGTTATCTGGTCCAGTCATCTGATGAAATGTCTCTCTGTGGTCTTTCTGAATGTCCTCAAGGAGCCAGTCTGTTGCTATGTGCTCCGAGCCCATATCTCTTACATCATCTTGTCCGTCCGCTGTAGCGAGATATTAGAAATCCATACGCTCTACAAAATGATGTATGACTGGCTGGCCATGGAATTGACTGGCGTCCTGCGCTGCACCGCTGTGCGTTTCCTCATCTGGGGGAGGAGAGCCGAGAACGGTATGGCCAAAAAGACGAAGAATCATTTGCACATTCAGTGTGGCGGAAAAGGTCAGACCCATAAGGGGGTTTTTAGCAGAAGGGACTATTACCTCTTATGAGGATTGAGCGACAAGAGCACTGGTGGAAAGTAACTGAGTACATTTACTCATTTTGAGGTACATTTATTTGAGTATTTCCATTTTCTATAAATTGTTACTAGTTACTTTGCAGATTATATTATTAAAGGAACCACTTCACAACCTATCTTTATATAATTGGGCCTCGCTAACGTTCATGATAAAATAGCACAATTTCTGTCTGTGTCTCATAGGAGGGCTGTGGGCAGTTCAGAAACCCATCCACCAGTGACATCATCAATGGAGAATCTAAGCTAATAGAAATAGAAATGTTTTCTATTCCTGAAAGGTTGCAATGCGAAGATGGAAGCCATCGTTCTCACGATAATACAAACAAATCTAATATATATATATATATATATATATATATATATATACACACAAATCTTGTTTAAAAAAAATCTGCCCAACAATGATGTCACTGGTGGTTTCTGAACTGCCCACAGCCCTCCTATGAGACAGAGACTGATAGCTTATTTTGTACATTGGTGGTTTGTGAATGATGTTCCATCAGAAATCATTTGTGTCACTTTAACTCTGAGCGCTTGAACAAGCAGTGTTCCATGCACTCTACCCAAATAGATAACTCTTGTAATAAAGCTTGTTTTGTATTTGTTGGCCGTCATTGTTTTGAAGCTCCCGTAATCTTTGCATTTCTCATAAAGTCATAATAAGTACTGTCCCAACCCTAGTTACACTGTCACCATGTGAGAATCTCCCATCCTTCAGATGTCGCTATTATTCACCATTGTAAACCTCTGACCCCAGATAAGTATACTTCCTGGTGTCAAACAAGGACTGTCTAAAGAGGACGAGACGCGAAGACCGTAAGGGCGCTGCGATGATGCTCACATGGTGCTCCACGGAAGGAAAGAAACATGCGCAGTTGAGACCAAGGAAGCTGAACGCGGAAGTGTTGGCTGCATAAAGGCCACTGCGCATGTTTCTTTCCTTCCATGGAGCACCATGTGAGCATCATGGCGTCGCCAGTACGACTCGTCTTCGCGTCTCGTCCTTTTTAGACAGTCCTTGGTGTCAAAGGACTGTCTTCAAGTCTGTATACAACAAGCCCGCTGACTCAGGTCGGTGGGAGATCTTTTATGTTGCTCTGGACTACCATTCTTTCTCCCCAATATAATGGATTATTTTACAATAATTATAAGTTGGTGTCCCAGAGATATAAATGCCATCAAATGGGGTCCGTAGCTTAATGCATGCATGACACTTGAGAACCACTGACACAACACACCCATGTATAGACCTGAGGCTGAATCTAAAAATGTCTTCTAAATCCTAACAGTATGTTGCTTTGAGTGGTGCTCAAACTTATTCATGTCAAGGACCTGCACCAAACTCATACATATTTGGCCCCCATCTCAAAATATGTTTTCTGTTGGACCTCCAGAAGCAAAGATTTGAAAAAATAAAAAAATCACATCTGTGTGAAGTGAGGGACGCTCTTATCATCGTACATCATCATCTTCTTTTTACTGACAACAGTGAAATCCACCTACAGTATAATATAGGGGGATTTCACTGTTGTTGATTTCATTGATATGTTGTATATATTATATACAACATATCAATGTTTGTGTTACGCAATGTTTGTGTTTACACTATGACGTAAAATTGTCCATTCATTGTCAATGGGAATTCAATGTTTGTGTAGGACAAGGTTTGTGCACACACACTAAAAGCTGGACATGGGAGGGGCTAGCGCTCCTCAAACATAAATAAAGAAATAAACAATCGCCAAATAGAAAATCTGAGAAAACAAACAGAAACAGAATAAGGGAGATCTCTCAGCACTGCTGTAACCCCAAAGGAACTATGTGAACTATGTGAAAATACTTGAAACGGTCCACAGCCTAGGGGCAAAACGCCTGCGTTTGTGCGTGTGTGCGTGCCCGGGGCCAATCTCACAAACCACTGGACCAGTCAAAGCCACATTTATTTTGCATGCTTTTTCACATTATGTTTTACAAGTAATTGACTCAACCACTTAAATCCACTTGGTTGACGGGGGTCCCCTAGGGCCCTATACTTGTCTGCTCCTGTTTCCCTTTACACCAAATCTCTTTGCTGAAAATATCAGATCTACAAGCTCACAATGCATCGTGGCGTGAGCTCATATATCATCTATATATATATTTGTTTTAATGATCACCCAGAATATGGATGCTAGGGTTCCTGTGGCTAATTACTTTTTTATTTTGGGGGCGCTAGCCCCTCCTATAAACTATAGTGAAGATTCTGTCTGAACACAAACATTAAATGCCATTGACAATGAATGGAGAATTTACGTCAGGGTCTGTACAAACTCTGAGAGTTTTAGAGCCCCTGTTTCAGGTTCATTTCGATTTCATCGCCGCTTTCTAAGACATTCCCGTTGCATTGTGTCTAGCAGAAAAGCCACGGGGTGGCAGGGCAGCAGTGGAAGGAAAAAGGACTGGCATGGACGAGGTGTAGGAACACGGCCAGTTCAGAGATGGAGAGGAGAGGAGAGGAGAGGAGAGGAGAGGAGAGGAGAGAAGAGGAGAGGAGAGGAGAGGAGAGGAGAGGAGAGGAGAGGAGAGTGGCTCATTGCTTTCCGTTCCCCTCTTAATTAACACTGAGCCTAGGCTGCCTTAACGGCCACTGGCTCCGTACCTCTCCCGCCTGTTCTTCATTAGCATGGAGCTATAGCTCCCTCCATGCCTTAACCCATTCTGACCTGAGATCAGATTCTATAGCAAAAATAGCAGACCTACAAGCTCGTAGCGCGCCACTCGGTGGCGTGCTATGAGCTTGTAGATCTGCTATTTTTCAATAGCTAAAGCATAACACAATGCTGACACCAAAAGTGGTTCCCGCCGAAAATGGGTTAATGTTCCTGGCAGCTCTTTGTATGCAGTCGTATCTTTGACTGATCTATCTCCAGCAGCACTTGGCACACTCTGGCTAATGAGAGTATAGTATAGTGTGTGTGTGTGTGGGGGGGGAGAGAGGGGCGGGGGGAGGGAGAGAGAGAGAGAAAAAGGTGGTTGGAATGGGGGCCAAATGTCCCCGCAAGTATAGTATAATCACACACACACACACACACACACACACACACACACACACACACACACAGTTTTTAGAATCGTTATATATCAGATTCTTCTTTTTGGCTCAAAACAAGCTTAATTTGCTGCTCATTTCTCGCCAGATTCGAATCATTGGACAATTCCTCAAAGTGCACTGAAATACTGAAGGCTGTAACACCTGCCCCCCCAGACAGAATTACCATCACTGAAGAGGATGTAAGGAAAGTGTTTCAGTGTACGAACACAAGGAAAGCTAATGGGCCAGGTGAGTGCAGTGTTTTTCTCCTCAAAAATGTTGCATCTGAGCCGACTCCAATGTGGCAACCAATATTCCAAACCTCTGTAGACACACACACACACACACACACACACACACACACACACACAATGCCCCTGTCTTGGAAAACCTCACACATAAAACCACTACACAAAATCCAATGTCCAAAAGAACATAAGGATTATAGACCGATAGCTGTTGGTGGTAAATGAGTTAGGAAACAGTTTGAAGCGGTGCAGAGCTTATAGATCAGCTAGTTTCGGCTTTAGTGTTAGAAATGTGTGTGTGTGTGTGTGTGTGTGTGTGTGTGTGTGTGTGTGTGTGTGTGTGTGTGTGTGTGATTGAATTACTCAACTCTTTTAGTGCTGGTCCCAGGGCAGGCATCTGTGGAGGCTGTTGGCTAACTGCTGCATATGCCGTCTTAATCTGTTCCCCCCTCTGTGCCAGGTGTGCGGCCAGCAAAGACACCCAAAAAAACAACTCCTCCGCCTCGCCAGTGGAAACCTGGAGCTCTGGAGGCCAGGCTGGAACAGAACGAAACAGAACAGAACAGAACAGTGGAGGTATAAATCCTCTGTGTAACCCATTGAGACCTGAGACCAGAATCTACAAAATGCCTTCTAAATCCTGACAGTTTTCTGAAAGGAAAACCTTATGTTTCTATGTCAGTGGTTCTCAAACTATTTCATGTCGAGGACCCCCAGAATGATGATGTATTTTGGCCGTCGGACCCACATCTCAAAATATGTTGTTCCAGGGACCCCCTACCCCCAGAAGCAAAGATTTGAGTAAAAAAAAGCACAACATTTTCACGATTTGTCTAAATTAACTACAAGCTCGTAGCAAGGCCACGCTATGAGCTTATAGATCTGGTATTTTTTCTAGTAACAGCTAGAGTTTAAAATAAGGGTTAAAGTGGTTAAAAGCTAAGGTGACACACAGATGCGTTCTGGGTCTCGGTGGGGTAATTAAGTCGTTAACAGAGACAGAACAATAAAGCTGCGTGCTGTCGCAGAGGCTGTGGCTCGATCAAGCTCAGGCAAACCCCTGCGAAAAAACCTCCATTCACCATTCTCACACTTTATGATTATCATGGCTTCTCGTCACCGGATGTAAATCCAAGAGCATCAAAAGAACGGAAATAAAACGATGAGCGATCACTGGCAGGGAAGGATTGACACTATACAAAGCAGCCTCGGGCTGTATTTCGGGGGCCGGGATCGTAATAACAGCTCCCATGCTGGGGTCTCTGCTGCACCCACAACAACAGCCATGGTCCATTTCTGCCAGCCCAGCAAATACTGCATACACACACACACAGGCTAAACTATAGACAGGCATTACTAGAGAAGAATGCTCACAAATAGCTATAGTGCATCTCCTATATACATTCCATAGGCTGCCATGGATTGTGATTTACAGACCCCCAGGCTTTCCATGTAATATGGCGGACCGCAATTATTGTGTAGTTGTTCTCTCCCTCTCCCTCTCTCTTTCCCTCTCTACTCCAACCTCTATGGAGCGGAGGAGTGTTCTCTCCCTCTCCCTCTCTCTTTCCCTCTCTACTCCAACCTCTATGGAGCGGAGGAGTGCGATCCGGACTGTGTGGCAGAACTGATGGAGGGGCTCCCTCAGCTCAGCCCAGAGGAGAGAACTTTCTGGAGGAGCTGACTGAAGCTGTGGGGCAGATGGCTCCTTGGAGGAGCTGACTGAAGCTGTGGGGCAGATGGCTCCTTGGAGGAGCTGACTGAAGCTGTGGGGCAGATGGCTCCTTGGAGGAGCTGACTGAAGCTGTGGGGCAGATGGCTCCTTGGAGGAGCTGACTGAAGCTGTGGGGCAGATGGCTCCTTGGAGGAGCTGACTGAAGCTGTGGGGCAGATGGCTCCTTGGAGGAGCTGACTGAAGCTGTGGGGCAGATGGCTCCTTGGAGGAGCTGACTGAAGCTGTGGGGCAGATGGCTCCTGGGCGGGCTCCGGGGCTAGACGGGCTGACAACGGACTTCTTTAAACACTTTTGGAGTATCATTGGACAGGACCTACATTCTGTACTAGTCGAGTGCTTGAATACAGGGGCGATGCCAGCCTCCTGTAGAAGGGCCGTTCTTTCCTTGCTTCCCAAAAAAGGAGACCTAGCTCTGCTCAAAAACTGGAGGCCTGCAGGCCTCACTATGTACAGACTACAAGATTCTTTCTAGAGCACTGTCTAACAAGCTAACACAATGCCTTGATATGATAATTCATGTGGATCAAATGTACTGTGTGAAGGGCAGAACAATTATGGACAACCTATGTTTGTTTCGCGATATGCTTGACATCTGCAAATTGTACAACATAGACACTGGTATTGTCTCCCTCGACCAGGCCAAGGCTTTCGACAGAGTAGACCATGGCTACTTGTTCTCTACACTAAGAGCTTTTGGGTTTGGGTTCATGTCTTGGGTTGGACTGTTATACAGTGGGGCAGAATGTCTGGTAAAAGTGGGGGGAGGGTTGAGCAGGCCAATCCAAGTGGCGAGGGGCATAAGGCAGGGTTGCCCTATCTCTGGTCAGCTGTACAGCCTGGTCATTGAGTCCCTGCTGTACAGCCTGGTCATTGAGCCCCTGCTGTGCAGGCTGAGAAGCCGGCTCAGCGGATGCCCATTGCCATGGACACGGCAATAAAAATCACACCCCTGTGAAGTGAGCAGCACCGCTCACTTCACAGGGGTGTGATTTTTATTATTATTACAGTATTATTATTTTTTTCTTATGAAAGCAGAGAGTCTTCTATAGGCTTCTATAGGCCTTATTTTGTGAATAATAGTTGTTCAGGTCCATGCCTTCTCATGTCTGATTTAGTCACGCCTTTGAAGTGTCCCGAATCAAACTGTGCATGCGGGCCTCTATAGTCTCTCCATGAGGCTATAGCACCCGTGAGGCTCAGTAGCACTTTTTTGTGCACCGGGAGGAAATAGCTACAGTCTGTGGCCACAAAAACACAAAAAGAAAACAACATTCCTTTGATTCTGTGTCTGCCTTTGGAAGCCAGGATGGAATAAATCCAAATGTGACAGATGAACATCTCTGTGACCGGTGCTGCTTATACGGACGTGTTTATTTGAAGTGGTGAAACCCTTACATCTCTCTCGATCACCGATTATCTTCACAAAATTGCACCTCTTTTGAGCTCACTCCATGTTGCTTTTCTTGTGCGGAGAGGAGAGTAGAAGAGGATGCGCAAATAACACGATTCGTCGTGTTCTGTTGTTCCGTCCGCAGGAAGCGAGCGTAGCAGATGGCATGGTGTGCTCTGTGAGATAATGCTTTTAGTTTGATGTGGTCAAGGTTGGCTATAGTGTATTGTAAACACGCACACACACATAACACTCTCCTACTCAAATTAGCTTACTGCAGTAAGATCGTTAAACTAGTTGGGAAGTTAAAAGAACATTTTACAGGACACCAATAACCCTGTGCCGACATGCACTGGTACACAGTGTAACATTGTGGATGGTATTTTCCACTTGAGGCTCTTAACCACTTAACCTGTGTTGACCAGGGTCCCTCAGCTACTGTACTTGGACCCCTCCTTTATTCCCTCTACACCATATATCTTCATTGGAAATAGCTGATCTACAAGCTCATAATGCTGTACGTTGCGATGCATTGTGATTTTGTAGACCAGCTATTTTTTGTTGTTGTTGCAGAATTCATGTGTCCATCCATCCATCTGCAACCGTTTATCTGTAGTCGCGTCACGGGGCAACAGCTCCACCAAAGAAGCCATTGTGGAGATGTAATCCACCCATCTCATCATTGCACTGCCCGGGGCATCTCCTTACATTGGGACATACATCGAGGATCTCCCTAGGGAGACGATCGAGAGGCATCCTAACCAGAACCAACTAAGCTGGCTCCTTTCAAAGCTAAGTAGCAGCGACTCCACTCTACTCTCACGTGTGTCTGAACTTCTCACCCTATCTCTAAGTGAGATGCCAGCTACCCGCCTGAGAAAACTCATTGTGGCCGCCTGTATCCACAATCTTATTCTTTCAGTCATGACCCACACTTCATGACCATAGGCGAGAGTAGGAACGAAGATTGCCCGGTAGACAGAGCTTTGTTTTCTGGCTCAGCTCTATTTTCATCACAACAGTACGGTACAGCGACTGCAATACGGCCCCTGCCGCTCCGATTCTCCGGCTGATCTCCTTCTCCGTCCTCCCTTCACTCATGAACAAGACACAGAGATACTAAAACTCCTTCACCTGGGGTAATGTCTCATTCATAAATCAATGTGTTACATTTTTAATGTGTTTAAACAGGTGCTGGAATAATCTCAAAGATGCTACATCAGTGTATTGAACCAAAATTCAACAGTACAACAGAGCAGCTGTGAGAAAAGATCGTTTTACAATCCTCAATCCTCGTTAAGGTGAGAAACAGAACTTCACATAAGAGAGAGAAAATGGCAAAATGGGAATTGGACTGAATCAGGCAACAACCGGATGGTTTCGTATAATTATAAATAATTGCCTTTTGACATGCAGTAGCCAGATGCCGTCTGAGTAGAATCTAAAATCTAAAATTACAGCGTAGCACCACCAATCCCCAGTGTGTTTCCATTGTGATTATCATGGATCTAGATTCACCTGGGTCAATGAACTTACGTACCATAGGACAGAACATCCTCAAAAGCGGAATTGTCTGAATTTCCCCTGTGTGAATAAAGAAAAGCACATTCTGTCTTTGATGGACAAGGCTTGGAGAAGGGTCAGAGTCCCTGTATAGAGTCCCTGTTCTGGGCGTGTCATAGGTCAATATACCCCAGAGGACCGCAGTCAATAAAGTATATAGGGTTTGAGTGGTTCAGACCACAGAGATTAGGCGAGGCGAGGAGATAAGAAATCTGTGAAAATCCCATCAACAATCAAGGGCAGTGCAAACACCACAGCGAATCAACGGTTGAACAACATGTTGCTCTCCGTTGGTCATTTTTCTATCCACGGTTAAATCAATCCCAAACCCAATGTAACATGAAATAGCTCATTGCAGTTAGTTGTTGCATGAAGGCCTTTTCCAAATGCCACATCCATACACGGCTTTGTGCATGAAAAGTACATCGATTGGCAGGAGCAGCGGTTGTACAATTTGCCAAGATGGGCTATAGCGCCCGAGCAGCCAAAGATTGGGAGGAAAGATTGGTCACAGGGTCACAGCGCAGGGGAGGAACAGGGAAATTAAACCTCGTCTCGGCAGTGATGGCAGTCACATGACATCGCTGGCATAAACCATGAAGCTAACGAGCTGACCGCCCAATATACGAAGACGTCCTTCCAGGTCCGATGGTCTTGCCCCTGGGCTGACCTTGCTGTATGACCCCGCTGAAGAGGTACACTGTGGTGTATCAGGGAGGGGGGGGGGGGGTATAATGTGTGTGTGTGTGTGATGATTTAACACATTCCCTAATTAGGGCAAGCGATTATCTGTGACTCCACTGAAACCTCCCCCGCTTCCCACGTGTTGCGGTCAGCGGGGCGTAGCGGAGGGGAAGGGTTGTATGCAAATCAGTGTTGGCATTTGGTTCATCGCCACCGACCTGAATGGCGAGGTGAGGGGTTAGGGAGGGGAGGGCGGCCATTATCATAACTCATCTGACGGGTCATTTCATCGCGCATATATCTCTGGCAGGGGGGTTGGCAATAGCCAGACAAGTCAAAAATGGAGTGCAGTGATTTTTGTATTTTTTTCCTGTTTTTCATGTGTTTATGAGGTGACATTCCATATGTTGATCTGACCTCATCAAACCCTGTACACTCTCAAGACATGCTCCATATATGGCCAGTACATAATCCATTCCATATGTTGATCTGATTCTGCCGTCACTCAGGCGCTTCTCGCGTATCACTGGTTATTAAATCTACAAGCTCACAACAACACGCAACATCCACATCGTGATGCTCAAGATCATCCTCTATTTTTCGGCTAGCAACACCGCCGCACGACGGAGCATAAATTAATGAAGCATTAGAAATGCCGCGGACTGAATTACAGTGAGGCCGAGAGGGGGACAGGAGGTGTCCGTCTCAGTCCCCGTCACGCTCCTGTGCCTTTACGACGAGCCGCTCGTCACACTGCTGGCTTTGAATTGACATTAAAACCCCTTGACCAGCGTGTCAACCCTCATCCTCCGTCACCGTCTCTGGCTCCTCTTCATGAAAGGTCTCTCCCCGGCGCCTCTCATCACGTCACGCTCAACCCCACCGCTCTCTGTCATTTACATTAGGACGTGTCCGGCTGGGAGAGACAGCACAACTTGACTGCTCTCTCTCTCTCTCTCTCTCTCGCACAGGCGGGGGTGTGGTGTCTTTTTGATGGCCATGTGGATCTTCCCTCAGAGTGAGGGTTCGGCGCTTGTAAAACTCTGTTCTGCCTCGCCGGCCTTTTACGTCAATGTGATATTTCATGGCCCAGCGATGCTCGTATGAAAGCCGATAAATAAACGAATGAGACGTCTGCCCCTTAAAGCGTAAAGAGCAGCGCTTCAACATGACAAACCTTTTATGGGAGTATATACGTTGAAGTGTTAATAAAGGGAGGTGAGAGCAATGTCTTTCAGGCGGTAAATTATACTTGCGATATATAAATATGATCTACTATAGTATACAGCATGTATACGCCTGGCAGAAAGAGCAGTTCTGATGTACTGTGTACAGTGGTAAATCTTTCATTTTTAAAATTAAAGTAGAGGTTTTGGTTGAGATAGTGTCAATGCCGACTATATATATATATATATATACACACACACACACACACACACACACATGCACTGTGGTGTCTCGCTGGTTAAATACTGCCCAATAAGCAAGCGCCCCTCTGGAGAGAGAGAGAGAGAGAGAGAGGCAGAGAGTGACAGGTCAACGTCAACAAAGGTAAATACGTACTGCATCACTTGTGATTCACCGCACCTGTATTCACCCGCCCAGCTGAACCCATCACTATAAAAGGAAGAACTCTCTGCACACCTCAATGTCAGAGTGTCAGTGATTCAGTGGCCACAATATGTAATATGTATATGGCTAAAAAACAAGTGAGCATCAATTAAATAAATCAATACCAATTAAATATTGACCTTTCTCTTTCTTTTGCAAACCGTGCTTGGTGTTTGACCGTTTGACCAGAGACTGACCTCACCTCTCAGCACTTTACCTTCCTCTCCTTTACGCTCCGCTTCCTCAAATCGATGAAACCCTGGATTGCAGAGAGTGTAGTGTACAGACCTCTCTGGCTGTAGCAAGATACATGTAGTGTGTGTGTGTGTGTGTGTGTGTGTGTGTGTGTGTGTCTATTTGCCTTTGCTGCGTGTCCTATCCTAGCAGACCTCACAGGACAGCATGGTTCTCTGAGCAATCAGGCACAACGTGGTAAAAAGTAAAGTGACCTTCTGCAGAGGTCAGTGAACGGAGGATGGTGGATGTGCAGTATTATTACACACTGCCAGGGAGTGCAAAGACACCAGAGAAGGAACACAGAGGTATAGTGGATTTGGTATATGCTATTGAACTAACACAGAACTACAGTGTATTTGGTATAATATACTATTGCTCCATGTAGTCAGATTTGAACTTTTATCCACAGTGTCATGCCATGACATGTCCTCTTAACGTGCATATTGTACCCACTTGTCCCAGAAACGGGATTGTGTCAAAGGTCGTGACACAGAATCTAAATGTCTCAAGAGCAGGGAGACCAAATACAACCACCACCAATTGTATAAGATGAGATAATGTGTTCCATTTAATCCTGCTTAGTTTGAAACCAGGTTAATAACAAACCATTATCGTCGCGATGCGATGAGCTGTGAGCTTGAGGGTGAGTTATTTTCTCCCCCTCCCTTTAGTTATTTTTTTAACTTAACCCATTCTGAACGGGAACCCATTTTGGTGTTAGCATCATGTTATGCTTTAGCTATTTAAAAATAGCAGATCTACAAGCTCATAGCGCGCCACCGAGTGGCGCGCTACGAGCTTGTAGGTCTGCTATTTTTGAAAAATCGAAGAATGACTGACATTTTTAGAATCTGATCTCAGGTCAGAATGGGTTCATCAGACCAGTGTGTGTCCATAGTGGAAACCTTGTATGAATCTGATCTCAGGTCAGAATGGGTTAAACATTTGACGTGTTTTGAATATATAAAATATTCACATCCAGTGCCCAGAATGGAGACAGCAGGTGAGCACACAGGAGGAATACAGTAGGTGACACTGAGCACAGCAGATGGATAGACAGATGCAGGGCGGTAAAGAGCCATGCAACCGTGTGTATCACGCTGCCACGGTGCCAAAGCCATCTGAAGGACA
This sequence comes from Protomyctophum bolini, assembly GCF_963924005.1. Lineage (NCBI taxonomy): Eukaryota > Metazoa > Chordata > Actinopteri > Myctophiformes > Myctophidae > Protomyctophum > Protomyctophum bolini. The sequence goes on along the minus strand of NC_137874.1, from coordinate 34,482,508 downwards.
TGTACCTCTCTCTCCCTCTCTCTCTCTCTCTCTCTCTCCCAGTGGCAAACATGGCTGGCTCTGGATTCAGGAGCGGAGTTCAACAGTTCATGTCCTCTAAGGCTGCTGGCCCGCTCCGCTCCGCTTCGCTCCACTCCGTCTGTCGCTGAGGAGTGCAAAGAACACATTTCACACTTGCGCACGCCCACACTCGGTCGAGCATATGAATGTATATCATGCAAGTAAATACAGGCACATGTACTGTATATCCAAATACACAAAGTCACAAAACTGAACACATACATACATACACACCATTTGCTCACGCACTGTAATCTACAGTCACACACACATCTGAGACGCAGCGAGATGTCTTGGTGCATACACAAGTTCCCCAAAACTATCCAGCACGTGGGCAGTGCTGTATGGTGTATGGATGCTTTGTAACTCTGAGTGTACAAATGGAACCAAATGGAACCGTTTGGTTCCATTTGTACACTCTCAGAGTTATGGTGGTGGAGTCCGGGGACCCCCAGGGCCCTACATCAGCTTGAATGTTGAATGACATTTGAATGTTTTTTGATAATCTTGTATAGAGCACAAGTTCTTTAAAGATGGGGGTCTGTGGCCAAATACACAGGTTTGAGAACCAGTAACTTACTAACTTGCTTTGGGGGGTGCTTGATTGTTTTATCTGCTGTATGTTCGATGCAGGAGATGGCAGCAAAGTAAGTATCACATTTACAATCACGAACCCAATCTTGATTCACATTAGATCAGCACTGTGTAATATGATAGGAGTTTGAGCAGAGTTTTGCAAGCTGGCCATGTTGCGTTGGATGGGACTCATTTGCATTTACGTTTAATAAATTCCAACCAAATTCATGCAAATTTCAGTTATGGCAACTGACAAAAATAAATTATCCACGGCTGCTCTCCACTGAAAATGTATTGGATCCGGACGGTGAGCGACTGGACATCCGGAGAGCCTGATTCAGCGTGTCGGCAGCATGGCTCACATAACGCTCAGAACCTTCACACACATGTGGTTAAGGTGAAAGAGAAGATGTGAATGTCACACTGTTGAGGCTCATTGCCAGCATGACCGGAATTGTTTCAGTCAAAAGAACAAAAACAACAAAACATGCATCTCAAACCCTCCCCCCCCCCACCACAACGTAGAATAAACAGACCAGGAAAATAAGAGCGCGCTGTGTAAATTGTATTTTGTCACATGGGCTGCGGCTCTCAAAATGGGTTCTGTGGACCCCCAGGGGTCGATGAAGGGATTCCAGGGTGTCCCCAGAAAAATGTGTTAATAGTACCACGAGTAGCTGTGATATAGCATCATAAGTTATTCAGAAAACTTTAGAAGACATTTTTACAATGGGCCTCAGGTCTAAATGCCAATTTGAGATCAAAGTCCCGATTGGCCCCTAGGAAATGCCACAGAAATTACTAAAACTACACTATTGATTAGACAATCCAATAAGGTTGATGCAAGCCTGGAGCACGGTAAGGACATAATCTCATAGCAAATAGGACAGATAATGTGCTTCTCACTCACACCACCTTTTTAACTAGTCTCCATATCTGCATGATTCACGTGAATGACCTGGTTGACACGAAAAACACTTTTTGTCGCCAAGAGGCGAGAGACTTTGCAGGTGTGATAACATCATTGATGAACAGTGTTCTTCCCGCCAAAGACTTGATGTCTAATAAAGCCAGAATTAGTGTGTTAAAGTATAATTATCTGCCCAATCTATCCTAGGCACAGTGGCATGCTGTGGCTGATGGGGAATTGATGATGCATGTGCCGAAGCTGCAGAATCAGATGGGTCCTGTTTCTTAGCAGATTCACAATTGTTTTTTTCTATTATTACGCATCGACACAGGTACTGAGGAAGCTAACACAGCAAGCAGGAAGAGTCATGATGAGTATCATTAGCCTGGCAGTCTGGACTCAGCAGACATCAGTAAGAGCTTGCTGTATTTTGTACACAAATGCTGGATGTGCTGTGCTCTCTTATGATGATGGGGAGACAGAGGATGCTTCTGTTACTGCCATGGAGGGGGGGTGGGGGTCAACTGTGATCAGCATCAGCGTGAGAACTGGCTGAGGACGAGTTTATGCCTGGGACAGAACATGGGAGTATAGGGGACAGAACATGGGAGTATAGGGGACAGAACATGGGAGTATAGGGGACAGAACATGGGAGTATAGGGGACAGAACATGGGAGTATAGGGGACAGAACATGGGAGTATAGGGGACAGAACATGGGAGTATAGGGGACAGAACATGGGAGTATAGGGGACAGAACATGGGAGTATAGAGGACAGAACATGGGAGTATAGGGGACAGAACATGGGAGTATACTGTAGGGCGCATGAGGGCTCTCAGAGTTGAAACTCTCAGAGTTCCAGACCCATAAGGCTCCATTTGGTTCCATTTGTACACTCTGAGTTAAATTGTCATTGATTTTACAATATTAATTGAGGGTCTCAGAGATAGAAATGCCATTAAATGGTGGCCCGTAGACTAATGCATGTCAAACTGGGGGTCCTTGAAATTATACTGGTTGAGAATCACTGCTAGAGCCGTAAAAATCTTCTGGGGTCCCTGGCATATCTTTTCAAATGGGGGTCCACGGGCTAAGTAGTGTCAATTTGGGCGTCCTTGAAATGAAAAAGTTTGGGAACCACTGTTTTAGAGGACAAAGTCCGTGTGCAAAATATATTTCTGCCTGGTTTGTGTCATAACTACTAAGCCAGTTTTTCAAGAATTAGTTTTCCTGTCACGGTGGACTGCTCCTGTCGGAGCTGTGCTGTTCTTTAGGGACACAGAGAAGGATTTTACAGCATTGTAGAAGATGTGTTTTGTAGAGGCCAGCCAGGGTACAATTGGATCATGGCAGCCTTTTGTGACAAACACAGAGACACACATAAAGGTGAGTAGTTGACACAAACATCATGGATGGACAGCCAAAGGAATGGCAGCAACACATCTGGTAAAAAGAGTGCTGTACACATGAATGTTTATCAAAATATGGCCACTATGTAGCTCTGGTGTATACAGTAGCTCTAATGCCTTTGCATTAGAGCTCGACTTCCTGCGCTCGCATGAAATGCAGACCAACCTCTCGTCTGTAGTGAAAATAAAAAATAATGTCATCACCAATACAAAGACGGTTTGTATGATTACAAAGTCTACTTTCCACGCCGGACGCACTCTGAACGTATAAAATGCACTTTTTGGTCAGAAAGGGATTTTTTTTCCCTGGAAGGAAAAATCTTGTCTATGGTGTTTTTTCCTGGCAATATCAGTAGAGGGCGCAGTGGAGTAACTGAAAGTATCCGGTGGAAAAAAACATTTTCTGGCCAAAAGGTTTTTGAATTTTATACGTGTGGTGGGGGACACGCGTCCAGCGCGAAAAGTACGCTTTCTAATCACACAAGCCGTCTTTGTACTGGCGAGTAGCGAAAAGGTTATTTTTATTTTCACTACAGTCGAGACTGGTTTGCATTTCATGCGAGCACAGGAAGTCGAGAGTAGCACAGCTCTAATACAAAGGCATTAGAGCTGTGGACCAGAGCTAGCCCCTATGAAAGAGTAACTAACTATTTAAAACCCACTATAATTATGTTTGGATATCTTTTAATGTCAATTTATTTTTAAATCCAGTCCAATATTCTACTATCACTTATTAGGCACTTATTAATTGAAGTGCAATAAAATGCAAAGACAAATAATTTGCTAAATGTAGTGAGTTGGTCTCAAGTGCGTAGAATGGTAGATTTGTATTATCGTATTTAAATGACTGGAATCCACTTCTTGCTCTGCATGCTTTAGAAAATGGTCAAATAAAGCATACTGTGTTTTGTAGTCAATAGGGTCCTTTTAAGCTCACTAGACTGACCATTTCCTTAGCAATTTAAATCCATCAGTGGGGATGCATTTTCTGATTGCTTTAAGTATCTCTCCTAAGCTGTTTAACAGAGATTGAAGGTCATTATTTCCAACAAAAGGCCATAACTGTTGACTGATGGATGAAAATCCATCCTCATTCATGTGTAATTGCCTTAGAGAGGGTAAAAGCTCCAATACAGTAAAATCTATGCTAATTAATCCATTCGTAACACAGCACAAAATGCAACCAATGAACGCCCTATGCAAACACCCATTAAGACATGAATCCCTCAAAACCGCTCTCAAAGAGGACCTACGGACGGCTGCAATTCCAAACTGGCCCGAAACCTTTGACTGTGTGTATTGTACAGTACCATGCCATGCTCTTCTCACCACTCCTCCAATTGTCAACACATAGCTACCATGCTACTCAGAGCACTCTTTCTTCCCCCTCAAATTGTGTACATACTTCATCTTTCGGGGGCGACCATATCTTAATGGGTAAAGAGGATTTCTGGTAAATCAGAAGGTCACATGGGTGGGCCTCTTGGGCCCACCCATGTGTCTAGGTGTTAAAAGTGTTCCTGAGCGAGACACTTAACTCCTCTAACAGTTCCCCTGAGTGCTCATCATGGCCACTGCACGAGCAGCGGCCATGATGCCGCTGCCCGGGGTAATTTACAAATTTACCTTCTTTCTTTGTCTCTCTCTTGTGCCTGTCTGTCCCACACGCCTGGCTAAGCATGTCTTGTCTTGGTATCTGTGAATCACCCATTTCCACCTGCGTTTCTCTCTCTCTCTCTGTCTGAAACCAAGGTGTTGATGACGAGACAGCAACAATAATGATGATGCTGACGTTTTCCATTAAGTTTGTATTATTATTATTAGAACCTACACTGACACCTCCAGAACAGCACCCACTACACACGTATACAGGAGGCATTGACTTTTACCCGCCTGTCTGGCCTAATTAATTCAACTCAGTTCTGAGGGGAATATAGATGGAAAGGGGGGGAGGGCCTGGACCCGAGACACCGCCAGCCTGTGTGAAATGAGACGGAACAATGTTACGATAATGATTATAATATCTTGTGTACTCTGTGAAGAAGTAGCAACCTGAGATGAGAGTCCAAATTAGATTTCCGTGCTCAGCCGTTCCTGTATGAGTCATTTCAGTTTAGACACCAAGAATAAACATTGATTTTTAATGCAAACACATTAAAAGTGAAAGTTTATCTGCAGTTAATCTAGCGTTAAATAAAGATGGAGGTTACCTATTGACTTTAGACAACCAATTTGCAATGGGCCCATAATACAATAATTGTACCAGTATTAAGTTCTAATTGTTCTACAGATTTTTCAAACTGCCTCTATTTTTCATGTAACCTGCATCAAAATAGGATATTGATTCTTTAAATATTTTAATAACGCTTTTTTTCGTATTAAAACTTTAAATGAGCTATAATGTGTGTGTCAAATTTGAGACATTTTGAATATGTTGGGGAGGGGATCCCTGGCCCAAAAGATATCTCAGATGGAGGTCCTTGGCACAAACACAATACTGATTTAGAAGGCCTCATTAATGGGTTAATAAGGACTTACAGTCAGCAGTATTTAACAAAAAAATCACACTTGTGTGAAGTGAGTGTTATCGTCATAAATCACATTCCTTGCTCAGCCAATCAAATCATCACACATGTCATTCCGGCCAATCACTTTTGGCGTCTTCACTTTTCTGCCCTCACTTTTATCCACAATAATACTTTGCTCAGCCAATCAAATCATCGTTATGGGGTGATCAGCCAATCAAATCATTGTGTTTGTGTTCACACAAACGGACAAAGCTGGGCACAGGAGGGGCTAATAACTGCTGAAATGGTGTCTTTAGGTCTCCCAAAGAAACGTAATAACACTGCTGCTCAAGTCCTTACCAATACCAAACAAAATCACTAAATAAAACACATATATAATAATGCTATTCTGATGTACTATATCATGAACCATTCGGAAATGTGTTATGTTGGTGTACAGCCGCATATCGCTCCGACCAGAATTGGTTCGGAGTGTATCGTCTCCACCCGAGAGAGAGCAGACTCTCCCTTCTGGCAGAAGGGAGAGTGGTTCCACCAGGCTAGATCTGAGAACCCATCGTCAAAAAATAAAGGAGAAAACATTTGATGAACCAACAATGATCTTCAACCACTGCCACACCTGGACTGAGGCCTTCCTCTCAGGTCATGTCAGACAGGTCTGCGTTCTGAACGCAGACCCATCAACCCCCCCAATGTCAGGAGCCCCCTGCTTCAGATTTGCTGGGAGACCCCAGATTGTTAAATCCGCCACTGGCTCTTTGTATTGTCTATTGCCTGCGTGTACTGCAGTCTTACTCCAAGACACATTTCTCCCATGTGAGCCAAGTAAAGTGAACCTTGACCTTGATGTCAAAAGTGTAGCAAGACACTTAGAACGTCCTAACTGCCCCCAACGAAGGGTTTCCTCCGGCATCGAGTGTCAACGTGTGAATGGGTGAGTGTGAAATACATTGTAAAGTGCTTTGGAGAAAAGGCACTAGATATACTAGACCACGCAGTCCATTAACGAGATCAGGGCTTTGGATTGTTGACCATGAACCCCAGAAGTGGCAAACCATGAACATTTGCCAACAGCATGCTCTCAAACCAATGGCTCCATTTGGATTGAAAGAAGGTGCATGCCATGCATGCTCAGCAAACATTTCCCCAGTGGTGTAAAGACACCGAGTACTGTAACTGTACGCGAGTACAAGGAGGAGGATTGTACTTTACTTGAGTATATTCCCACATTGCGACGCATTGTGAGACATGTGGGACATTCCTGACATTCTTGAATTCCAGACTTTCATACTTACGGAACAGTTCTACATTGCTATATTGATGCTTTTATTGAAGTACGGTAAATAAATGGAGTACTTTTTCCCCACCACTGCATTTGCCATAGGTGCTTCTATGGGATTTAGGGGAAGACAAGCATAATACTTGAGCTCTACAATCTTCAAAAACAGTTTCCACCACACAAACATCTTCACACACTGACTTACACCTCCCTCTCATCAATATCAAACGTGCGCGCACGCATGCATGCACAAATACAGACATCAGACCATTCACTATACCACACTGATTACATTACACCATATATGTACAGTATAATACAAAAAACGAATACACACTGCAGTGTACAGGCTTACACACACACCAGTCTTGCTGACCATGCACTACCCCGTTACCTTCAGCCCACAGGGACCATGTCCACTCCACTGACCTCCCATACATCACCATGGTGGTGGTCATTATCAGTGGAGGCACACACACTGGAAAAGCTCCACTGATACAGTCAAAGAGAGAGTGTGTGCTCTCTCTCTCACACACACACACACACACACACACACACACACACACACACACACACACACACACACACACACACACTAGGGCTGTCAGTTCACCTCTATAATCCAATTCGAATTTCATTGCTTAATTATTTGTAATTTTCGAAAATATTCGAATATTTACATTGTTTATTTTAGCTCATATTTAGCCTATAATAATACACAGATTGACGATGCACGTTCTGTCCACTAGAGGGGCCCCCCTTCCAAACGTCAAAGCAGTACTTTCAGCCCATGTAATAATGGTTTTCGGCACAAAATAGCGTGTAAACTGTTGTTTTATTGAGCACAGTGCACTCAGCACGGTAAGATTGTCTGTCTATAGTGCAAATGCATTTTACAGTGAACGTTGTATACTTCTGATACAGTATAGTCTGAGTAGTTTGTAGGCTAGTCAGGAATCATGAACGGGACATTTTCTTTTTTCTTTTTAAACAGAATGATTGGGCTAATGGCTATCACGATGAACAGGCCATCATAGCAATGAAGATATATAGAGAAGCCTATATTTTGCGCTAAAGTAATTGTTGAATAACACATAAATGTAGGTTTTAAGGCTAGAATGGCATTGTAGTGGACTATAGTGAGAGGCGAGATTGTCTCTCCTTCATTGCGGGACTGCAGGACTAGTCTGGAGATATAGTTAGTCGTGGATGATCAGCTTCAGACAGTCAGTGTTTTGGTTCGTACCTGAAGTTGTGCATTATCTCCGCTGTGCACAGCAGCACAGGGGAACTGTCTTTAATATATCCATGGTCGTTTTCAGTTGCTTTCCATGTGCAACACAAAAGTAGTCTACCATGTGTTTGTTTTGGTAATAGCCTACTGCAGGCGCAGCCATGCTGATTCACGTAATCGCGTAGGACAAAATGAAACCAGCCGGACCAACGTTAATGGTTTAATGCACGTACAGTAGGACCAGCATTTTCAAACTGTCCACAAGTTGCGACGGACCCGACGGTACTAATAAAACATGTGAGTGATTCTTAGTCGCAGCGCGCTGATAGCTACACACTAGTAGTGTGCGACTGTGCGTGTGTGCATGCGTGCAGAGGAGGGAGGAGGTGACGAGGCGCGCGTGTGCGTGTGTGCAGATGGGAGATTTCACAGCGGTAGATTCGTTACTCAATACATTTAGTGAGCGGATAAAATTACATAAAACAAAATTAAAATATTAAATAGAATTAATAAATGATAAAAGCTCCATTCGAATGGCAATTTTAGTTTTCGAATATATATATATTTTTTAATATTCGAATTTCTTTCATATTATGAAATTCGTTCCGACAGCCCTAACACACACACACACACACAGTGTGCGCGCAGTGTCTGCTGTGTGTGTGTTTTCCTAATTGTATACACAGATTGTGTTGAATGGAATGATCAATCAGTTTAGCAATTAAATTGCATACACATTTTTCAACCGCTTTGTCCATTTAAGTTATTGCATTTACGTGATCATATATATGTCTGTTGCAAAAAATAGCTGATCTCCAAGCTCCTAATGGGTTGTATTGGGATCTTGGATCTTGGAGAAAACGAATACAAATATACGCAGATAATTCTTTTTTGAGTAAGCCTATTAATGGCATGGCTCAAATAGGGATGCCAGGGGGAAATTGGTTCATCACATTTCATTTTAATTTACTGTACATCATTTACACCATTTTCTTTTACAACACCGTAATGTAAATCAAAACCACAAGACACATTCAAGATATGAGCAATCTCTCTCCCCTCTCGACTTGAATTTCTTCCCCTTTCTCCTTTTCCTCCTCTCTGTTTATCTGTATTTCTCCCTTTCTCTCCCCCTATTTCCAACTCTCTCAGCCTTTCTGCACTATAACAGCGCAAAGAGAGAGAGAGAGAGAGAGAGAGAGAGAGAGAGAGAGAGAGAGAGAGAGAGAGAGAGAGATCATCCCTCCACTGTGCTGCTGTATGATAGGTTGAATTAGGCCTTATGAATGTTATGGCAGTAGGAGAGAGCTGCAGGGCTGAGCTGAAGATTGCCCGATACATCATGAGCCCCATCGTAGGGTTGACCCATTAAGGAGCCTGCTATTAGGCCTTATTCTGCTCCATGGTTTTGCAAGGGGGTTAAAGCATGTGTGCATGATCTATTCTTTTTTTATCCATTGCGTCTTGCTGACAGGGAAGAAGAATTACACTCGACTATAGACCCAACTCACACGCGGATACGGCTTTGCGCTGCGGTTCATTTCATTTTTTTGTCAAATAACTTCAGCATTATATTTTAGCCATTTAAGGAGATCTCTTGTAGATCTGCTATTTTCGCTTAGTTAAAAAGATTAAGAGAAAAAAAGTGATTTTATAAATACAATTTGGTAGTGTTCCTAACACACAGTGTGTTTGTGTGCGGGTGTGTATGCAAGTACACACAACGTGCACTATGTGCTACTGGCCTTGTCCCATAACCTCCCTATTTTGTCTGGCATGTGTGATTGTCTGTGCGCGTGTGTGCGTGCACTATGCGTGTGTGTGCCCTATGCGTGTACGGTATGCGTGTATGGAGATTATGAAGCAGGTGATTGACTCCACCCAGAGCTGCAGAGAAAAAAGCAGCTATAGGCCATTCATCTCCGTCTCTCTCTCAAGCAGCAGTCTTGCAGCCAGGCTCAACGGATCTGGCGTCTCGCTCTCAGGCAGCAGTCTTGCATAAAATTTGGAAAAATCTCTTATGCTGAACACTAGTATGCTGAACACTAGAACAATCACAAACAAAGACTTTGAAAATACTTTGAAAATAAGTATGACACTCACTCAAATCTATCATACAGTAGACTTTGAAAAGACTACTCTGACACCCTCTCAAATCTATCATACAGTAGACTTTGAAAAGACTCTACTCTGACAACCTCTCAGATCTACCATACACTACACATTTTTGAAAAGACACCTGTCTGTCTGTCTGTCTGTCTGTCTATATAAACTCAAATTATTAGAAATCACTGAAATCGGCCTGGGCCATGGCTCAGTGGTCCAGGCACCTTGAGTCAAGGTCAAGGTCAAGGTCCTTGACTGGTAATCCAGTCTGGCAGTGTGCCGCGGGTTCGACTCGCGACGGCCTTTCCTGTCTTCCCCCCCATCTCTCTCCCCATGTCAGCCTACTGTACTCTCCGTCCCTCCATAAAATATATAAAATAAAGGCGAAAGCCACAAAAATAAAAAATGACTGAAATCAGACAGGGTGTGGGGGAGGGGAGGCAGGTACTTAGGTTGGTGACCAATATGAAGACGGCATCAGAGTTTGCAAGTTTCTGCGCTAGTTTGAATCCGCCCCTCTATTGGGAAGGGTTGGTTTTTTTCAGCCTATTCGGAACCCAGAGCGGAGCCACATCAAGTATTTAAACACTTTTCATTCTCACCACACTTTAACACATAATCTGTTTTAGCACGGCATATGCAATTTAAAATTAACATTTTAGATAATGCAGCTTAGCATGGATTGCGTTTACCCAACAGAAGGCTAGGTAAGGTCAAGACAAGTAAAAGTTAGCGGTACTCAACTTTTTGGACTCGGTTTCACTACTTTCATTTCAATATCAAGGCAGGAAAGCAGAATTCATAATAACGCCGTCAGGCTCAATGACTCATTTGATTTCTGTAGATTCCACCAAACTATGCATCTCCACCGTAGTACAAAGACAAGTTCTCTGTAACTCTGAATTTTGTTCCTTCATCTTTTTTTGTGACTCAGTCTTGTATCCCTCTCTCTGTGTGTCACATGGCCTCTTATGTACCCTCCATATAATTGCCACGTCTGTCTTGATATAATATACTGCAGAGATGCCAAGTGTATCTGGGGGATACAAGGAGGTCTGAGCCCTCTGAGAGCCTGTGAAGCAGCACACAACATGCTGCTTCCAAAACAAACATGGCTAAAGATTGATAGAGAGAGGGAGAGGGAGAAAGAGAGAACGTTTGTTTCAGACTTAGAGTGAGAGAACAAGGCTGGGAAATGAAGGACTGAATGAGAAGAGAGAGAGAGAGAGAGAGAGAGAGAGAGAGAGAGACAAAGAGCATTTTGTTTTCATCGTCTCTCCTTGGCTTTCAATGCAATGAGCATGTACCGGTGAGGTTCAGAGATGTTTCTACCCATCGAGGCTGAAAAGAGTTTCAAGCGTGGGTCCAAAACTCCAGCCCAAGAAAGCCTGTGGTGTTTGGGCCCGGCCCGGGCCCCACCCCACAAGGTTCTGCAATTTATTAGCCCGAGCCCTGCTTGAGGCCAGACACCAAATTAATGTCATTTCTAGCTGACATGCGCTTTCTCTGATGCACGCAGCGCACAATACTCTGGTGGGTGATGGGTGATACGTAGTTTGCAAACACAATGTTTGTGTTCACAGGCAACTGGCGGGTGGAATTGGATCATGAGTCCTCATTCGATACATCTGGGCCCAGTGTGTCCCAGCCTTTATAACTCTCTCTCTCTGATCTAAAAAATAAATAAACAAGTTTATTTCCATCAGTTGCCCTTCATATAAATCATCTCAGTCACCTTGAGAATGCGTCCGTCTACAAAGCAAAATAACATAAAAAATAATAATAATTAAGAATTGAAACAACATAATACAAATGGTACAAATAAATAGCTCCATTATGAAATGTTTATATCACAGCGTGTGAATCTGTCTCTGAGGCGCCGAGGAGAAGACTGTCGTCTTTGAGCAAAACAACTGAGACTAAAGTAACAAAGCATTGAATTATTCCTTATAACTTCAACTACATTTTGATCCCGGGGGTGTATTCTGCTGGGGCCCCAACATTTAGCGGCCTGTGGTGTCACTCTCAGATTAGTTTGCAGCTCTTTTGGGAGCCTTTTAACGTTTTAGGCCAAAACAGACATTTTTCACAATTTGCTTCCTATCAAAGAGAGATTGTTTGTTGTGCTTGAAATGGACTTGAAAGCAGCTTCAAGCCTTGAGAAGTCTCAATTCACCCGGGATCAGTATACTAAATGAGCATGATGTGCATAGCATGCTCAATGAGAAAACCCTTTTGCAGGCGGGCACCTATTAGACTCCAATGAGTCAGAGTACTTAAAAGCACATCCATACTAAATAAATATATTTCTCAAACATTTTAATTTGATTTAATTTCAGTTGTCCTGACCAGAATTAAAAGGGAATCTGCTGAGGCAGTGTTTAGTTATTATGCCACACAGAGCTGGAACCAACTAACAGAGCATCGGAGACATGCACGTTTAGAGACTACCTAAATACTGATTAATAAACGACACGCGTTCCGTTTGATGCTTAATCGTGTATTCCGAGTTGTAAATTGTGGATGGAGTTCTGCCTTGTGGGCAGAAAGGAAACCCAGAAGAATAAGCACGTATCTTACACTGACCAGAGGTTTGTAGCTGTCAAGGCTGGGTGGAATTTCATGCTTGTCAAGGCTAGTAGTTTATGTGAAAGTGCAAGATCAAGGGTTTAGAGACCTGACTGTCTGAGTCACTTTTTAGCACTTTTTAGTACGGAGGTTTGTTCCTATAGTGAATACTGCCGACAGAGGTCTGTGCCTCTCGGCTGTGTGTGAGAGATAGATATAAATGCCCTTTACCTCGGTTTGTTAAAAAGAAAACTTTGAACCGATGAAAAATATCAAAGAGATTCTGACAAAACCTCCCAACTCCATTGGATCCTCAAACTCTCTGTAAAAGCAACTAACTCCACCCCCTCTCCCCTGTGGCACACACACAGAGCAACATAGCTGCAGTGCAGACACCACTCAGTGTCTGTGTTTTCTAAGGAGAGCAATGTCACAAGAAATGAGTATAGTATAGCATTTATCTCTCTAGTTCTACTGAAACAGCAACTGTAATATTTAAAGTCCTGCTTATTATTGTAGGCATATACTGTATAAGCAGTGTCATGAAGCATCGGGGCATTGATTCGTTCTCGCGTTGCGATGAATTGTGAGCTTTGGAGATCCATTGTCAATCGTTCCACTTGAGCTGGAGTCGGGTAAAGCGGTGATAATACGACGCATGCAAGTGTCTGACAATAATATACAAAGTCACAACATCAACTCTGATGAAGTAGTATTGTTTTATTCATTTTCTGAAAAAATTAACATTTTGGAGTAAGGTGGTTTCTGCCAGACAGCACAGATCCTTGTGTATGCACAGTGCACGCATGATATTCCATCTGTGTGTATGCACAGTGCACGCATGATATTATATCTGTGTGTATGCACAGTGCACGCATGATATTCTATCTGTGTGTATGCACAGTGCACGCATGATATTCTATCTGTGTGTATGCACAGTGCACGCATGATATTATATCTGTGTGTATGCACAGTGCACGCATGATATTCCATCTGTGTGTATGCACAGTGCACGCATGATATTATATCTGTGTGTATGCACAGTGCACGCAGGATATTATATCTGTGTGTATGCACAGTGCACGCAGGATATTATATCTGTGTGTATGCACAGTGCACGCATGATATTCTATCTGTGTGTATGCACAGTGCACGCATGATATTCTATCTGTGTGTATGCACAGTGCACGCATGATATTCTATCTGTGTGTATGCACAGTGCACGGCACCCACGCATGGAATGACGCAAAATAAAATTGCAAGACTTAAAATGTAATGATGGTGTTTAGTTAGGTATGATCATTCTAAACCTATTGTTGCTGCTTTTCCACATAACAGCCGAACCAGCTGAAGCAATTACAGATTTGAGGCAGTAACCTCTTTGCTTTAATGACATTTCTGAGACCATTCATGTTCATGGAAGGTGCTTCTAAACTTGTATTCTATTCCTAGTTTCATCACTTCAAACACTCTTTCATCTTAAAATAACTAATGACCGAAAATGGCAGATCTACAAGCTCACATCATGTCGCGATGCGACGTGTTTATGCTTGTAGATCTGCAATTTGCAGTACGCAGCATGCTTTTACATAAGACTGGCTTCATAAGATTGGCTTCTATGACTGAAATCGGTCGTGGCGACTGAGAACTTTAATCCACGAACATGACAAATCAAAGCCGCCCCACGCCACGCTGCCCAGATTGACTTGTCCAGACGTTTCATCTGCTGGACAAAGTACAACGACTGCACGTCCCACTGCGCCCCCTGTTGGGCCTTTGTTTAATCCAACGTGACATTTTAGAAAACACGGATTTGGGTGAAAAGCTTGGATTATTTTCATTCCCCGGTAGCCTTGTTTTCCCTTTCTCTGGCTGATCTGCTCGCATTGTTGTAGGCAAAATAAATACAACAAATAACGCCGCCGACGCTCCTCGCTCGGGGAGAGAGCATTAACATTTATATGGAAACGTGGGACGAGCGCTGAGGCCAACGATAAATGAGGTATTCTCCTTAACTCCGTTTTGAAATGGAACAATGGCGACGGGATGCGACTCGTACTAAAACATCGTCAGTGCCCCCAACCCCACCCCACCCCACCCTCCCTCCGTCCGTCCCTTAAGGGCTATATACATCAAGACAATTGCCTTTATTAGCACCGGCTGTTAGAATTCATTGTCGGCTATTTGGTATGTATGACTAGGGGCTTGTTGCAGAGAGGGAATGGTGTGTGTGTGTGTGTGTGTGTGTGTGTGTGTGTGTGTGTGTGTGTGTGCGTGTGTGTGTGTGTGTGTGTGTGTGTCGGGGGGGGCATGGCTTGTTGATGGCGATTTGGGGGGAGCGAGGGGTTCACAATATGTCAAGCCTGCTTAAGGCAGCTCAAAGCCTGATAGCAGCCGCAATCTCAAAGTCACATGCATGACAAATACAAGGAAGTGTGACCGTGAGGGGAAATAAACAGGGGTCCCAGCGCTGAGGCCCGTCATAAATCACAGGAATAAATCCATCGCTCGACCACTAGGGAGCACTAATAATCCAATCCCAGGCCAGCATGTTCTGTCTGCTCCCCTCCCTGCATCTCTCTCTCTCTATCTCTCCCTCTCTGTATTCTTTCTTTCATCATCTCTCCCTCTCACTCACTCAAACACTGGCTGGTCTGTAATGATTAGTCAAAGCTGGGGTAGTTAGCAGTATGTTTGAACAATTGTACCCTGAGAGGCTGGATATTTAATGGCGTGCGTGCGTGCATGCCTTCCGTGCTGCTAGACAGCGCCTACGTTCTTCCCATCGTGAGGATCAATGCGCGAGCCTCCCATAAGGATCCACTCATTGTCGTTTCTTTGTTGCTTGATTTCTCAGAAAGAAATCCAAAGTTGTTGTTTTAGGGCTGTGTGGGCGGAAATAGAATGGCGCCTATATAGGGGATATAGCTCGCTGGCTGCGGTCATTTCAAATGAACAGCAGGGGGCGCTGGAAGTGTTAATACTTTTCATTAGTTCTATATTTTTTTAACCAACACACAGACTGGGAGGCACAAGGTGAAGCTGAAGCAGCATCTAGTGAGGAGCGTGCGTGCGTGTGTGTGTGTGTGTGTGTGTGTGTGTGTGTGTGTGTGTGTGTGTGTGTGTGTGTGTGTGTGTGTGTGTGTGTGTGTGTGTGTGTGTGTGTGTGTGTGTGTGTGTGTGTGTGTGTGTGTGTGTGTGTGTGTGTGTGTGTGTGTGTGTGTGTGTGTGTGTGTGTGTGTGTGTGTGTGTGTGTGTGTGTGTGTGTGTGTGTGTGTGCGCGTGTGTGTGTGCGTGCGCGCGCGCGTGTGTTTTGGTATGAGCGAACGCCTCCACCTCTGTCCGCATGCCACAGATGAAAAAGGAAGGAAAAGGCTTCTACAAGACTGAACGCTCCATTAAGGTAAATGCACCGCCCCAATCTCACAACGTCTAGTCGTCTACCCCACGCCCCCTGAAGTTCAGCCCTCAAAAGCTCACTGCCCCATCCCACACACCCACTTGACTCTTATCTTGTTTGTTTTGTTGCTTATTCTCATGCTCTGATATCATCTCTCCTTCTTCTCTTCCCTTTTCTTCTCCTCCCCTCGCCGCCCATAAGCTACCACACACCAATAATGATGCTGATCAACTCACACCACTGTCAGTACCTTCCACTGTTCTACTTTGTGTTTTCCCTAGCTGGTCCTATACATTGACACGAAACAAGACAGGAACGCCCCAAAACGTCACATCCGGGACATTTACCCTGGCAGAATTTTCTATGGCTGCCAATGCAACTTTTTCCAATCCTTAATAACATACGGACAAACATCTATGCCGATAATATCTAACTTGCGGAGGTAGCGTGCCTTGTCCACGGGCAACAGATCTTTCAACGTATGTCATTGCAAATAAGTTTGATAATCGCTACTCTGCGCAATATTGTTTTGGAAATGCCGCAAATTGCATTGCAGTGAACGAGAGCAAATCACAGTTTACCCGGGGGGTGGTGACTCCGCCCTGAATACGCGTTTTCGTGTCAATGTATATCAGACCAAGGTTTTGGGCAACTATCAGATGTCCGTAACCCTAATTTGGGCATGTCATTATAGGTGAACATTTGGGTTTTTTTCCAAAAAAAACTTGAAATCTGTCCAATGAAAATATAATTTTCATTTTCAAGTACACATTTTCAGAATCAGCTTTAGAAGACAGAAGATAGAGGTAGAGTAGAGGAGAAAAAAAAGGATAGAATTGAGTCAAGATCAGCTTATTTTATATTGTAGAATTTTGTTTTTATATTATAATCAATCATAAAGATTAGTTCGATTAACTGTTGCTCCCCTAAAACACATACGATACGATACACTCTGCAGCAGACATCATACTAGGGGTGGTGAATCATGATTCACTTACCTCCCGATTGTAGATTTGATTTATATTGTGATTCTTAATTACTGTATGTTGCGATTCTGCGATTCAACTTGTTGCGATATTACATTTATTTTTATTACTGCTGGGCCGTTATAGTTATAAACATCGCCATTATATATTCTCAAAATTGGGTCTGGGAGCTAAGGCGGGCTGTGTGTGTGTGTGTGTGTGTGTGTGTGTGCGCGTTTCGGAAATAGCACACTGAGCCCACTGTGCAAGTGTGCAATGCAAACTAATAGGCGAGTGCGCTCCGGTGTGGTATTTCCGAACGCGCCCACAGGAGGCGGAGCACGGAGACTGCACGGAGACGGAGTCAGTGCACTCGTCCCTGGCTCCATGTGTAGTGAGAGGGACGGTAAACAGCAACGCCAACAAAAAGTTCTACTTACTAGAAAAAGAAAGAGGATGGAGCCATAAGTCCATATTCCATATCGGGCAGCAGCCTGCTGCATCATGTTAGCTGTTGTGTGCTAAGCTAAACCACCATCCATGCATCACAATATGATCACAACATACATGGCTTTGACCAGGGTCACATTTCGTGACTGAGAGAGAAACAAGCAACCAGGTCTATGGAAATGTTAACAGGCCAGATCAAGTCAGAAAATGTGAAGAAATAAGCAACTATAGTGCTGACTGTCAAACATCATTGTCCAATGTTGTTTTAGAGTAGTGGTTCTGAAGCATTTTCATGTCAAGGACCACCAATATTTTAAAGAAACTTTACAGATAGACAAGTCCAAAGTAGCTTATAATGACTAGACTTGGCAACACTGTGAACAGTTCTACAAACTCACAATATGAAATATAAGGTATTAATAGGCTAGTTGTATCCATAACTAGGGCTCCTGGTCCAAACCTGTTCACAAGGACTTACTTCTGGTCATTATTTAGGTAGCGCACGTATTTTCAATGCCTTCGGCAGAGTTCAAATGAGCCATTTCTATCGCGATATATCGCGATTAACTCCAGGATTGCAGTGAGATTCATCGCGATGTATGCCCAGGATTGCAGTGAGATTAATCGCGATCTATGCCCATCACTACTTTATATACTACTGCAACATTTTAAAACAAATATAAACAGTATAAACCTTGAAAAGTTGAATCATACACTTCAATGCAGCCAGATAACGTTATCCGAGATAGAGTAACGCCAGTCAGTCGTTCCGACTAAGAAAAAATAAATACAAAATGCCACGATAGAAATCGTGCCATCAAAAATCATGATACTGCAGTGAATCGATTTATCTTTTGCCCACCCCTAGATCATACCCTTAGACACGGAATTACAGCATGGTTTGGCATTGCAACAGTGCAACTGAAAAGCAGGGCTTTTCCACATACACAAACAGCTGTGTGAAGGTTAACGGGGGTAGAAAGAATGAGTCCATCCATACAATGCCTGCACGAGCAGGTCAGTGCAAATCATTCCGCCTGAAGCCATCATTTGTTCTAGCATCCTTCAAGGCTGCTCAACTCTAATGCTAAATCTTCGTTCAACAGAGCAGATGTACAAATAAATACACTATAGCACTCCACTGCTCAGGTCTGTGCACTCGCGCCCTTGCGTGTCGAATAATTGATTTCAACATACTACTAGCACAGAGTGTGGTTGAGGGCCAACACATGTACTGTACAGTACATTTGTGATCTTGTGCTACTGCTGTACATCACGAAGCCTCCATATTTCTCAGGTCATCTGGGTCAGGTCTGCTTTCTGAACCCAGAGTCACAACTAAATGTGGAGAAGCAGCTTGTATGCAACACATACTGTAATCTGGAACGAACTCCCAGAAACCATGCAGCTCTGCTTCAACTCTCATCTCTTTTAAATCTAAGCTGAAGATGTTTCCATTTGCTGCTGCCTGTCGTTGAGGGTTTAAGTATATTATAGCAGGATCTACTTTTGAAACTGTAACAACTGGTAACTGTGCGAAGAAGAGTAACTAATTAATAAGTCGATAAACAAAAGACAAACATGCAAAAACATCACAGGGTTCCCCAAGCAGGTATACTCGGATGTCACCATCCGCAAAGCAACAACACCTCATCCATCGTCTCTTGATAACCCCCTCACGGTCCTCCCTTACCTTGACCCCAGACCTCCCACGGAGTGCGGCAGTGATCCACCCTCCCGATCTGATCTCTTTCCCCACATCAGGGTTTGGTTTTCAGCGGCTGCTGCTCCTCCACAGATTACTGGGTTTAACTCTGGGGCAGGAGAAGAGGAGAAATCCACAGATAAGCTATCAGACCTCGGCGAGATGTACCGTATATAGGCTACACAACCAGAGTGAGTGAGAGACGTAGTGACGTACACAGACTGACACCATGCACAAGTTGTATATAGACACATGGACAATGGACATGCACAAAACACACTGTGTACACACACACACACACACACACAACGTGTGTGAACGTTCTTGTCTTTTTTGCATTAGTATTCAGATTTTTGCATTGTTTTCCTTGGTTATTATTTCCATTGCTGTCTGATTGTATGATCTCTGTCTGTGTGCGACTAATTGGTTTAATGAGAACTGACAGACACTCACAGAGAGGAAGTGAGAGAGAGAGAACAGATCTACAGAGAGAGAGAGGCTTTTGCTTGCTCCAGTGTGTGCATGTGTCAGTGTGTCGCCCAGCAGGGAGGTTGAGCCGTAAGCAGGAGAACCACAACGAGGGTGGACACGCCATAAGCTGAACCAACCATAGAGTTATAAAGGACCTAAGCGACAGCCCCGCCCCCTACTATTCATGTCGATGGACGTTGCTCAGTGGCGTTTTGAAGCACCCGGAAGAGCGGCCTACTTCCGCATTTTTTACGATTTGAACACCAAAATTTGGTCAGGAAGTAAAAATCTGCCATTTAACATGTCCTGCGAATGTCATTTAATCCACCCAAAACACACTTTTTGTAAGCCATGATCATATCGTTTAGAGAAATGAGCCGAAAACCAAGCTTGTTTTTGGTCTAAATAAAAAGAAGAATCTGAGATATTAGTGTTCCAGAATCTGCGTCCCCATAGACAGCATAAGACCACCCGATTTTCCATCTCCGTTGTTTTCCCGTTTTTGAGTGGTGCAGCCACTCCAAGGAACAGTGCATTCGTTATGCACTTAAACCACTTTGTAAGTTATTGTGAATTGAGTATTAAACCCGATACTCTTTTATGAGCCGTGTTGTTCTTTCACCCATGTTACGGGCAGTAAACCTAGACTTTAGAACAGTTCGTAACAGCATGAGAAATGGAGGGAGAGAGAGAGAGTTGTCTGCTAATTCCCCCACACAGTAACTCTGTCATTTCTCATAGGGTAAGTGATATTTCTCGCTGATTTCAAAGCCAATTTTTGGAACGGCCGTGGAATACAGTCGGACGAGTGCATTTTCACGGAGCTGCCGGCATCAGAGTGGCAGGACGGCGGGCACAGAGCACGGTAAAACCTGACAAAGTTGCTTATTACTACCAGTAGGTACTATTAATAAGTATAGGTACAATAATAAGGAATTGTACAGTAGTTATCTTTGTCGCACTATATAGCATCGCTCTTAATTTATTGCTATAAACTTGGTGATTTAATTCTGTGTAATCAGAATCAAAGTGTCATTGCAAAAGAGTATAAATCAGATACTGTTTAATGTGACTAGATTGGCCACTGTCACACACACACTGATAAAATACAGCCACAAGCAGATAGACAGAAATACGCACGTACACACACACACACACACACGTAGGATTCTTTACTTAATCCAACAAAGGACACAAATTGTTTCTGCCGAATGGGCCCGACACAGAATAGTATGTGCACAACAAGCAACTAAGTATAAAACAGGGCGTAGGTGTTGAACAACGAGCGTGTGCATATTTAGATGTTAAAAGAGCAAACAACAGCAAAATCAAGAACTCCCCAAGTGTGCACCTGCAGTCTCCTCAACCGTCCCGCACACACACCCACGCAAACAGGAAGACACAAACAAAATAAGAACACACAACACACAGTGAGGGAAACGCAACAACCTGAGTGGTCATCGTGCACAGCATACACGCACCCAGGCATATACAGTAGCGCACAGGGCTCCTGCCAGTGTTTGACATTCTACACATGAAACACTGCATGGGCTCTGAAGCCAAGTACATGATGCAACAGCACACATACAGTACTACGCACGCACAGACACAATTTCTCTCCATTTCAAAGACTGACATAAAAACTTGCACAGGCATGTAAGCAAGCACCAACACACCCTCGACAGTCTTTCGGCCCCCTGTGAGCATCAGCAACCACCCACCAAGCCAGCCAGCCAGCCTGCCTGCCTCTCGCCTCCCTTTGCAGGACTTGTGTGAAGATGTTGAAAGCAGGCCTGCGAGGCCTTTAGAATTGAAAAAACAAAAGGCATAATTCAGGAGAAAGCTCCACAACTCCAGGGCTGCTGAGCCACTCGCCGAGCCTCATCATTTGGACAAGAAAAGAGTGAGCAAGTGGGGCTGGGAGAGACGTGAGCAAATAGGGGAAGATGGGGGGGGGCGGGGGGGAGAGAGAGAGAGGAGAGAGACTGACGGATGGATGCTGGAAGAGATATCATACTGGGAGGGAAAGACTGATACGGGAGAACAAGAGAGAGAGAGAGAGCTAATGAAACAAACTCTCATATAGGTATGAATAAGGTTTATCTAGGTTCTCAGACAGACAGTAGTTTCCTTTCTCTCTGCCTGTAATATGGTATGTATAGTGTATACACAGTGGGCAGTGCATATATATATATACATATTCCCCTCCGAGGCAGCTTGTGATTAATGAAAGACTTTCAAAGGCTGTTCGTTCTTTTTACCTTTCAGACGTTAGTATGTGGAGTTATTCAGGTCAACATTAAAGGACTGGATGCTCAGCCGTGCAACACAATTCAATACATACCCGGTGGTGGAAAGGATATACTCAAATGCATAAATAAAAGCAGACATGGAGAAGAAGTAGCCTCCACTCATGAAAGACTTCAAATGCAAATCAAAACAGAACAAAAAAAAACGAAACAAAGTTCTAGGTTGCACAAATATTAAATATTCATTCAGTGTGAATGGCCCTTTTAGGTTTGCTCAACAGTGCCACTTTAGGTCACCCAGCGGTATTGCAACTGTTCGTACCCCAAACATACATACAGACAGATTTTAGATCGCCTCATATAAGAACTGTGTTTGAAAAAAACACATCATCCAGGCCGTTTCACTCACATGGATATGAAGAATCAACTGACAGAGAAAACACTAATGTTACTGCTGCAAATTACTAACATTTCTGCTAAAAACAGAATGTATCATATATGAGTGACTGACTGTCGTAAACGATACAGAGACACCTCCCCGACAATATCGCAGAGACAGTTTGTTTATTTTTGGACAACAATGCTTACAGTATATGAGACGATTTTAAGATGGCCCCATGTTATTCTTCATAGAGAAAAACTTCCGTGAACCAAGGGATGAGCGAATGATGTCAGGACTTTGGCGCTCTCTAGCGCCCTCCTTTGGCCAATTGGAGTAAGACTGGTTTCAGTACTACTTGGCATGACCCTCTACCATACTATAAAGTTCCATACAAATGAAAACCGACTGCATGGTAAAGCCAGAACTGCATTTTTTGGTGGAAGGAGGAGGAGAAGAAGAAAAGGCTTGGCCCCTTAATAATAATAAAACTAATTGGACCAGAGCCTCTTCCTGGGCCTACTGGAAGTGTGGATGTACAGATGACACCACAATGGCTTATATTTGGATCATGGTGATGATGTCATATTGATCACTCAAACATGGACGGCCTGCGCTAGTCATAATTTCTAGGCTTGCACCCCAGCGCTTTATGTGGTGCGTGATGTCAGACCTCAGCTCCTGGTCAGCCTACATAAGGCTAGACTTCCACTTCATCTCAGTGTGACATATACAGTTTTGTACTAAGGGATCTACCTAAGAGTGACAAGATAGAGACAGAGGAGAGGGAGGTAATATATAAAGGACATATTCTCCAACCCCCTGAGGAAACTAAAACTATTATCCCCATCACAGTCCATTTATAGCATCAGATTTGATGATGGGAGGAAGGAGTGAGTCCCGATATGCCCAGACTCAGGTCTCCTGTTCTGAGTGTCCATATTCCTGTGCCTCCACATTCCTCCATCAACACGTGAAGAGGAGCCACAATGACCTCTACTACCAAACACTGAGGAACGAACAGATCGCCTCAGCTGCCTGTCAGCAAATCAACAGCCCTGTAGTCAGCCAGAGACAAGGAGACACGGATGGACCAAAATATGACAGTCGTCAACAGTTTACCAAGAAAGTAGCTCAGGCCGGAGACGTAAAGACACATCGGACGAGTTGCACGGGAAAGAAAATCCACATCTGCAAACAATGTGACAAGAGTTTCATTAGTTTCAGTCACCTGGAGTTACACCTGCATATCCATACTGGAGAAAAACCGTACCACTGTAAAGAGTGCGACAAGAGTTTCAGTGTGTTGGGTAGTCTAAAGAATCACCGGCGTATCCACACTGGAGAAAAAACATACCACTGTAAACATTGTGAGAAGCGTTTCAGTGAGTTAGGTAGTCTAAAGAAACACCAGCGTATCCACACTGGAGAAAAACCATACCACTGTAAACAGTGTGGCAAGAGTTTCAGTCAAATGGGTAGTCTTAATGCGCACCAGCGTATCCATACTGGAGAAAAACCGTACAACTGTAAAGAGTGCGACAAGAGTTTCAGTGTGTTAGGTAGTCTAAAGAATCACCGGCGTATCCACACTGGAGAAAAAACATACCACTGTAAACATTGTGAGAAGAGTTTCAGTGAGTTAGGTAGTCTAAAGAAACACCAGCGTATCCACACTGGAGAAAAACCATACCACTGTAAACAGTGTGGCAAGAGTTTCAGTCAAATGGGTAGTCTTAATGCGCACCAGCGTATCCATACTGGAGAAAAAACATACCACTGTAAACAGTGTGACAAGAGTTTCAGTGAGTTAGGTACTCTAAAGAAACACCAGCGTATCCACACTGGAGAAAAACCATACCACTGTAAACAGTGTCACAAGAGTTTCAGTGACTTAGGTAATCTAAAGAAACACCAGCGTATCCACAATGGAGAAAAAACATATCACTGTAAACAGTGTGACAAGAGTTTCAGTGCGTTAGGTAATCTAAAGACACACCAGCGTATCCACACTGGAGAAAAAACATATCACTGTAAACAGTGTGGCAAGAGTTTTAGTGTGTTAGGTAATCTAAAGACACATCAGCGTATCCATACTGGAGAAAAACCATACCTCTGCAAACAGTGTGGCAAGAGTTTTAGTGTGTTAGGTAGTCTAAAGAATCACCAGCGTATCCATACTGGAGAAAAACCATACCACTGTAAACAGTGTGACAAGAGTTTCAGCCTGATTAATAGCCTGAAGAGACACCAGTGTATCCAGAATAAGGACCCATTTACACTGGCAGCCAAATCCAGCCTGAATCAGATCTGAGCCACATCCGGATTGGAATCTTGTTTAAATGGAGTCATGTAACCCGTTACTCATTTAAACTAATCAGATTTCAATTTTGACGCTAAATAGTATTTGAAAAGTAAACTCACATTCATATTTTAGACATCAACGAAACTACTAAGCTTTTATTGAGAAGGTATTATTCTTCCGGTTTGAGGAAAAGGAAGTTCTGGTTTGAGGGTTCCGACCTGATGACTACAAAAAATGACTACAACATGACGAAACAAATCAATATCATCCGCTCCGGACCAGATCACACAGCAATTTAGTAACACAGACCAGGCTTTCCCCCCGAGGTGCAAAGCCTGGTGACGCGAGGTTAGGAATAGGGACCCACATTGCTGTTCCATGACTAGCACCACGCAAAATCTGTAATGACGCTGCTCAACAACGACACCTCTACTTAACTCTATTGGACCCTCAAACTGTCTGCTAAAACAGCTAACTCCACCACCTCTCCCCCTCTCGTGCAAGTAATTTACAATATATAAAGTCAGATTTGATGAGGCAGTATTGCTTTGTTTTCTAAATATAAGGTTTTCTTTCCTGAAAAAAAATGTATATTTCATTTTCTGGTGGTTTCTTCCCGACAGCAGAGATACATTATGCATCACAATAACGCATCTAGTAGGCAATAATTTATTCTCCGATAGCATATGTTGTCTGTTGACTGAGTGGTCATTGTCTTTAAGGCAGTGGTAACCAACCTTTTCAAGCCCAAGAGCCCATTTTATTCCCAATTGTAAGCCAAGATCTACCACTAAAACGTCTTAGAAAAAACACTTGTTTTTTTGCTATTTCTGACAGGCTCAATGCATGTGCACACTGGATGTGAGAAGAGTTTCAGTGAGTTAGGTAGTCTAAAGAAACACCAGTGTAAGAAGACACAAAGACTAAAGCTTAAATTAGAATAAATACTTATAGAAAGTTATATTATCAATGTCAAATAATATTAAGACAAATGTATTAGAAATAAAAAATATTAGGACAAAAATACAAATACATTTCTTTGAGGTTTTTTTTAAATAAAACAAAATGCAAAGGACATGAATTGCTTTTACAGCACAATATTTTGTTTCTCATTTCAATGAATATTCACATTGGCAGATGTTCAAATGACATAGGCATAACATGACCATATATATTTGCACAGATATGTGTCTCAGGGTCAGCCCACCTTTAATGCTGCTGTGACTGCACTTTATCTGCAAGCGTTTTGAAATCTGGTTCATATTTAGTGATTGCCAGTCTGAGGGTCTCTTTTAGATGTGAGTCAGTCATACGAGTTCATGATAGCGTCCCCGACACGTTGAATACTAAACTTATTTGTAAAGTTTGAACGCCAACTTTTAACCAAACGTGGGAGAAACACTGTGCACGGCTGCACGCACAAATAAAGAGAGCACTCGCACACGCACATGACGGATTATTATCGATCAAAACAATCCTGCGTCGCTTACAAAAGCATGTGTTGCACAGCATGAATGATAAGTAATCACCGACCTGGCTGGATAAATATCAGTGGTCCATATCCATTGTGTGACCTGCTTAACGAGCAACGGTAGGCAGCTGAAAATTAATTAAAATTATCTAAATCTACTGTAGCTGTGTGTCAGATGTTCTGTCTGAAGTAGTCAAAGCCAAGGAGAATGTTACAATTTAATTCACAATCGAGCATCTTGCCCTGCATCGAATATCCCATGATAGAACAGCAGGATAAAAACGGATAGTCTGTCTATCATGCATACATCCATGCACTTCCTTCAAAACTGTGGCTTTCTTGTACCAATAGTTAGAATCTTCAACTCTCACTGTGTCATGTTTTGACAGCGGCACTAAACATTTTGACACTTTGTCATAGTGATATTTATCCAGCCAGGTCGGTGATTACTTATGCTTTTGTAAGCGACGCTAAGGATTGTTTTGATCGATAATAATCCGTCATGTGCGTGCGCGAGTGCACTCTTTATTTGTGCGTGCAGCCGTGCACAGTGTTTCTCCCACATTTGGTTAAAAGTTGGCGTTCGAACTTTACAAATAAGTTTAGTATTCAACGTAAGTGTCGGGGACGCTATCATGCTGCGTTCACTCTGACGCTCTGTGCTGCCTGCGAGGGAACAACAGACACAGGACAGCACATGAGCACAGAGTGCAAAAGGGGGAGGGCCGAGGGCGGTGCGGTGGAAGCAAGGGGAACAGATCTTCAAGCTAAAATGCATCGAGCCTCCGCTTTGATGTTTAGTAAGACGTCATCTGCAACCCTTCGTCTTAAGGCCTTGAAAACAGCCGTCTATTCAGATAGGGCTAATGCATTGTGCTGCCTTGGTTCCTTTCATCTTATACGTGTTGTTCTCGCATCTTTCTCTCCGCTATAAAAGCCCTGGGTCACTTGAGAGACATAATATGTAGTTACACTTAAAAGTCTGGTATTCTCTCTATTTGAATTGGGCTTATCTATAGCCTATGCAATAATGTAATGACATAATTATATTATCCAAATAGGCTATGAACTGAAGTTGAAAAAAAGATGCGATGAGTGTAGAAGAGATGGATGGATGCTGGACAGATAGTGTGGAGTGTGGACACTACATTTTAAATTCTAGCTCCAGCATATTGCATAGTAGTGCTGTCAGAACGAATTTCATAATATGAAAGAAATTCGAATATTAAAAAAAATATATATATTCGAAAGCTAAAATTGCCATTCGAATGGAGCTTTTATCATTTATTAATTCTATTTAATATATTTATTTTGTTTTATGTTATTTTATCCGCTCACTAAATGTATTGAGTAACGAATCTACCGCTGTGAAATCTCCACGGCCGCTTCCACTGCATGTGAAAAGGTGCACGTCCGGTCACGTCGCAGAAGAGGTCAATGATTGGCTAACGTAGGGCCAGATTTCAGGGTAAGCCAATCAGAGACAGTCTACAGGGTGGGCGGGCTTACTGGCTGTAACTCTTTTAATCACAGACACACAAACCCTTGTAACACATGCATAGATACGTCTAGTATACTACACAGACAGAAATCGCCGGTAGAACGAAAATCATAATACAGTCTCATGACACAACTTTATTGCACATCTGTGCTTGCCTTTCATCCACGCTTCTATAGCCTTTTAAATCTCATTTCCCATCCACGGGCACAAGCAAAGTGGTATCAGCATCTTCCACCCGATCTGTGGTGTTTTTTCTGACGAGGGTAGCAACTAGTTAGCATGGGAGCTAACATTAGTTTAACGCCAAGGAGTCCTCCTTAATAACACTATGGTACACGGGAGGCGGCCTTTTTTCCGACAGCATTCTAGCCGACGGGGCAACGGTCCTCTCCGCAGCGGGGGGACAATGCTGCGTTTACACGGGCAGACACAGACGAATGCTAATATCATTTGGAGCAGCTACTGTACACGTCTGTTTGCATCAACCTGTTGCTGGCTTCACAATGAATGATAGACTTTATCGTTGCGTCTGCCCGTGTGTAATGGTCAGGGTTTCAATGTCCACAGCAGGCAGACCTGTCAAAAACCTTGCACTTCCCAAAACTCACAAGACATGCCAGCCACGTGTATTATTATAGGCTAAATATGAGCTAAAATAAACAATGTAAATATTCGAATATATTCGAAAATTACAAATAATGAAGCAATGAAATTCGAATTGGATTATAGAGGTGAACTGACAGCCCTATTGCATAGTGGTGGCAAACCATGCATTTTGAACTACTTTCATTATGTTATGTTATTTGTAAGCCACACTGTTATATTATACCCAACGTTTGGGTGGGTGTCCTTGATAAGTCACAACATACGCACCTACACTACTAGTATGCAGATACACTTCACAACTGGACACATGGATGTTGTTGCCGCAACCTAACCCGTGACCTTTACTCTGAGGTACGTCTTTCTCACTAAAAAGCCCCAATCTACAGCTCTTATGTCCCCCTCCAAACAACAGTAGGTCATTTGTTGGCGTAAAGTGATGCACCATCGACAGCTCTCCTCTCGACCTTTTCCCCGCGCAGTGATTTGACATTTCCTTTAGAAAGGCCATGGACAGATCATGTGTTTGTAGTCTGGTGTGGGGATGCCTCCCATACGAGGACTAATGAGCATTTCTATGGTGTGAGACAAGCTTACGTAGCTTACGTTGTACGTTGCTAGTTTGACAGCAGTTTATGTGGTGCTATGCATCACCGCTGACATCCAACGTGTAGTAGATAAAGTAATGGCTCGAACAATGTCAACACTACAGAAATGCAGTAAGACGTGAACGGTACAGTAATTGATTACAGATTATGATGACTAAACATATTTTATAGAGTTCTAGATTGCTTTATGGTTGCTCAGGAACACATTTGATAATGATAAAAGTAATGAATGCTTTCTTAACATGACAAGTTGCCCATTAAAACCACTTAAGCCCCTATATGCTTCGCAAAGCAACAAATAGTAAACATTTGCTGAAAATGTAAGTATACACCAAACAAACAAAATTATAAATGTCCACTACAACAAAATAGGGATGCCAGAAAGGGGGAAATTAAAAGGCAACTGCAAAATAATCGAATTACAATGCTTTGTCGGAGCAATTGTTTTCTCTCTCCAGCATATCATAGTTTGATAGGTACCAATAACAACTGTGCATGAATATAAAAATAAATTCCACTAAAAATGAATTGGTTCAGATTAAGAATACAAAAAGTTGGTTTTGGAACTGGAACCAAAAAATGGACCCTAGTTCCGTGAGAGCACCAAGGTTCCAAGAATATAGGACGGAACCAGTTCTAGAACCATTTATTTTGGTGGAAAAGGGGCCTCAGTGTGATATGGAAAAAAGGCCCATCATTGGGTGCCTCCCGCGAGTGGTTTCATGCCCTGCTTCTCAATTCCAACGGTTCAATTCTCAGCCACCTCAATCCAATTCTATAACAAGCATCCCCATCTCAAACAGCACGCCAGAGCTCTTGTAAAGATCAAAGAATAGATTAAGAGCTGCAGCTGGAGTTGATATTTTACCAGCGCCCTCAAATGAGTAATTTCTAGTTTGTGTGCGCGTGTGTGCGTGCGTGTGTCACAGCGATGATTTGATTGGCTGAGGGCTTAAAAAGTGAGGATAAAAAGTGAGGACAGAAAAGTGAGGACGCCAGTAGTGATTGGCCGGTGTGTGATGATGTATGATATGATGATAAGAGCACCCCTCACTTCATTTTTATTTTATTTGTCTTCAAAATGTCTTCATGAAAGTAAACGTAAGAATTAGGCCTAATACATAAATTAACTGTTTTTGCCAACTACATATATATTCGTACCCGCACAACTTTTACAGATTGAGGTCGGAGTACATTTCAACATGGCATCACCTAACGTACAAAAAGGGGAGGGGGGGGGGGGGGGGTTGCTGAGCTAAGGATAACCCTGCCAAGGTCTGGGCAAAGAGACTGGCTACCAGGCAGGCCTCCAGCCAATGTTCATACACACACGCGCACGCACACACACACACACACACAAAACATCGTCTGGCAGAGAGCAGGGCTATCTGGCTTAGATCATCTCTCTCGCTCTCTCTCTCTCTCTGTGTATTTCTCTTCATCCTCTTCGTTCTAATCTCCTCCTGGGGAGAGAACTATTGGCCACACAGCTACGCCTCCACCTCACGCAGCGAAAGAGAGACGTACACAGACATACGAAGAGACGGACGGATGGGTAAATAGCCAACGAGGGAGGAAAGAGGGACAGAGAAAACGAGGTGCACGACAAAGAGGAACGTTAAGAGAGAAAGACAGGAGAAGAGAGAGGGGAAAGATAGTGAGTGATAGAGAGAGAACGACCTGTCAGCTTGCCTGCTTGGCTTGGGGCAGACGAGGGGATTTGGGCTGGGGATTTGAAGGCTTCCCCTGGACCGTCTCCCTCTCCCAGATCTCTCAATCACATTGAGACTGACAGATCTCACCTGACAAGCAAATCACAGCCGGAAAACGTCCTCGAGTAAATGCATAAAAGAGAAAAGTGATAGCGTTGCATATGTGGTCATATTCGCCTCAATGGTTCTAACAAACGGACAGTGCAGTGTAGGATAAATCTATACACAGTGGACATATATATATACATTATATGATATAACGCCACACCAGTGTGCCAAAATAAGGTTTTGTTGAGAGAGGCATCATACGATAACAACACCATCGACTTCAAACTCTCTAAACCTTGTTTTAAGTCTTAATTGACACACATGATCATCATTTATTTCGGGTCTCTGCTTGGTATAATTTTGCCCCTAACTGCTTTCATTCCGTCTCTTAACACACATCTGGGACACTGAGGTTATGATTGCCTCCCATACAAAAGATGATGATAGCCTATTCAAAAAGCAGAATTACAATGTGGATGATTGCCATTAGAAGGGGTTTGTTTGGGCTCTGGAATGGGAACCAAATGGCCATTAGCATTTACTGTATTGTTCTTAGTTCAGAAATGTTATGAATCTCACTGAGCTTTAGGGCATATATATTACAGTAGGCAACATGCTACGTATGAGATCTGAGGACATAGGTTGAATAATTACACACACACACACACACACACACACACACACACACACACACACAGCGAAGTTATAGACAACTGAGAAATTAGATACATCTGTATAACATTTTGTGCCACCCCTTAACCCTAATCCCTAAACTAATTTGCCATTTTTTACTATTTAAAAAAAACCTTTTAAAATAGTTCAAATAGCCAACCTACAAGCTCACAATGTCTCGATGTAGATCGGCTAGTTGAACCATTTTAAAATGTTTTTCAAAATAGTAAAAAAATGGCAAATAAGTTTATGGATAAGGGATAAGGGTGGCGCAAGATGGAGCTCCATGCCTTTGGCTGTCCGGCCTGGCGGAGACTATAATAGCTGAATCCAAGACTGCATTCTGTGCTTGTTCACCTGGTGCAGTAGGCAGGCTACATAGATGGCAGGGGCACTAATCATAAAAACAGTGTCTGTCAGAGTACTGCCAGACTCAAAGGGTTTATAGACCTACCGCAATTTGTGCTGGAAAAAGTCATGCAGCAATCAGTGGTGCATGCAATCAAAACTGACAACAGTACCAAAGTGTGTGACATTGTTTGAAGGTGCTCTGTATGCAACTGCCACTATACACACCATGACAATTAGACTGAAATGAAAACATCTGTCACGACAAGTGACAGACAAGTTTTATATTTACGATTTTATACCATTCTAACTAAGCCCTTCTCCCCGTACCCAGCACACAAGTATGCCCTCTTATATTTGTCCGTGATGCTAGATCTGATAGATACGCACAGAGGCGGATTTACCATTGGGCTAGGGTGGGCTGCAGCCCGGGGGCCCCTGACTGGGGGGGGCTGGATATGCATCTGAGTGCGGCAGCTAATGTTTTTATTTAATATATGGCTCACGTACATGCAGTTGCTTCGGTAGGTACTTGTGTTTATGTCAATATTTATGACCTTAGTTCGGACATGGAAGGGATTTGTTTACCTTGAGTCGTCTTATGTCTAGCCTATCTGATAACTCAATTGCTTCCTTTGCGCTCTTATAGCGTTAGCGTGTCTCAACAACATTGTGAGTAGCAGTGGGGAATGGTGCGAGACGGCCGAGGCATGCTGTACATCATTCACTAACCATGTTAAGGCCCAGAAGAAGCCTGCATCAAAGGAGGCAAATGGGATAACAGGAGAGGTACATTCATTGTTCACCATGCAGACGAGACGGATGACACCTGGGTGGGTTTTTCTTACCCGTTCCAGAAAGTTGTAATGCACATTTCTCTGAATCAGACATGTACAGTACTGGCACACTGTGCATCTATTATCTTTATAGAGACATATTAAGGCTAGTTCACCAACAACACGTGTGAAATGAGCTACTACCCGTCTTGTGCTGGATAATCTGTCACAGTGGGAAGAATCGTTTATGGGAGTGGGCGTGCCTATTTTAAAGTGTATAATCAGACATCTTTCAGACAATTAAGCCCTAAACTCATGATGAATGCCCGCATAACACGTACAGTATTTAACACCTATTTCAGTAAATTATGTTAACCGACACAGCCTGAAACCTACATTTGGCTAATGTGTCTTTGGGCTCAGACCGTACTCCCGCCACACAGGCACAATCTCTCGCTCTCTCGCCGGCTGTCAGATATGGCTATACAAACGTCACATGTGTCATTACATTTCAGGTTTATGTACACTCGACTGTCATGTTAACTCGTGTATAGCTCCACTGCCATTAGTAAAACAGCCAAAAAGTCTGTGGAAATCCTGCTGCCTCTCCGATCTGAAGCTGTGCTTGTGGTGGTCATTCAAATCTGGAGATCACCACCACACCACAGCTACCAGTGCTTTTCAACCCTTTCCATATCAACTCGGTCCGTTATTGTGTAGACTTCTTGTAAATCCTCAACAACAATTTAGCTCTTGAGAACGTAACATGAAACCAAATCGATCCGTTTAAGGGTTTGATTTTACGCTCTCAAGAGTTAAAGATCTAATGAGGGTCCATTTGGTTACCAACTCTCCATCATTTAGCTGAGGACCGCCTGGAACCCCCTGAAGGACCACTGGTGGTCCCCGGACCACTGGTTGAGAACCACTGCCATAAATGAGTCACTCGACTCTAGCACACCACATACGTTGATTTCATAAATCTACACAGACAGTGAATCAAACTTTAAACTTGAAAATCCTTAATGAGCTTGGTGATTATCACCTTATTCTACTGTACCTTTACAGAAACCTGCTTTGATTTGCACCTTAAATCAATTCAGCATTTAGTCAGGTTGGTGTGACATCCTGTACATCGAACAGATGCTCAACACAAGCAATTCTCTTGAGTGTAGGTGTGTGATAACATTTCTAACACTGCATTGATATTCTAACGTTTATTTGAGTCTTGCATGCCACAACTACTGTGTAACTTGTAATGTTGGTGATGAACGAGCATCTAATAATAATAATAATAATCCTACATTGACAGACAGTAGGACGTCCTAGTGTTTCTCTCAGTATAAATTGCTTTGGACAAGAACCATGAGTTTGTTGCTAAACGTCACATAAACGAGGCCGTCTAGCCTTGTACTGAGCACACCGGCAGAATGACAATGAGCTAATCAATGAAAGTGACAGATTAATGAATGGGATCTATAGACAGCCAAGCACGACAATGGCGACTCCATTAGGCACAGGATATTTTAGAAAATACAGTTGTTTTGTGTCCGTCCATCCATCCATCCATCCATCTTCAACCGCTTATCTGAAGTTGGGTCACAGGGGCAACAGTTCTAGCAGAGAGCTCCAGACTTCCCTCCCCAGAGCAACATTAGCAACTTCCTCCTGAGGGATCTTCTCAAGGCGTCCCAAGGCCAGTTTGGAGATATACAGTAATCCCCCATCTGGCCCTTGGTCTGCCCCGGGGTCTCCTCTCAGTGGGGCATGCAGCGAGGACCTCTCTAGGGAGACATTCGGGAGGATATCCTTACTAGATGCCCGAACCACCTAAGCTGGCTCCCAAGCGAAGGAGCAGCGGCTCTACTCTGAGGTAGTGTGATATTCATCCATTGTTGGTTCCCCCATAAGAGTACGTTTTACTTTCATGGGAACATTAAAACCAAACAAAAAGCACTGCAGTCATATGCAACAAATCGATTCCAAGCCCATTTCAAACCGGTGCGTATTGTTGCATAAGAATTTAATTTCATAGTGTTGTATAAGTGCATGTTGAGCTGCTTCTCACATTAGCCCCACGGTGCGGGGCTTTGTGACTTTGTTGTTCTGCAGCTCTCCTGAGTTCATGTTTGAAGAGGATCAACTGCCGCTGGAGACTTCACAGGGCTGCCAATGTCACTGGCCCGCTAATCCTGTCGTAATACAGGGTCTGGACAGCAGCCACAACCACACTGTACCGTACCGTACCGTACCGTACCGTACCGGCCCCTAGGCTGCACAGAGCCACGTCTTCAGCATCATAGCTTGTGCTTATAAGTTTAAAGCTCACACCCCATTCACACATTAAAGTGTGGCGCTTAAAAGGAGTAGTTCAAGCAACAAAGAGAAATACTTATTTTCTATGAATTACACACGACACAATGACAAAAACCAAAAAAATAATAATCTCAAGCTCAATCAATTCAAGGCTTCATGGGGTGTGTAATTGATCTCACATCATGTCAGGGTCGCAATTTGAGATTGTAGATCAGCTACTTTTGCAATATTTTGGAAGATTAACACATCTGCCAAAGCATATGCACTTAGTCATAGCACACTTTATCACATAATGCCAAAGCATATGCACTTAGTCATAGCACACTTTAACCTAAGTAAAAGTGCCTAATAGCTCTGCTTGTATCTGCATGGTGAATGGGAAAGAATATAATATGTCCTTAAATGTCTTCTTGCTTCATGCTTGGGTGTTGTGAACTCAAGGTTTTGGGACACAGTGTGTGTTTTTACTCGCTCGACTCATTGGAGAATTGGCTAGATTTATTCATCATGACCTCTTCCGACTCAGATTCCCCAAAACAGAGTGTGTGTGTGTGTGTGTGTGTGTGTGTGTGTGTGTGTGTGTGTGTGTGTGTGTGTGTGTGTGTGTGTGTGTGTGTGTGTGTGTGTGTGTGTGTGTGCGCGCGTGCACGCAGCCACCTGCACAGATGATTGCCCGTTTGTTCTGTGTTACTCCTGATGACATATTGATTGCTAGTCGGAAAGCCTAACAAAAAACAAACACCGACAGCAGACAAACCTTCTTTCTGGAAAGTCTCCAAGTCTATAAGCTCTAGTAATTACGGCACACGGTGAACAAAGAGGATTGTCTTAGGTTTAATTAAATTACAGGGTCAAACCGGAAGACACACTTGCATGGAGACATGGAACAAAGCCTTTTTGTTGGTCCACTCAATGCCACTTGATACGCAAGTTCCTCGTCTTTTGAGGTATATTGCCGGCTTTCTCATTCTCATCAAGCATTTCATCTGGGCTGCCGGTCCTCGCATCAATAAACCAATATCATCTTGGCCACTGAGAACAAGATAGATTTTCTTCTTTTTTTTCTTCTTCTTTTTTTCACTTGGGCATAGCTGTTGTGAATCAAGAGTCCAGGGATTCATTGGGGGCTAAGATTTCCGATGCGGGGCCATGCACGTGTACAGTACGTATGTATGTGTGAGCCAACTTTATAATGACTGTCTATGGATATTCTCATAAATGTGAAATATGACTATGGCCGTGTCCTTTGTCAAGACAGTCGTGGCCAAAGAAATTTTAAATGTGTCAACCAGTGAGGCTTAACTATGAATTTTAATTGAGACCTTTACCCGTCATGAAAGAGTATTAGGACGTACATTATCTCAGGTAGGAGTGTCATATTTCACATTATACTGCTGTCACCATCCAATTATATAGATATTGTTACACACCGGATAACAAAAACAATCTCCCAATTTCCCCTTGTTGCTATAGTATTACACAAGCAGGATTTTTAACTGCCTCATAGGCTTAGTCGTCTGGTCAACAAAAACACTTTGAAGACCTTAACAGGAGCCCTCGTACAAGGTTTCTTTGACTATGCATCCACCTCTTGGTACCACAGCACCTCAAAGGCCCTTAAAACAAGGCTCCAGACCTCCCAAAACAAACTGGTCAGGCTCCTACTTGGCCTCACTCCCCGAACCCACCGAACCCCTGCCCACTTTGACAGGCTGGGATGGCTTAGGGTCGACGACAGAGTACAGCATCTTGCAATGGGTCTGGTCCACAAGATTCGATACACCACTAAGATACCCATGTACCTGTCTAAATACTTCCTTAATGTAAACGAAGTCCACACCCACAACACCAGAGGGAGTGCAACAAACCATGTACAACCCAGATTCGGCACAAACAAGGGACTAAATTCTTTTCGCTCCTATGCCACCAAAATGCTTCGACTGTCATGTTTTGATGAATTGAACAATGTGGACCCTGTTGTAAACAAGTGTAATGCTTAATTGGGTCGCCCACTCACAGTTGACAGTCTCTGTATTGAGTTTGTGCTTGAAATGTACTGTAATTCTACAAACTGTTAATAAATATTTCAATCAATCAATCAATCAATCGTTCAATAATCCATAGATATCGTTGTCGCCAAATTTAAATTTGTTGTATGCCTTAATTGTTGATAGGACAGTAGGCCGACAGGAAATGGAGAGAGAGAGAGATGAGGAGTGACACGCAGCAAAGGCCGTCGGGATCGGGACGCGAACTCAGGCTACATTGTAGCCCATTTGTTCTAATTTCTCAACATTTCCGAGGTGAAAGTGATTATAGGTCTGTGTGTTTTTCAAATCGTGAACCAATGAAAAGTATAATAAAGAGCTTGTAACTAAATAATACTACACTACATTCTATTTCCAAAGGTACGTACATGGTTTCCAGCCAACAGCAACAATACAATATTATACAGACACTTTGTACGTGTGACCAGCAAAAGATAATTCAATCACAATCTCCAATCAAATGCTGTTTGGGATTTGGATCATTATTTTTCGACCACATTCCTAAATACCTACAATCACACGACTAAATCAGTAAACGGAAACAAATGCTGCATGTTACTTTGTTCATTGTGATTCATGAAGGCGGTTCTGTGTCAAAAGGTTTTAACCCATTCTGACCTGAGATCAGATTCATACGAGGTTTCCACTGGACACACACTGGTCTGATTAACCCATTCTGACCTGAGATCAGATTCTAAAAATGTCAGTCGCTCTTCGATTTTTCAAAAAATAGCAGACCTACAAGCTCGTAGTGCGCCACTCGGTGGCGCGCTATGAGCTTGTAGATCTGCTAATTTTCAATAGCTAAAGCATAACATGATGCTAGGTGGAGGTTTTCAAAGTGGGGTCCAGGGTCCCCCAGGGGTCATTGAGGGGGTACCAGGGAGTCCCCAGAAAAAAGGAGGAACAATTTAACCACTTTAACCCCAAGTTATTTATTTTTTTCTATAATTTTTATCCCACGATTTTGCAACCCATTTTTCCCGCAGTGTCAATTATCTAATGCAATCCTGGGCGCTACTCTTCCTCTGCCAACCTGGGGGGGGGGGGGGGCAGCGGACTGACCTCATGCTTCCTTCTATGCATGAGGAGTCCAAGCTGCTTCTTTTCACCTGACAGGGGGGAGTTTCCCCAGCCGGACGTAGTGCAATACAGTGCATGTCTATACTAGTTAGAGGTTGAGAGAATATTTAATCTCTACCTCACTCAGTTTCATCCTTACATTTTTCCACCCGTTGTTTTTTTATCAATACAAAAGAAAATCACATTTTCATCAATGACGAAGCAAAGTAAGGCGACTTTAATGAATCCTTTACGCTGGGTATTCTTATCATCATGCTTAGGTTTAGGTACACTGCAATACTCTCATTTGTATTTAACCCAAGACACATCAATGAACAAACATTATGTGCATGTGATTGGGCCTACCGGGCATACATTATTTTCATTTATCATTGCCATTGATCGGGGACTTGGTGCCTGTCTTTTAACATTTTTTGAATACTTTTGAGAGGTTTTGAATGCTTTAAACTTATATGGACCTCATACAGGTAGGCTCACTACTTCACTCAGCACCCGCTGCTATTTTTCAGCATCCCTAATTCACTATTTATTGTTCAGGTCAGCTTAGATGACAAATCTACAGTATGCTGTCACGTTAACCATCTATAAAACTAACTTAACTTTACGTGATATTTATGTGGCCTTGGCAATTAGTGATCGTGCACTCATCTCATTACAATAGATAATGAACTGTCTTCAGCAGAACTAGAAGGTTAAAAAGCAACCTATCCAACATAATATCTCCTAATTGCAAATGACAGAGTGGACACACAGGTTCATTTCACTGAATTAGCACAGCCGTCACAAAAGGATGCGAAGACAGCTGGCAAAAAGTAGTGCGGTAAGTGCGTCAGTCTTAAATAGACACATCAAATAGGCTATTGCACAGGTGCTATAGCAACAACTGATTGAAGAAGAAGATAATATAACCGTTCACTGCTTTTGTATTCCCAAATGTGGTTTATTTCTTTGTTGCATTATTTCTTGCTGCGAGCTCAACAATTCGACCAGTGCGATCATTGTCAATTTAGATCACTTTCATAAACCAGTATTCTTCATACACCATCAAAATACATCTTTGAACAGGTTATTTATATATTTATTATATTACAAGGACTAAACTTGACTTGATATTCATACTGTTTTTTCTTCATAATAATGAATGATAGTTAAGTATTTCTATATAAAACCAAGTCCCAGCCACCGACATGAGGGAGCCGTAGTAGACAGACATTTTATTGATTTATTCTAAATGGTTCTCCGAGCTATTAAGTCCTAAGTCTTTATTTTGATAAGCAATTTTTTACATTTTGGGTAATTTCTTTATGGTGTGTATAACATTGTGGGTCCATTTGAAACAGATTTACATGATTATATTGCTTTTACAGCAAGCTCACAATGCGACACATTGTGAGCTTGTAGGTCGGCTATTTTCAATTGGCCGAAATGTATAAAGGGCTGAAGTGGTTAATGTATGTTTTGTAATAATAATCTAAATCCGAGTATCTGTAGTAATCTGTAGTAAAAGTGCAATATTTGCCTCTGAGATGTTATTTCTAGCTTCTATCAATGAGCTGACATCACCACACAGCTTAGTCACACTGCGTGCATGCGTGCGTGATTACATGTCAGATGTTGAAAACGCAAACTACGTTCCAACATCCCATACAAAACGGCAGGTGTACAAAGCAGCGATAATGAGGCTCGTTCCTGGCATTTACTTTGAGGCTCTATAAATACCTAGAGAGCTCAAGGTGGCGTGGACAGGTGAGGGCCTGGCTGACTGTCAGGTGAAATTATGTTCAATCAAGATGTGTCCGCTCCCTGCGGAAGCTTAACCCATTCTGAACGGGAACCCATTTTGGTGTTAGCATCATGTTATGCTTTAACTATTGAAAAATAGCAGATCTACAAGCTCATAGCGCGCCACCGAGTGGCGCGCTACGAGCTTGTAGGTCTGCTATTTTTGAAAAATCGAAGAACGACTGACATTTTTCTAGAATCTGATCTCAGGTCAGAATGGATTAATCAGACCAGTGTGTGTCCAGTGGAAACCTCGTATGAATCTGATCTCAGGTCAGAATGGGTTAATAAAGAATGGGCGGCACTAATGCAGCACTGTGAATGGAATGAGCAGTCGGGGTCAATGTGTGATTGATGTCATTAAACTTCAAACGTGGTCAATCATGAGCTCCATCCATGATATATCAATTGACCTTTGACAGCCACATATTGCTGTTGTAGTCCGACAGCAAAAAGCTGCCTCTCACATCTCTGCTTACACCACGTCACAAATGAGACTTGTTGTGAGCTTGTAGTTTTTGCCTGTTTTTGAAAATGTTTCACTAAGGCTACCAAACATCAGTAAATTCAACACCGGACTCAAACAGCTGGCATCAGACAGACATGCTCCAATGGCACATATACGACGAGGTATAATTCAACTACACCAAGTCTTCTTAGGCTGTCTTTGTGTCCCAAGAGCAGGCCTGTCTCGGTGAGCTGCAGCCCTCGTTAGATAACTGACTTCCAGGAGGAGTTGAAATTGGTTAAAATTACATTCATCTCTCCCCCCCCCCCCCCCCCCCCCCTCTCACACACACACCTCTTCACCTACAGTAATGCCTTGACTCACTGTATTTCCGCGTTATGTCATGTCATGGTGTCAGAACTTAGAAGCCTTCAAACTCTTTAAAAGGTTGTCAGTACCTGAACAGGTTCACTGGTTCGCTGCAGTGTATGTACTGTGCACAACCATCCAATGAAGTTAAAGCCAACAATGGAAAATCCACTCACTTTCATGTTGCGCCTGGCATCAGCGCGGGAGGTGCATTTGGAGTAGGATTCGCTTTGACAATTACCTACTTATGCTGCCAAAAGGATTGTTGATGGAGAGCTTTTCACAGTTGGATTGCTTTATGACCATTTTACCCGTACCTGAAATTTTGTTTTATTTGTTGGCCAGCTTCTGTCTACAGCTGAGAAATGTATTTAATTACTATTTTTTTGTGCCACATTTCCAGAATGTGTGGGGTATAAAAGCGTTCCATTGAATCTGAATCCAGTATAAAATCTGCTGATTCAATCCAAAACAGACTGAATCCCTTATCAGAGTAAAAGCGGCCATGTCTTTCCGGCACCCCAGAGCTTCTATTTTGAAGGAATCCCGGCACTGATTGTGTTAATGTAAGGGGGATGGGGGTTCTACTCTGTGTTTAACTTTGTAACATACTGTAATAGCTTTGGGCTGGACGCTCAGGTGGCGCAGGGGTAAGGCATCTGGTTTGGTCAAGCATACGGACATATTTCCCAGGGAAATTTGAGGGAAGGAAGCAGGGCAGGGAGGATAACCTTTTTCACTGCACATACGGGCTGAGGCAGTGCCTCTCAGCGGGGGGGATGTTGAGTATAGTAAAAAATTATAGAAGGCCATAAGGAATACATTGTGACTGTTGTGGAATAACATGTTTTTACAACCAATCATGCAACCATTCTCTTAAAAAAAAATCTTTACAATCGTACAACCATTCTGTTAACCCATTTTGACCCGAGATCAGATTCTACATCCTGACAGTTTTTTTAAAAAGCTATGTTTCTATGTCAGTGGTTCTTCTGTTTAAAAAAAAATATATATATATATATTTTTGGTGTTAGCATAACATAATGCTAACACCAAAAGGGGTTCCCGCCCAAAATTACAGCAGTGATTCGTTATCGACACATAGTTCAAAGTTGACATATACAGCTCGCAGCCACCTATGCTTATGCAGCCAGCAAGTTTACAATCAAAGAGTTTGTGTGTAATTTACATAAAATAACTTTCAGATCACAATCTAGCGACTCCAATTCAGCCTCATTACTTCCTCATCTGCGTCTAATTTCCCTAATGCCACATCTAATTGATAATTAGGATGTTCCTTAAGTGGCTGTCATTTTGGAATCCATCCACTTTGGCCCCCGAACCCTCTTTCATTTCCCCTCGGTCGACGCTCATGCATCATCAAGCCAATTCACGGCAACTTGGCCCTTCAAGAGTGGAGGAGGAGGTCAAGGTTTTCAATCACAGCAGAGCGTCGTGTAAAGCTTGGCTGCATCTTTCTGCCCCAGGGAGCTCCGTCAGGATGTTTCTATATGCTACACCTCAGCGGGCCGAGAATGAAATTATTTTGGGGCTGAAGCCATTAGGGGCACCATTTCCCTAGCACCCCTCTGCCACTCATCCCCTCCTCTCGCCTCTGTGTGTTATTTTGCCTGTCTCGCCTGTCTTTGGTTTAATATATTATCGAGATTGGCTGGGTAGCATTTGCCCCCCCAAAAAAAAAGAGCAGTCCGGGCATTTAAGCTCAATGTAGCCTCGGTACCCAGGCTTTTGTGGCTCAATGTAGCCTGACAGCGCGGCACAGGTAACGAAGTTCGAGTCCCAAGCCCGACGGCCTTTACTGCGTGTAATTTCCCGTGTCTCTCTTCACCAATACTATAATCCAATAAAGGCAAAATATCTGCCAAAAAAAAGAATAATCTAATTTCCTATGATGTGTTGATGATATGATGACGCTCAGCAAAATACAAGCACATTATCGGCGATGAAGCCAGTGGATCGGACATAATTATGACCCGTGTGTGCCGAGAAAACGGTGGGAGTGAGAAACACGCAGCAAACGTTTGGGGTTGCTCTGTAAATAAGGCCGAGCAAGAACAACCACACTAACAACCACACCAACTAGTACACTAACAACCACGCCAACTAGTACACTAACAACCATTAACTAGTGCAGTTCTGGAGAACCGCTCATGCGTTACTGCCCTGGATCCTCACTCAGAAGTATGAAGCTGTTGGGAAGATAAACTGGATGGGTGTATGCCTTTATGGCTCAGCCAGTTGGTGAAATGACTTGTCTCACGTCATGTGTCTCTCCTATCTCCCTGTCCTTGGTTCTGGCCTGTCTCTCTAGTCTACACTGTCACTGACCTATCTGAAATAAAGAACAAAATGCCAAAAATAAATCTTGGGGTCTGTGGGAGCAAGACAAAGACAAGAATAGAAAATAAATCTATAATGAAAACAGATGTAGTGCAAGTAATGATACAAGCAAGGTGCTGTAATAAAACAGATATAGTGCATTTAATGGTAAAATAAAGTAGTAAGTAATCCACAGGGTGATTCACACTCATGTCCATTAGTATTCGATCGATTGATTGATTGATTGATTGATTGATTGATTGATTGCTCAGAAAGTGCATGCTTTAAAATTACTGAAGTATTCAAAAGTACAAATTACAAAGTGCAAATACCAGTAAATCAAATATATCATAATAGCCAATCCTCAAACCACCATCACGAGTTGTGAGCTTTAAGAGCTGCTATTTTCGCTATATTTAAAATACGGCTTAAGTGATTTATTCATAATGTATACTTCTTATCATTCCTAGAACTTTAGTGGAGTGAAAGTGTTCAGAAATGCAGATACATAAGAATCCATGAATACTCAAGAGTGGCGCCCTACGAGCTTGTAGGTCTGCTATTCTAGAAAAATCGTGAAAATATTTAGAAGATTTAGAAGAATTCTATAAAACTTTGAGGTCAGGCCTAAATGGGTTAAATACAGTACTCAAGTAAATGTACTCTCTCCAGCATGCAGGCTCAGAGTGGAGCCCAGCTAGCAGAACAGCACACTGTCAGCACAGCAGCACAGAAAAGAAGAAGAAACGTGACTGTCATTAGTCCTCATTATATTACCACAGACGGCCTTGTTAAAATGAGATTTACTCATTTCTCTCAATACTCATTTCCACTCGTCTGTCAGGCATGGATTAACATGGTGTCATGTATTGGGGGTGTGGCATAAAACAAGCACAACGCGCTGATTAGTTATGTGTGTGAGTGAGTGAGTGAGTGAGTGAGTGAGTGAGTGAGTGAGTGAGTGAGTGAGTGAGTGAACGAGTGAGTGAGTGAGTGAGAGAGAGAGAGAGAGAGAGAATGGAGGTCGGTATGGGATGGATCCCGGGGCAAGGCAACGTCTCCTCATCGATCACATATTTGTGGCAGCCATATCTGATTGAGATGTCAATAACAGACACGGTGGAACCCTATGAGAGCATGCAGGGAATTGTGAGCACATCAATTTAAGGTTTGCATTGTCCCGTCTACTCCACTGACTTGCTGTATAATAATTTGACCAGCCAAACTGTGGTATGGTGACTCGAGAGTGCCTGGAATGCTAATGAAAAGGGAATGAAACGGATTGACTACAGCTCCTTTGAATGATGTTTACTATACACACAGAATCTAAATAGTTCCACCATTACTCGCATTCCTGTGGCAACCATTATATATGTCAATACATCTTTAAAAAGGGGGAAAAGAAAAGCTATTCTCTGATATATCAATCATTGTATTAATTAAACATATTATATTTTTGAACACTCA
Organism: Protomyctophum bolini; assembly: GCF_963924005.1. NCBI lineage: Eukaryota > Metazoa > Chordata > Actinopteri > Myctophiformes > Myctophidae > Protomyctophum > Protomyctophum bolini. The sequence continues at coordinate 34,438,323 of NC_137874.1, read as the reverse complement.
AGTCCCCTTTAAAAAAAAGCCTACCTACAAGTTCACAATGCAACACGTTTTGAGCTTGTAGATCAGCCGTTATCTTTTTTTCTGACACCAGTAAACTCTACATACTATAATACGATGGCTGCAAGCACAGACATACCTGTAGTGTCGTAGAATACATAAAAACTATTCAATTAGTTGAATTGCTTTGTGTATACAACAATGCAAATTACATTAGCACTGCAATGGAAAATCCTGTTTAGGTTTAACGTCAAGCAAATTACCAGTCATTTTTAGTGAGTGATAATAGTCCATGTAAGTCCATTGCCGGACTGGAAACCAATTCATACCCCTAGCAGTCTCACACCCACTGAGGCGGCAGGCCACATACCCGGCTGCCTTTTTAGAGACTACTGACTACTGAAAAGGCCTAGGAGTAAAACATGATTTGCATCTCGGGAACAATTAATACCGCCAAACGCTGTTGCACGAGTGTGACACAATGTGCTCTTTTTCACGCTCATCTTTTTTAATAGCCATGTCTATTCTATGCGCTGATTTACACATTTTAATTATGCAGTGCATCCATTTAGGCTAACAGTCAACAACCCTCTTTTCCCCGTGTACACAACACTCCAATCTGCATAACAATCACAGCAGCAAAACGCATAATAAGACATTAGTCTTTTTTCCTCTCTTCCATTTTACTTACAAGTTTGTAATAGTTAAAGAATACATAAATAATGCCTTTTTTATCACTTGGCACTAATGCACTACTAATAGGATTCAACAGAGTCTGGATGAGTTTGTTTCATCTCAAAGTTTGCTTAAATAATTGGAGGGGATTCATCAGAGAATAGTTGCATTAGAATGCTTTTTTTGTTTAGTTTAGTCTCTTTTAAATAGCCTTTCTATCAGTACTGTATGTATACATAAAGGATTTTGTCCTGATGACAATGGTGCAGAATAAGCTGACATCTCACAGAGTTTGACACTGACAATAAAAAAAACAGGAGATGCATGTTGTGAAAGCACAGTGCAAGATGTGATATCATGTATGTAAACGATAAACTACAGTATATGCCACCTACTGTACATCCACAATGAATGGCTGTTGTTGAAGCTTGTGCTGTCACAGGCAGTACAATAAATATTTAAACATATCTTAAAAATAGTGCATGTTACCCTAATGTGTGGTGTTGTTGGTTGACATACCTGGTGGCTTGTCTTGGCAGCTGGTGATGATCTGACACTCTTGGTCAGAAAATGATCAATCATTATGAACAGGAATGACAGCGTAGGAGCTCTGAAAGGGATGAGTGACATAGTGATGTACATTTAGTGATGCGGATCTTTATCTAGTACAGTAGGAGCTCTGAAAGGGATGAGTGGCATAGTGATGTACATTTAGTGATGCAGATCTTTATCTAGTACAGTAGGAGCTCTGAAAGGGATGAGTGGCATAGTGATGTACATTTAGTGATGCAGATCTTTATCTAGTACAGTAAGAGCTCTGAAAGGGATGAGTGGCATAGTGATGTACATTTAGTGATGCAGATCTTTATCTAGTACAGTAGGAGCTCTGAAAGGGATGAGTGGCATAGTGATGTACATTTAGTGATGCAGATCTTTATCTAGTACAGTAGGAGCTCTGAAAGGGATGAGTGGCATAGTGATGTACATTTAGTGATGCAGATCTTTATCTAGTACAGTAGGAGCTCTGAAAGGGATGAGTGGCATAGTGATGTACATTTAGTGATGCAGATCTTTATCTAGTACAGTAGGAGCTCTGAAAGGGATGAGTGGCATAGTGATGTACATTTAGTGATGCAGATCTTTATCTAGTACAGTAAGAGCTCTGAAAGGGATGAGTGACATAGTGATGTACATTTAGTGATGCAGATCTTTATCTAGTACAGTAGGAGCTCTGAAAGGGATGAGTGGCATAGTGATGTACATTTAGTGATGCAGATCTTTATCTAGTACAGTAGGAGCTCTGAAAGGGATGAGTGGCATAGTGATGTACATTTAGTGATGCAGATCTTTATCTAGTACAGTAAGAGCTCTGAAAGGGATGAGTGACATAGTGATGTACATTTAGTGATGCAGATCTTTATCTAGTACAGTAGGAGCTCTGAAAGGGATGAGTGGCATAGTGATGTACATTTAGTGATGTGGATCTTTATCTAGTACAGTACGGAACAGTACGTTTTGCCATGACACAAGTCCTGTGTGTCCTAGGATTTTGTAACAAACAAAAAATTACTATTGCAATAATACACAACCTCACAAACAAGTTAGGATCAGTACTATCAGTTCTTTGTGCACACTCAATTCCCAATAGTATACAGAGGCCTAAAAATAGAATTCAACCTGGGGTAGATCTTTTTGGTGTGTTGTTGCTTGTTGGAAATCGAAAATGTATTTTCTTTTTTTATTTTCTTTTTATTTGAAAAGATTCTTTTTTTTTGTAACTTTCATGACCTACAAGCTTTAAAGCTCAAATATTGGCTCCTTCTGCTATGATTGAGGTGTGCCTTGATATTTGCACTTGCCCATTGGTGTGCCTTGAGCTCAAAAAGTTAGAAAACGACTGATCATTCTGTATAACACACTCAAAACAAATTGTTTTAACCCAGCTGCCACCGTCGTATCACGAAAATATCTTCAAGCTCACAAGCTTTTCACCTACAGTATAACGATATGCCCAGAATAAGTGGTTCACAGACAAACAGTTTTGTCAAAACTTTCTGATGATTGTAGTACAGTTTTTATGTGAGCTTGACAGCTTGTGTCTTCTCTCTCTCTCACCTATGTTACAGGAGGAGTATGCCATCTTTAAAAAAGCTTGCCTTGGATGACTGCCTAAAGAAGATGAGGCAGAACATCTGCAGCTCCAAATGGGTTTGGACCACAGCCACGCCAAAAGAACATTTCTGGTTCAACTGAATCCAATGTTTAATGAGTACTGAGTAGTGCATTTCTTTAGCCAACTCAACTCAAACTTTAATGATAGCACATATTACGACCAATGGTCGACCAAAGTGCTGTACGGGTGAAAAACAGGGAGGAAAAACAAGACGGCAAAAGAAAAACAGATAAATACAGGCAAACATAACATAAATGCATAACAAAAGATGAACAAACAAAATAGACAAAAATATAGAAGGAGCTAAAAGAATTACACGGTTGTACAAGTCGTACCACGAAAAACTGCCATATTTTGTGTGGAATGGTGTGTCTCTCGCAGAGATGTACTTACTTTACTTACGCCTACGTATAGCCCAACTTTGGGCATAGGCCACGAACAAGAGCTCTCCAGACATCACGGTCCTGGGCCATCTTCTCCAGCTGTCCCCATGTGTGGCCAGATCTCTTCACATCTGCGTCCAGGTCACGCCTCCAGGTGTTTGGTGGTCTGCCTCTCTTCCTTCTCCCTTGTGGGTTCCAGAACAGGGCATATCTGGTGATGCTAGATGCAGGCTTTGGAAGAGTGTGGCCGATCCATCGCCAGCGCCTTTGGAAGAGATGTACAGTAGAGCTTATTTTTTATGAATGCCATAACCTGAATCTGAATTATTTTACGTGCCAAATCTGATAAATGCACAGGAAATTGTCCCCACACATCTCATATTTGCCATTGACAATGAAATTAGAAATTAGGTAAAATGCCCGCCAAATACTGTATGACGCAAATCTGGTCCACACACGTCTCATATTTGCCATTGACAATGAAAGGATTAATTAGGTCAAATGTCCGCCAAATATGACGCAAATTTGTGGCAACAGATATTCTGATTTCTTAACAGGAAATGCTCCAGAATATGAATAAACATGCAAATGTCAAAGAGTGAAAATTACTCTGCCAATTAGTTCACAAATTGTGTATCGTTTTCCATGCACATGCATTCTCTAAGAGTCTAAGACAACTTATCGTGCCTTCATAAATGTATAGAACGGACAATTCTACTCAAAGCAACCCTGTATTTCTGTGTTACATGTGGACGAGGAAGTCATGAATCACTGGGGGCCTCCGTGACATGCTTGTTCGATATGAAGATGTGTTGGTTAGACATGGTATCCATAGCAACAAGCACCATCGAGTTTCCCAGCAAAGTACTAAAGGTGGCTGTGAAGTAAATGAATTGGTCTCTTTTTGACTACGAAGGCTAACCCAAAACCTTTCAGAACCTGAAACTTTCCAGAAGGTGTGAAGTTGTGAGGGTTTTTGATTTACCTCTCCATTATATTCCGAACGGGGAGGTACGTCATCATTTTGTTTTTGTGCTGTTTTAGAATGATTTTGGCCTAGTGGTCCAGGCGCATGTCACATATAGGCTCTGGCCTGACAGCGCATCGCATGTTCGAGTCCCGTTCAATGACGACCTTTGCTGCCCCCATCTCTCTATCCCTCTTTCCTGTCAATCTCCACTTGATCTATCAATAAAGGCAGAAAAGCCAAAAATAAATAAAAAAACTTCTGAATTCAGGGTTAGTAGTACTATACTTCCTGAGCAGGACCCAAATTAGGTTCTGAGATCCTTATCTGAAACCGAACCCTAGTGTATGGAAATAAGTCCAGAGTAGACCCCGTGAAATATGATTCACAGCACGGTTCGCTTAGTTCTTGTAGTCGAAGAGAGCCATGATACCGACAACGGTTATACTGTTGTAGACATTCAGGGAGGAATGGGACCCAGCCCTCTCCCCTCTGCTGTACTACAGTATGTAACAGCTATTACATAATTCATCCCTGAGTGACAACTGAACTCTGAAGGACCACATAGTCAAAACAAAAGATGTGCCTCTAAGGGAATGAAGATACAAGCTTCCTCTAGATTTGGGGCCTGTAAACAAAACTTGTTATCATATCGTGGAGGGGGAAAAAAACGATTCCAATCTCAGTTGGGTTTACCAACCCCAAGGGCAAGGTGCCATTTTCATCCACATTCAAATTCACTCAAGTGCTCAGAGTGAAGCTACAGCGGTAGCTGCACTGTTCTATGACTCATTTGACAACAAAGTGGCACGAGACAACATGTCAAATATTACAGAAACTGACAACACTGTGCATGTGTTGTCAATCAGTGCATGTGTGCGCATTGCATATACATGTAAGTGTAAGTAGCCTTGCCGAGCCATGAGGCCCATAGGGCAGGAGCGGCCCTATCTCCTGTTTCTGTAGCGTGAGGCAGCTTGATGTACAAGTACACCCCCTGGACACGACGCTAGTATGTCGCAGGGACTTACCCCCAATTTAACCCTTGATGCTGAGTGTCAAGCAGGGAGGCACTGGGTCCCATTTTTAGAGTCTTTGGTATGACCCGGCCGGGGATCGAACCCCGACCTCCCAGTCTCAGGGCGGACACTCTAACCACAAGGCCACTGAGCATGTAAGTGTGATACACAAGAAAGCAGCACAAAAGCAGCAGAGAGTGACAGACCCGGTCCCTAGCCCAGGGGACAGGACACACGATAGATAGATCACCCCTCGGTCACATTTCTAAACCAGTACAACAACAGACAATGTTTGTCTACTCTACTGCACAGTGTATCTGATAATGAGAACACCTCCACTAGCACATCTAAAGTAATGACATGGATTTGTGCCTTATAGTGACATTCTGAAATCCAATAAGCCACTGAGGGGCTGCATGGCAGCTGGTGGTGGACTAATTGATGAATAGCATTATAATACTATAGAGCGTCGCAGTCCCGCCCCCTTTCATGACGACGAGAGCCCCGGAAGAGAATTCCCCTTTCATTTTCCTCAGACTTTTCAAACAGTATTTATGTAAAGACATTTACGGCAGACAAAGCCAACTCTTGTTGTGACAAATCATGACAATAAACACAATGTTTTGGGCCGATCAAATAACAAAAAGTGTTGTACCCTGCCTTTTTTTCTTCCTTGCAATTATTTCGTCATGGGTGTATCAGATAGGTATGAAAGACAAATGAACTATGAAAGATTGGAGGAGAACCATACTGGCATACAGTGACCTTCAATGTCTGGCCTCAGAAGTGCTGTGTGTACAATGCTTCGTCAAAAGGCATATGATCCCACACTTCTAGGCATCCTAGAGCTACAGTTACGGCTATTTGACTATTTTAACTAGGTGTGCAATGTGCATATTTGAGTGTGTATTGCTCGTCATCATTGACATTTAACACTAAGATACTGAAATTGTAAAGAAAAACAAAGAAGCCAACCAGGTGCTCAACAGATTTTAAAAAAGAGAGAAAAGTAGACTGATGGCGCTTCTAGGATCAACAGGAAAAGAAAGAAAATATCTGAACTGAGGAGAGGACGTAAAATGAAGTAAGAACTTTAATGTAATGGCTGATGGAGGAGACCAGTCCAGACTCCAAACATGTTGCAATGTTTAATCTCAGGTTCTTCTCATTTACGTACTCTCCTGCTTTGTTTTAGTGCTCGGATCCTTTTGTCCTGTTTTTTAATGGTCGTATATGTTGTTGATTTGATGACACTGTTATCTGAGGTTAACGCGATTGAGATATTGCAGACAATATCCCAGACATATTTATTGCAACTTTTTAAGATAAAAAAATAAACAGATCTAAAAGCTCATAACTGAACTCATGTCACAATGGGCTTGTATAGTAGGCCTACTGCCAGCCACTTGCACTTTACCATGGCACTATCATATGACTAAATATGAAATAGGGCATTCATTTATGAAAAACACACAAAAAGATATGGAGAGATACAAGGTTTCTGCCCAGCAGCGACAATACCAGCCCTAACAATGATAACAGTGGTGTGTATGTCAGCTAGTTTTGGCTACATGTCACATCAGCATGAGGCTAACCTGACTGGCACTGCACCACCTGTCTTTTATATTTACCACTGCCAATTTATTAACACATGCCAATTTATTTTTCGGGCACAGCAAATCAAAGATATAAAATAAACAGATTCCTGAGGGAGCAAGCTACACCAGTACACCTGGAGTACTCACGTCAAGGCTAGCCTGATGACGGACATAGCCTACAGGGAGAGTGTCTATACTCACTATAATTGGACTGTTTGACTCTGCAGCACAATTGTAGCCTAAGCAGCACAGATGGAAGTCTGCCTCATGGTTTCCAGGTACAGCTATAGAGGCCTATAGCTACTCTAGTATTAATATACTATTTTAGGCTAATAAAGAAACTAGCCTACACTTGAGCTAAAAAAGGCCCCTTGGCTGCTGGACTGCAGAAGACCTAGCCCAAACATTTAGACTCTCGTAGAGGGTTTTTTTTCCGATTCTGTCGAAAGAAAGAGAGTCTAAATGTTTGGGCTACAGGAGGCCTAATAAAGCGACTGTTTCAAAACAAACATCTCCAGAGACTCCAGCAAACGTTTGCAATAGTAGGCCAGCACTCTCCCCCCCCCCCCCTCCCCCCTTTTTTGTTTTAGCTAGCTTGTGTGGTCGGTTTTGTTAGTGTTTGTGTTAGCACTGTCTGTAGCAGCAGCTGCAACGCAACATATAGAAGTTGCTTATGTTTCTTTAGAATCTCCACTGCTTCTTTATTCCCCTGGGGAAAGGTCTATGGGGAAAGTGAACACATATTCTTTCCCATATCCGTACAGTGTTTATAAATGCAAGTTGACGTCTTACCTGACAATTAAGCTCTCCAGTCGGGCCAGTCCTGCAGGAACCCTAAGCCGATACTGTCCACAAATACAAACACTTTGCTCAACTGTTTATCACAATCATTAGTTGGTAGGATTAATTATTGTAGCTGCTTAGAGAACTGAATAACTCTGTCGCTAACTTACAGGCAGCACCTCACTCCTCCAGAGAGCGCGCGACCACTTTGGCATTACAGAAACACACGCCCCCTGCTGGCCTGTAATTATGACAAATTCGCTCGGGCTGTTGGCCTTGCTGGGCATCAAACTAAATCAAAGCCTATGATGATAATTCTTCCACAGTAGTAGCTTTTGCATATTTTCCTATGCCACATTTGCATATTTAACTGTACAATTTCAGAAAATTTGTAATACAATAAATTATTGTCTTCGTGTGAAAAAAGCTACTGTGGAAGGTTTATCAATCATGTATTAATTTACAATTTAATATATAGGTATGGTTTTGCACACTCATTTTCATAACTAGAGCGGTGCCCAGGCCGTGGGGCCTCTACAGAGGTGCCCGTTGGGCACTGGCCTACTTGGAACGATGCAAGTTGGAAATGAATGCCCCACCCAGATAGTATGTCTGTGTCCCTTATTTTATGCCCATATATATGGAGTTCTTTATCAGGCATTCCCAAATATGGAGTATATGCAGACGTCAGAATGATGTCAGAACAGGCCAGCTCCATATGGACCCTGGGCAGGGGCCCTGTCCAGAGCACGGGCAGAGGCCTTTTTGGGTCAGTTCTGGACAACCGTCACTGGTCCGACCGACTTGACACCGGGCACTGCAGTGCACCCCCTGCGGTGGTGTGGCATGTGTGTGTCGAATTTGAAGTCGGTGGGGCGAACGGTTCTCGAGTTACGTGGATTACACACAGACAGACAGAGACATGGTGCCGGTTCCAAACCGGTGGAAAACGGGTCTGTCAGCATCTAGAATAGATCATGCAGATAAAACAAGATTAAAGTGGTTAAACAGATTGTAATACTATTAACTGTTTTTGCGAGGGACCCTCTGGAACCCCTCAAGGACCCCTGGGGGTCCATGCACCCCACTTTGAGGACTACTGCTTTAGCGATTCACTATAGTTCCCTATATTCTTGGGCAAACATTTGGCGATAATTGCAGATCTACAAGATCACAACATGTTGTAATTTGACCCATTGCGAGCTTGTAGATCAGCTATTATCAGCAAAGAGATTTGGTGTAGATGGAAATACTATCAGGCCTATAGTATAGAGCACTGGGAGACATGAAGGCTTAAGTGGATAAACTTAATTTAGGCACACCTCTAATGGCTCTAAAGCACCATTGACAAAGGTGGAAGGTGGCACATACTATAGCACCACACGGTCCACCTTTCTTTATTGGAATCATTTTTGTTTTAGAGTAGGCTATAGCCTGGTTAGTGTGGACCATTATGCCAGAGTGGTGGGGATTACATACCGTAATAGGCCACTTTAAAATAATTCCAAGGGATTTAACTAAACTCTCTTGTCACCAGCATTGTATTGACCCATGTAGCAAATCCCACCGATCAATCGAGTACTTTAGTAAGAATCAAACAAGAGCCATTTGCAGGCACTATTTGACTCCTGTCTAGTTTCCTGTGCATGGGGCTGGTCCCCCGCCAATTTATCTATCAAAATGGGTTTGGCTGTGGCAGCCATGTGGAGGTATTAAGCATGCTGGTGATGGAAGGTAATCCATCCATTGAAGCTGTTTCACACAAGGAGGACAACACTTGGATTTGCCTTCCAGTTTTACACTCAGACAGGTGTTCAGTTACATATTCCTACATTGTCCCTGTCATCTGGAAACACCCGGCTTTAGCTATTATAGTTTCATCAGGTCAGGTAGTTACAAGCTGAAGACATGTGTTTCTGCTCATTGCAATGAACAGTTTCTAAGGTTGCACTCTGATAGCTTCCATTGCCTGTAGACTCTGACATTTGAAACAAATACTAGGCTTTTAAGGTCAGATCTAACACCTCTGAGACATTATGTCACAACATATTTCTTTGAGCTATTGAGTTTTACAGTAGTGGCCTCTCGGGCAGCTGGCCTGGAAATCTTTTCATTTGAGTGTTGGATTCTGAAAACACAACTATGAGTCATTCCTAGGTGGATATGAACATTGAACAATGTAACATGTTCTTCTGACTACAGCTGCTAAGGAACATGGCAGTAGCATAGGAAACACTGCATGCGTTTCCTGTTTCCAAGGCTACATGGCAATGCTGCACAATGCTCTTCTGGAATTGTTGTCTGGCCGCGAGAGACAAGTTCATAATGTTCACTTTATCTTTTTATTTTCAATTTCCCTTTCATGGTTGTTACCCCGGCTGACTAGAAGGTTCAGATATAGTATATATACGGAAAACTGTGGTGTAAAACTGTACACCACAACTAACATCCACAAGGTATTACAACTGTGTATATTTACTATTTACATAGTTATTTGTTAACCTTTTTTTTCTTCATAATTCAATGCTTATATGTTATATGACGTTTGTTGTGATTACTAATAACAGTATCCCATGGGCAATAGGGTATGGGGTGGAAAAAGAAAAAGAAAAGAGAAAGGGGTTCACTTTTGTCATACTCTGTGTTTCTGTGACTCCAGGGTCACTTTTCGCTATATACATTTGTAAAATTACCAGTTTTTAAGATGCTCCAGAGCTTATAATGCTATTTTTAAGATGTTAGAACATTTTAGAAGAACATTTTTAGAACCCAAAAAGGGACACCAGGTTCAAGGTGGTTGACATGCTGCCAAAGTGAGTTAATGTCGTTAATATGCTGCTGAAGTGGGTTAATGTCGAACAGGATGTGAATAGGGCCGAAATCCCAATCAGCCGCAGACAGTAGAATGCGATGACGAGTGTCAGAATACCGCAGTGACAGTTGTCCTATCTGTTTCCATTCCACGGGACGACATCTTATTGACAAGAACCTCAATTCCTGTCAAAGCCTAACCTGGGAAGTCTGTGTCATGACAGATGGTCTTTCTCTTCCTATTGCGCCGTGAATCATGAGACATTGTGCTAGGTGTGAATAGGATGGTAATTGTCTGTGTGATTGGATTCTGGTGTGTTCTGCTCTGGAAACGTTCTCCCTCCGTCTCTCTCTGACACACGAGTGAGAGGCTATTGACAGCAGCTCTCGCCCCAAGGCTGGGGGGAGAAAAATGGCCATGGATTGTCGGTGAGTGTTGAACACAGAAAGACTAAAGATTTCATTAACTTTCACAGAACGGCCATCTTGATGTCCCATCAATGACAGAGGGACCAGGGACAAGAAATTGGTAGGGGTCAGATTCATCCCACATAGTTGTTTGTTGTGAAGAGCTGGCAATCTCTTCTAGATAGAAAGGCTGTCACACTCGTCTTTGCAACAGTTTCAAGTTGGAGGTCTTGCAGTGCAGTGGAATCTGTCCCTGAATATCTTTGTGATAAAATGTGATTTACAGTACACCATAACACAGCTGCATGATTTTTACAATAGATTTTATTAGACTTTTTTTTTCTTACAAAACAATTCCCTCATAAACCAGAACACACAAAATGCATAAAGAAAACTGTACAGTTGGTTTTATCATGTCGTAATGTGTTCTAAACATGAACAATGTTATCTACAACAGTGGTTTCCTATCAATGTCTATCACACCAAGCGGCTTAGTTCTGCAGCCCCTTATTTGAGGGTTTAAATTGGTGCTAGGGGGATATTGACCATATTCACACGGCGGCCATTTTGCGCTGACATCATACATGGGGATGGGGGTGTGGGAAGCCACAACTCCGACAGAGGTGTGCATGGCTTCCCACACCTGAGAGCAAAATGAATATGATAAAAGAACAACGTGCCCGTTCATGGGAATAATGGCCAATGGGACAGTGAAAGTATGTGAATTCAAACAAACAACGTGGGCTAGCCAATAATAATATCGTTATATCATCAAGCGCAGGTGCATTCTCTTTGCTCTCATTGGCTCTAATAGCAATGTCATACTGCTAAAGAGCTAAACTGACAGGACTTGAAGTTGTACGTGGCTGTGTGAGATTAGGGGATCTGGACATCTGAGTATCTTTGTATTGAAGGTTTAGTTTTCATTACATGCATGTCACTGAAGCCTTAGCCTCGTTACCCAGGCTTTACTGAATCATCTATTTGAACCGCTGTGAGACCAATGAGCCTGTGTATTTGAATGCTGGTAAAATGGAAGCCATTTCCAAAATGACATAATATCCATATAGGAAAACTGGTTTCTGCTATCAGAGATGCATTGGTCAATATATTTAAAAACAAACAAAAAAACAAAAACAAAAAAAACACTGATTATAAGAGGGTATGTGTATAAAGTCAGTGGCAAATAGAGTGGCAAAGTGAGTTGCAAAGTGAGTTTAACGTTGTTTAATGCAATCCGAATTTTCTGTTTGGATGTATGGGCTGTCAAGGCCAGGAAGTCGTTTTTTTGACACTCAGTAAGCTTTCTTGCATTACTTCCGGATATGATGATGATGTAACGTGCATACCCTCTATTACTGTATATCCCAAAAAGTGACATTTCATGGGTGAATTTGTAAAGATGCCACTATGACTATGCCAGCGGTCATTTTGTAAGTGGTTGTCAGTGTTCTTTTAAATGGCATACAGTTTTCAAATATCTCTCAATGGCTAATTGTATAATAACCTGGGTTTTAATTAAACACATCTTGATATAGCTTCAATTCATACAGCATTATCATTATTTTCTCCTCAGTGCAACAGTGGTCTACTCTAGAGGGAACAACATCGTGGGTAATTCACCTTCGGAGATGCAATCTAACAGGCTCTCGTGCCAGTGTTGTTTCAAGGCAGATTAGCAGCAGATATCTAAATCACACACAAGAAAAGACAAATCTGGTTCACTCAATGTATACGTTCTCTTTTTTTCTTTTCTCCTTTTTTTTCTATTTTTTCTTTTTGAACACAACTTGGTTTCTAATACCCTACTCATTGAATCGGGGAGTTACAGGCACAGTACATTATTGGGAGACGATGAACAGTGTTCAAAGTAGGGGTGAGGTGGTCTGTCAACTGGCATCAAACACAAAGGGAAACACTCCAGACAGCACACGGTATAATCATCAGCGTTCATTTAAAGCTGCACTATGTAACTTCCCTGTTCTACCACAGACCTGTACCCCGGGCAGAACAAAATTCGTGTTAAAACCAGAAACAGGATCGTGTCAAAGGTCGTGTCACACCTAGACACGGGATCTAAATGTCTCAATAGAAGAGCAGGGAGACCAAATGCAACCGACCCGATTGTACAGTATATTTATTAATTATTTATTAATAACTTCCGATATAATTCACGCCAGCATTTTCCCCCTTATTTTGAAGAGTCAGAAATCTGTGCCCGGATGTTATGCTGTCTAACTAGTGTGTGTGTTGTCGCAAATCACTTCTGGTCTCCTGCTGGACGATCAGAAAAGACTACCGCGGCGATCACAGCGTTGGCTATCGGCCGCGGAATAAAGCTTGTGTTGACCAGAAATGCCATCTGGGACCAAGGAATTGGGAGATAAAAGCGATTGAAAGAAACAGATAGAACGGGCGTGGGTGTGGGGGGAGTTCAAGATGGCACGCTCCAGTCTTGTTGACGACACCAGCTAGCAACCCAATCTCCTGGCAATGGAGCTAAGCGTAGTATTTATTAATTCTCCGGCAATGGTGTTAAATGTGTTAACATACTCTAACGTACAGATTGGACAAAGTAACATTTTATCCACTTTTTTACATAACACAGCTTTAACTCATACTGTAGATTATACAAATGGAACCAAATATGGGTCCATTTCGTTCCATTCGTACACTCTCTTTGTTAAATTGACACCATTTTCATGGTGGACCGTGACTTCAGTTATGTGTAAATCTACACATTACCATGTTGTAAATGTGTATTTTACACACTGAACGTGGCCTTTGTCATGGCGGTCCTGGAAAGGCTTTGGAGGAGATAAATATGAGTAGCAGCCCCGCCCCCTGGCCCTGACTCTCGTCTTCCTTCTCACTACACAGTGAAGTCCTGAGCATTCGTTCAACTCCGAGACAGTGAAAACAGACAGTGGTGTAAAGTAACTAAGTATACATTTACTTAAGTACAATTTGGAGGTATTTGTACTTTACTTATTTCCAATTTCTAGTACTTTTCCTTCTACTCCACTACATCTCAGATCCAAACGTTTGTACTTTTACTCCACTACATTTATTTGAAAACGTACTCTTACTTTGCAGATTTAGATTATTATTACAAAACATACATTAACCGCTTCAACCCTATACATTTCGGCCATTTGAAAATAGCAGATCTACAAGCAATGTGTCATGATGAGACCCATTGTAAGCTTGTAGATCTGCTATTTTCAAAAGATAAAAAAAAAAAGTATGATCGTACAGTATATATAGTTTTGTTTTTGTTTTACTTGAAACCGGACATTGTGCACAATGATTAGCTACTTTCCACTTTTGAAAGCATTGGCATTTTTGATGCCAAGTACTACTGGTACTTTTGGTACATTTTGAATTCTGGACCTTTACCTGTAAATTGCAGTATTGATACTTTTACTAAAGTAAAACATTTGAGTACTTTTCCCACCACTGAAAACAGAGCCATTATAATTAAGGGTCCATGACTACTACCCTCTCAGAGTACCTGCAGAGTTCAGGCTGTGTAGACGGTGAACCCACCCAGAGATCAGGCTGTGTAGACGTTGGACCCACCCAGAGATCAGGCTGTATGAACACAGAAGGATGTGAGCGTTTACCTCAAGAATAATAGAATACAATAGTTTGCCAGAGTCCCTCGAAAATGCACAAGGTGAGACGACTGTCTATACTAGTCAATTTGGATGGAGATTCATTTGGTTTTTAATCAACTACATACTGCGTTTTCTTTAACCCGCTCAGTGGCCTTGTGGTTGAGTGTCCGCACTGGGACTGGGAGGTCGTGGTTCGATCCCTGGCCAGGTCATACCAAAGACCCTGCAGTGCCTCCCTGCTTGGCACTCAGCATCAATCGTTGGATTGGGGGTCAAGTCCCTGTGCCATACTAGCGTCATGTCCAGGGGGTGTACTTGTACATCAAGCTGCCTCACGCTACAGAAACAGGAGATGGGCCTCATGGCTCGCACGGCTTACTTACTTTACATACTGCGTTTGTGATGTGAATGAACTAATTTCACATGACCTTGAATCTCGAATCAGGATGACAATTTTCAAACATATGTATTCACAGCATTTTGCTGAACTGTGACAAATAGCTACCAACTGTTCGCTGCCCGACTTTGGGAACATAATCAGGTAAGTAATGTATTGGCTAGCTATTCTAAAAGGCTGCGTGACAAAAACAATACAAATTGGCTCTCGCTTAATGAAAATACAATCCGAACCAGGTGGGACGCAGCAGATTGACTGAAAACTCACTGACAGACAGAGCAATGCATACAGACAGCGGCAACGAGTGCCGTGTCTCGTAAAATAAACGCTGGGTAAGCGAATGTGAACAAACACATTTTCTTACACTCCAAATTAAAATTCCAATTGATCTTGATGCTGCAAATGCTCACGCCCTCCTGAATATTGGAATCAATGTCACTTGTGTTTGACTTACGCTCAACACGTGGGCAAAGCACATTGCTCTGAAGGAGTCTGCTCAGTGGCAGGGTTCAGGACAGACCTCAGAGCACTGCATTATGCCACAGCCTGCTGAAGGTGCTGAATGGATGGGAGAGGTACACTTTGTACCATTTGTGGGTGGCGTGCATGTTTAGTTTAGCTCTGGTTGGACCTCTGCAGTCCACTTCTAAAACATCTATTTCCCTATAACGGACGGCAAAGTGGGCTTCTTTGGAAAGACACTGTAAATAGGGGGCGACATGTGCATAAAGCCAGCCTCGCTGGCAAGGGGGGAGGATGAAAACTTTGAAGGGAGCATACAGTACAATACCATGGACAAGGACAAAGGCGATATACTGGAACGGATGAGCTCGTAGCTTTTAAAAGGGCAGATAACACACATACACTAGAGGCAGACGGACAGACAGAGAGACATATCGTGGTGACTATTATGCAGCACTGGTGAAAAACGACAAACATTGTTGAGATAAACCCAAACGAAAAAGCTTTACTCTAAAAAAAGTGAGCATTGTGCATAGTTCATTGTTCATTGATAACCCCTCTGCAGGTAACCTATTTGCTGTGATAGCATGGAAGGAAGTGCAATAACGTACAACTCTGAATACTGTACTCAAGTACACATAGATCACTGTTGCACTGAACGGCATTGACACTTTCTCCCAATAGCAATATCACAGCAGGGTTTCTTTATATTATTTTCTCAATTTACTCTATTTTTAAGTGTACTTTTGTTACAATAAACCCAGGCGTGTCCTCCTCTCGCTCAGTCCCAGGGTCGAGTCCACAACTTAAGTCCACATAAATCTTAATAATAAGCATTTTGGCCTGATCTCTCTCTCTCTCTCTCTCTCTCTCTCTCTCCCTCCCCCCATCTCTAGCTCTCTCTCCCCTCCATTTATTTCACCCATTTTTTTTTTTCCTTCCCGTCTCTCTCTCTTTCACTCATACCTCCCCGACCCAGACCACTGTGTTCCCTCTCTTGATGTCTGACACCTCGCAGTGTGGCGTTTTCTGTTTGCCGCTCAGGACGAACAGGGACTCGGCCGACGGCGTCACCAGGTACTGTCCGAACAGCCCGCTGGAGACCACCACCCTGTTGGGGCCTCCCCAGGGCCAGGCCTGAGGGGCCAGCGGCTCCTTGAGGCTCCGGAGGACCTCGGCGCGGCTCGACGACAGGTCGGAGAAGAGCAGGTCCGTGCCGGCGCCGGACGCGGCCACCGCCACGTAGCGGTTGGACTCGGTGAACGAGGGCTGGAACACCAGGTCGGACACGGCGGCGGCCAGCGGGCTGGCGTCCACCTCGCGGCCGACGCCCAGCTTGCCCTGGAACGACACGGCCTGCACCACCAGCTTCGAGCGCCGCTGGTCGGGCGTCACGATGTAGCGGCCGTCCGGAGACACGTAGGGCCGGCCCGTCACGTTGTGGTTGGGGCCGACCACGGCGTCCGTCACGCCGTCCAGGAGGAGCTGGGGCGGGGCCTGCAGGTGGCCCCTGGCCTGGCACTGCACGAAGTAGCGGCCGCTCAGGTGCGTGTAGGCCATGCTCACGGGAACGCAGTTGTAGTCCTTGAAGCTGATGGTCTTGACGCGGCGGAAGGTCTCCAGGTCGATCTTGTGCACCGCGGGTTCGTTCTTGAGGAAGACGAAGGCGAACCTGAGGTTGGCAAAGTTGGAAGAAAAGGTTAATAGCCTCGCGAATTTATGCAGAGGGCGACTATTATTACCCTGTTCGGGATTCTCATTAGAATTCTCATTTGCTCATTTCGCCTTCACTTTTACAGGGATGGCTGTGATGAGTGAATAATGAGGTGGTGTTTGAAGGGGCGGAATGTGTCTATGCGTGCGCAGTGGTGGAAAAAGACATTCTTTACTTAAGTAAAAGTACTAATACTGAAATATAGAAGTACTCCGTTACAAGTAAAAGTCCGTAATTCAAAATGTACTTGAGTAAAAGTACAAAAGTATCGACATCAAATGGAACCTAGAGTACAGTAGAAAGTACTCAAGCTTTCAAATAACTGAAATGTATATAGGGCTGAAGTGGTTAAAATATGTTTTGTAATAACCAGTAAGACGCCCTGAGGGCGAGAATCTCGCCCTAAAGGGAGAAGTCGCGTGCACGCATCCGCCTGGGGCCCTGGGCGACAGCAGACTGCTGGGCGAGCCCTTGGCACTTGGCATGGGGGTCAGATCAACATATGGAATGAATTCTGTACAGGCCATATATGGAGCGTGTCTTGAGTGTCCAGGGTTTGATAAGGTCAGATCCATATATGGAGATCTAAGTGTGGCAGCGGGGGCAGTATCTTGAGTGTACAGGGTTTGATGAGGGCCCAGGTAGGGCCTGTTGATAACTGTAGTTTTTTCCGGCTGCCGGGCGCGGCTGCACTAATAACTTTGAGGTAGGCCCGTCTAGAGTTTGAATGGACAGGTATCAATCAGTCAAAAGGGAGATATCAAAGAGGAAGGATGGATGGGGAAGGATCAACATATGGAATGTCAGAACAGCTCAGCTCCAAAATTGATGACATCAGGGATCTCCATCCCTGATGTCACGAGGCATGACCACAAGGCGTGCGGTGACTAACAGACGGACAGACTTACGGGAAATGCACGTTTTCATAGTAAATGTGACCTGCAGTCGCAATTAAAGTTTTCAAATAAATGTAGTGGAGTAAAACTACAATATTTGTATCCGAGATGTAGTGGAGCAGAAGCAAAAGTATTGGAAATTGTAAAAGAAAAATATACATCAAAATTGTACAGTACTGCACAGTACTTAAGTAAATGTTCTTCTTACTTTCCACCAATGTGCGAGTATGCATGCATGTGTTTGTGTGTGTGTTTGTGCGTGCGTGCATCACCTGACGTGAGTGATGATCAAGTTGGTCGGAGGAATGAAAAAGTCTTCAACCCTCTGGAAGGTTGTACGGATGGCACGGTGGACTTCTCCCACACTGGCTTGGGGGATCACCTGGAAGTCCACAGAGAGAGGCAGAGTCAGAGGAAATATAGACGGGATTACTTTCACACACAGGCAGCTTCAGGGCATTCTTCTTCACCTGGCTGCAATCATCTACAACACAGAAACAACAGTTGCTGGTTTCAATACTGTATCATTATTACATTAACAATGCTGTCAATCCTGCCAAAGTGTTCTGCAACATGGCTGCATGTTGCACCGTTTGGTTGCGAGTAGATGCATGGCGACCCATTGGAGTGGTTTGGGCTTTAGATACCCATCGATCCTAAAGTTGTAAAATACATTCATAACCATCACCTGAATCCTTGAGGTGAGTTACTGTGAAGCAGCAGTAACTGAATACTTGAGGTGAGTTACTGTGAAGCAGCAGTAACTGAATCCTTGAGGTGAGTACTGTGAAGCAGCAGTAACTGAATACTTGAGGTGAGTTACTGTGAAGCAGCAGTAACTGAATCCTTGAGGTGAGTACTGTGAAGCAGCAGTAACTGAATCCTTGAGGTGAGTACTGTGAAGCAACAGTAACTGAATCCTTGAGGTGAGTACTGTGAAGCAGCAGTAACTGAATACTTGAGGTGAGTTACTGTGAAGCAGCAGTAACTGAATCCTTGAGGTGAGTACTGTGAAGCAGCAGTAACTGAATCCTTGAGGTGAGTACTGTGAAGCAACAGTAACTGAATCCTTGAGGTGAGTACTGTGAAGCAGCAGTAACTGAATCCTTGAGGTGAGTACTGTGAAGCAGCAGTAACTGAATCCTTGAGGTGAGTACTGTGAAGCAGCAGTAACTGAATACTTGAGGTGAGTTACTGTGAAGCAGCAGTAACTGAATCCTTGAGGTGAGTACTGTGAAGCAGCAGTAACTGAATCCTTGAGGTGAGTACTGTGAAGCAGCAGTAACTGAATACTTGAGGTGAGTACTGTGAAGCAGCAGTAACTGAATCCTTGAGGTGAGTTACTGTGAAGCAACAGTAACTGAATCCTTGAGGTGAGTTACTGTGAAGCAACAGTAACTGCACTTGTCAATGAGCAATATTTAATATGTGAACGGTGTGATCTTTCATGGAAACATATCCGAGCTTCGAGCTTGCCAATTTCTTTTTATCAATGCTGTTTTTCTGTTTCTTACTGCAAAACCAAGACATCATGTGTTTATACTGAAAATGACAACAAGCATTTTAATTCATTTTAACATGTTCGAATGTTATTAGGAAGATAATGCATGCCATTCTTTCTTCTTTTAACTATATGTAGACCTGCAGTACTTTTTTTGCACACTGAAAATGTATCAGCAATCAATAATGGAATCGATAAAGAATCAACAATGAGCATAATCCCTAATGGCATTGCGGTATCAATAAAGTCTTATCAATTCCTATTCCTAATCCTCAATATGCTGTATATTGTGAGAGTACAGCTGTGGATGAGACTAAAAATAGGGCAAAATAAATGTACTGATTACTGAGAGGAGTCACCTCCATTAATTTACAATCAGCATTTGGCAGAGTGTCCTTGCTCAAGGACACTTCGACAGGGTACGGAAATCAAACGTGTGATCTGTAGTTCACGGCATGATCGCTGTAATCACCTGGCCCACCTTGCTGCTTCCACAAGTTATCGCCAGCCAGGGAACGGTTCATATATCCTGGGACTTAACCGCCCATATATCCTGGAGCAGATAAACATCTACTGTACAATATGTCCCATGACTGCAAGTCGGTGGAACACGGCCTCAGCTGAGCTCTCCGATGAAGTCATTCAACGATAACGGTCTTTAGAAGGAGAGACGGCTGTTTTCGCAGTGGAGGGAGACTCATCCCCTTTGCCAAAACTGCTCCCTCCACATGCTACCCTGTCCCTTTGGATGGACTGCTCCCTCCACATGCTACCCTGTCCCTTTGGATGGACTGCTCCCTCCACATGCTACCCTGTCCCTTTGGATGGACTGCTCCCTCCACATGCTACCCTGTCTTTGGATGAACTGTTCCCTCCACATGCTACCCTGTCCGGGACACATGTATGCCTGAGCGATGAGACTTTGGTTGAGGTCGTTAAGGCCTACAGCGGAATATAGAATTGTTCACAAAAAACACTAAAATTAGAATTTACAATTCAGGCATTTTAGCTCTTATACTGTACTTATATCCAGAGTGACAAGAGTATAAGATCAGAGTAAGCAGTGTAGGCATGAAGCTCAATCAACAAACACGGTAAAGTCAGATAAGTACAGTGCAAAGAGAACAATTTGTGCCTAAATAAATTGGACTAGTTAAATAAATAAAAACTAGCATCTGCCTAAACAAAATACTATCTAAAAACATACTAATAAATTGAAATAACCAAAAAATAACCAAAAAAACGTAAGAAGTGACATGATAATGCATTCTACAGTATAACTACTACTAGCATCTATCAAATAAAATATGACCAGAATGGATACAGAGAGGAGTATAGACTGAGAGGAGTGGTATGGGGAGGTCTGAAGTCTGAAGATATGTTTCATGCAAAACTTTAATTATATGAGATTTTTCTGCAACCAGAATATTCCTTCACTTGTGTTATTTGATTTTAAAAACTTCTAGGCTTTAGAAACATTTAGAAAAGTGTGTCAAAGAAGAGAATCGCAGAAAGAGAGATATTGGGTCTCTTTTAAAGGAAAGGAACTGAGCTTATTTTCTTTAAACTTTTGAAGCTGCTTCCCCAAGGTGAAGGGTTCTGCTGGGACACATGGAACCAAATGGTTCTATTACATGTGTACACTGTCAGAGTTAAGTTAACTTCCTAGAAAGTTGGGATGGTATTGAAATGTTGCATTCTTATTACCTGATGTATTAGGGCTATTGAGGCAAATATTACTTCAAACAATGTAAATGTAGTATTTTTGAGGGGCGCTAGTTTTAGTTACCGTCCACAAACTTCGTCTTACATTAAATTCCAATTGACAATGAATTGAGAGTTTTACATCATAGTGTCTGAGCAAATAGGCATAGTGTCCATTTTACGTCATGATGATGTACGATGATAAGAGCGCCCCTCACTTCACACGGGTGTGATTTTATTATTTAACATATTACCGACTTGTTGATACTTTTTAAAACTTCTCCATAACATGCAGCCTTCATCATCACAAAAGGCTTTTTTCAGCTTCAATCCGATATATTAATATTTTGATATCGGTTCGATACCGATATTGCATTCTGCATAAGGCAGATGTTGCCCATAGCGATATACGGACGATATATCGGTGCATCTCTACTGTATGAAGTAACAACGCTAACAAGTTTTACTTTGGATAGAGTACAGTGAGCTTTACAGTTTTACTTTGGATTCAGTACCGTGAGATTTTTATTCTCCGTGACATAGAATAGTTAAGCTTGCACTCTTTCCCTTTGGCAATCGTAGAGATGATCCTTTCAACAAAAAAAAGAAAGAAAAAGGAGATCATTATAATTGTTGCGGAGTACAATGGGGAAGTTAATGAGGTTCACTCTAATATCACTCAAGTATAATTAGCAGCTGTTCTGCTCTCTGGGGCTGAAGGTGCTCTGAACTTAACGCCAGTGGCTTCTCATTGTCATTGCTGGCGCTTTTCATATCCACACACTCAGCACAGAGGCCCACATCGAGGCTCACTTTCCCCACCATGCAGCACATCTCTGGCTGCCGGTGGGGGGCCACGAACACCTGAGGGGGGGATTTGGTTGTGACTGAATGGCTTTGCTGTTCCACCACATTCATTCTCCACAAAACCCCTGAGTTGCACTTTCTTTTTTTTTTTTAACGTACCGGCTCCTAACTACATCCATTTGGAAATGAGATGAAATTCCTCGAGCGGCTCAATATATCTGTGTCATTTGGGAGATTCAATATATCACAACAAGCCACTAGCCGTTACGCATCGTCGTCACGCAGTGGAGTGCATGTTCTAAGGATAGAACAATGGTCGTTTATAGGTATGTAGATCAGTGTTAATTTAGTTGACTAAGACTAAATGACTAAAAGCCTATGGTTTTTCAGAAGACTAAATAGGACTAAAACTATATCAAATTATGTTATTGTGTTATTCAAAAAAGACTAAGATTAAATAAAAAATATTCTGAAAGAATCAACACTGATGAAGATACGTAGGTACTGTAGGTCAGTCAGTCGGTATAGATGGATAGTTACAGAGTTGCATAGATACATGTAGTCAGATACCGTGTGGGCACACTGTGCATGGTGTGGCATGTCGCTAGGCAACACGCCGCCAGGTAAGCATGGGACCCGAGAGAGCCAGTGGGAAGCGGGCGGAGTGCAGCTGAGAAGGCCCCGCCTACCACTCGGCCAGCTGGTAGACGGCCGCTACGTCCCCGCCTACATATTGTCTCAAGTTCACGCGTACCAATCAAGACCACCTGCGGAGCCAGACAGACAGACAATATGTAGGCGAGGCTGCCTCTGCCCTCACGTCTCACATGACACTCGGAGAGACGGGCCATGCACTGGCGGCAACACGCTCCCGACGTTAACACAGACTAACTCCGCTGGCGAGGTTGAGGCGGGGAAGGGAATACCCCCGCCAGTGTGCCTCGGCCAGGAGGAGCATTATCCCCGAAATCACACGTTCCCCGTGGGGACCTGGTTAGGGACAGAGCCGGCCAGCGCCACCCCTAGGGAAAGAGGGGAAAGCCTGGAGCTCCCACCAGTGACTCTTTTTGTTGTTTTGATCATACCTGATATTCTGATTACCGTTTCAAGCCCAACCCCACGGGTCTGTTTATACAAATAAAGACGCCTGTAGGCGAGATTCTGTAATAATCTGTACCACTGAGTGTCTCGGTTCTGTTCAGTTCCCACAAGTGGTGGAGAATAGTGGGCTTTTTACGAACTGAACCGCACCGACCTCTCTGGGACAGATGGATAGGGACCCAGCGATCGAAGCGCTCCTCCAGAGCCAAAACAATTTACAAGCCTCTGTCCATGAGTTAGTGCGCCACTTCCATAGGGAGGCTAACGTTGCGCGCAACCCAGCCGAAGTACTCACTAAACTCACGCCAGAAGATGACATCGAGACGTATATTGACTTGTTTGAGCGCACCGCGGCTCGAGAGCGTTGGCCAGTGGTTGACTGGGCCAACATCCTGGCGCCGTTCCTCACCGGGGAACCACAACGGGCGTGGGGAGATTTGTCCCTCGCTGATTCCCGGGACTACCAACGGCTAAAAATCGCAATACTCGCTCGCCAGGGCCTCAGCTTACCGGCACGCGCACAGCGCTTCCACGACTGGACCTTCCATCTCTCCCAACCACCACGCGCGCAAATAGCGGCCCTGGGCCGTTTGACTCATAGCTGGCTAACGACAGCAGGCGACTTACCCCCCGTAGATAGAGTAATGATCGATAAGTGTATCAGAATGTTGCCGCCAGAGGCCCGACAGTATGTAGCCCAGGTCGCCCCCGGCTCGGTGGACGAGCTGGTGAACCTAGTAGAGAATTACACAGTGACCCTGGACGTCATGAGAGGTACCAGGAGCGAAGCAGCGAAACCCAAACAGGAAGAGCGCACAGGACGGGATAGGAGGGGACGCTCGCCGCCCCGACAGCGCACCAGCAAACAGGAGAAGAGCCCTCGGAACCAGGACCAGGCCCGCCGCTGCTACGTGTGCGGCCAGGCTGACCACCTGTCCTGGTCCTGCCCGGACCGCCACGGGGGCGATGTCCCGATGCCCTCTGCGAACAACACCGACGCCGGCAGACGCTGCCTGCACACGGGCACCGACCGCCGCGGCCACACCAACCTCCCGGTGAGGATTAACGGCGTAGACACTGAGGCCCTCCTGGACTCGGGCAGCGCCGTGACGTTGGTACACGCCGACTATGCCGGGCCTGTGAGTGACGCCATCATGGCCGTCAGCTGTGTGCATGGAAACAAGCGCGACTACCCAGTATGCGAAATACATATACAAACCACCCGCGGCACCACACTGGTGTCAGCGGGCGTGGTACCGACCCTGCCAGTCCCCCTGCTGATTGGATACGACTGCCCCCTGTTCGAACGCCACTGGCGACCCGGCGTGGAGAGGCCACCAGGGAGGCGAGCAGGCGGCCGCCGCCGCCGCCGCCGAAGCAGACCACGGCCACCCCGCGGGACGCGACCCGCATGCCCAGCATTTGGAGCTCCGTCTGACGCCTCGGGAAGTGACAGCTCCCACAGCCCTGACGACCCAGGCACCGAAGGGGACGCCGGACCACCCTGCACCCCAGGAGCGGACCCCTTTGCGGAGTTCCCCAACGCAGACACCCCCTCCTCTCCGAGGATAGGGGAATTCGCTACAGCACAGTGGAGCGACACCAACTTGGAGATGGCGCGGCAGCGCGTGGACGTCATCAACGGACAGAAGCAGAGCGGGGTGAGTGTACTTGTTTTCCCCTATTTTATGTGTAAAGCTGGGCTGTTATACCGGGTGGTTAGGGACAAGCGAGAAGAGGAAGTAGAGCAACTCCTAGTCCCAAAACAGTATGTCACTCGGGTGCTGTATCTTGCGCACACGCATCAGTTAGGCGCGCACCTCGCCGTGCAGAAAACCTATGAGCGTATACTGGCAAGATTTTACTGGCCGGGAGTTAAGAGGGCTGTTGAAGTCTTTTGCCAAAGTTGTCCTGAGTGCCAGAAGACGGCCCCGCGGCCCACATATAGAAATCCCCTAGTACCGCTGCCTATTATTGAAACTCCATTTGAGCGTCTAGCCATGGACATTGTGGGACCCCTCCCAAAATCCGCAAGAGGACACCGTTACATACTGGTGATATTAGATTATGCCACCCGGTACCCCGAGGCCATCCCGCTCCGCTCTGCCACGGCCAAAACAGTCGCACACGAGCTTTTAATGCTATTTAGTAGGGTCGGAATACCGGCGGAGATTCTTTCGGACCAGGGCACATGTTTCATGGCACGCATGCTAAACGTGCTGTACAAATGGCTAAAGATCAAGCGCATCCGCACCTCTATTTATCACCCCGAGACGGATGGCTTAGTAGAACGCTTTAACCAAACGTTGAAAAAAATGCTCAGGAAACTGGTCGATATAGACGGAAAAGATTGGGATCAGCTGATCCCCTATGTCCTCTTCTCTATTCGAGAGGTCCCCCAGGCGTCGACAGGTTTCTCCCCCTTTGAATTGGTGTATGGGAGGAGACCCCGGGGACTGTTGGACATAGCAAAGGAGACGTGGGAAACGCAGCCGTCCCCGCACAGAAGTGTGATAGAGCATGTTGACAGGCTACAGGAGAGAGCGCGCAAAATCTGGCCCATGGTGCGCGAACACATGGAACGCGCACAGCGGGATCAAGCGCGCATCTACAACCGGGGGGCGCGTGTGAGAGAGTTCAAGGTGGGCGAGCAGGTACTCGTACTCGTGCCAACCAGCGAGTGCAAGTTCCTTGCCAAGTGGCAGGGGCCATACGAGGTGGAGGCGCGCATCGGACCGGTCAACTACAGAGTGGGACAGCCAGGCAGGCGAAAGCCACATCAGATATACCACGTTAACATTCTTAAAAAGTGGCACCCGCCTAGCACTGTTCCCCCCCGTCCCTCTCTCACCACCTTCTCCCCGCCCCCACCTGTCCCCATAGGAGAAGACCTATCGCCGACGCAGCGGCAGGACGTGCAGGAGCTGCTTAGCCAGTGCGCGGATGTGTTTTCGGAACGGCCAGGACGCACGCATGTCATCGAACATGATATCGAAACCACCCCCGGTAAGGTGGTCCGTCAACGGCCGTACCGTATACCCGAGGCGCGCCGCATAGCGATCAAGGACGAGGTAAAACAAATGCTCGAACTAGGCGTGATAGAGGAATCCTACAGCCCCTGGGCCAGTCCCATAGTACTAGTGCCCAAGCCAGATGGCTCATTGCGTTTTTGCAACGATTTTCGGAAGTTGAATGAAGTGTCAACTTTTGACGCGTATCCGATGGCCCGGGCGGACGAGTTGATTGAACGGCTAGGCCCCGCCCGGTTCGTCAGTACCCTAGACCTCACAAAAGGGTACTGGCAAGTCCCATTATCGGCACGGGCCAAACCAAAAACTGCCTTCTCCACCCCGGAGGGCCTCTTTCAGTATACCGTCCTCCCGTTCGGTGTCCATGGAGCACCCGCCACGTTTCAGCGGCTAATGGACCGGGTCCTGAGACCCCACAGGGACTTTGCCGGAGCATATCTGGACGACATCGTAGTCCACAGCGCCACCTGGCGGGCACACCTACAACACCTAGAGGCAGTGCTCGGGGCGCTGCGTAAGGCCGGGCTGGTAGCCAACGCTAAAAAATGCCGCATCGGCCTGACGGAGACGGACTATCTAGGCTTCACGGTGGGACGAGGCTGTGTCAAGCCACAGCGGAAGAAGGTGGAAAGGCTGAGGGATTGGCCCCGACCGATCACCAAGAAGCAGGTGAAATCATTTATGGGGCTCATAGCCTACTACCAAAAATTTATTAAAGACTTTGCCACTCTTGCAGCGCCACTATATGACCTGACCAAGAAGAGCCTGCCCCACCACGTAGGTTGGACCCCCGAGGCGGAGGAGGCTTTCCACACACTGAAAGCGGCTATATGTGAGGAACCGGTACTCGTTGCCCCGAATTTCAGCCAACCGTTCGTCCTTCACACCGACGCCTCGGGAACGGGGGTAGGAGCCGTGCTCTCGCAGGTCATAGACGGAGAGGAACACCCGGTGACGTATGTCAGTCGAAAACTACTCAAGCACGAGCGCAACTATGCCACGGTGGAGAAGGAATGCCTCGCCATCAAATGGGCTATTCATCACCTGCGATACTACCTCTGGGGGAGGCAGTTCACCGTCATCACGGATCACGCCCCCTTGAAGTGGATGTCCCGCAACAAAGACAGGAATGACCGCGTCACCAGATGGTTCCTCGAGCTGCAGAACTATAAGTTCGACGTACAACACCGGCCCGGGAAGGACATAGCGCACGCAGACGCGCTCTCCCGGAGGTATGAAGAAGAGACTGAAGCTTCCGGAGCCACCGGCAAGCTTGGAGGGAGGATGTGTGGCATGTCGCTAGGCAACACGCCGCCAGGTAAGCATGGGACCCGAGAGAGCCAGTGGGAAGCGGGCGGAGTGCAGCTGAGAAGGCCCCGCCTACCACTCGGCCAGCTGGTAGACGGCCGCTACGTCCCCGCCTACATATTGTCTCAAGTTCACGCGTACCAATCAAGACCACCTGCGGAGCCAGACAGACAGACAATATGTAGGCGAGGCTGCCTCTGCCCTCACGTCTCACATGACACTCGGAGAGACGGGCCATGCACTGGCGGCAACACGCTCCCGACGTTAACACAGACTAACTCCGCTGGCGAGGTTGAGGCGGGGAAGGGAATACCCCCGCCAGTGTGCCTCGGCCAGGAGGAGCATTATCCCCGAAATCACACGTTCCCCGTGGGGACCTGGTTAGGGACAGAGCCGGCCAGCGCCACCCCTAGGGAAAGAGGGGAAAGCCTGGAGCTCCCACCAGTGACTCTTTTTGTTGTTTTGATCATACCTGATATTCTGATTACCGTTTCAAGCCCAACCCCACGGGTCTGTTTATACAAATAAAGACGCCTGTAGGCGAGATTCTGTAATAATCTGTACCACTGAGTGTCTCGGTTCTGTTCAGTTCCCACAATGGCCATAGTCAGATACCGTGTGGGGACACTGGGCTGCATGGCCATAGTCAGATACCGTGTGGGCACACTGGACATAGTCAGATACCATGTGGGCACACTGGGCTGCATGGCCATAGTCAGATACCGTGTGGGCACACTGGACATAGTCAGATACCATGTGGGCACACTGGGCTGCATGGCCATAGTCAGATACCGTGTGGGGACACTGGGCTGCATGGCCATAGTCAGATACCATGTGGGCACACTGGACATAGTCAGATACCGTGTGGGCACACTGGGCTGCATGGCCATAGATACCATGTGGGCACACTGGACATAGTCAGATACCATGTGGGCACACTGGGCTGCATGGCCATAGTCAGATACCGTGTGGGCACACTGGGCTGCATGGCCATAGTCAGATACCGTGTGGGCACACTGGGCATGGCCATAAACTGCAGCCAAGAGTGGACATCTTGTTGGCACCATGATGCACAGACAGGACTGAAAGGCCATGTCTCAGCTCGCCCGCCTCATGTTCCTCTGTTTGTCTTCTCTAATGAATTGACAATCACACTCCCTCCCTTATTTGTACAGGGATATTGAGCCATTATAAATGATGGCTGCTTGAAAATAGGCCCATCTCACTGGCATGTGCATGGATGCACGTCCTGAAACAGACACACAGAGGTGCGCACGCACGCACGCACGAGCGCGCACGCACACACGCACACACACACACACACACACACACAGCCCCGTCGTTATAGCAGTGCCTCCGGTGGTGACAGGATGCTGATGCAGAGGTCAATTACCTACAGCCCAAATGATAATGACATTATCAGGCCATTTATTTGTGGTGTGATCCATATGCCCTCCAGTCCATTATGCCGTTTCACTGCAATTGCATATTTGAGTGATTCATGCCCCATCCTCTAATTATTCATCGCTATTGAACGACTGCAGAGGAAAAGAAAAACATTTTGAGTACCGGTAAATTAAATTCAAAGAACGTTTCATCTGCAGTCCAGATAAACCATCGCTAACGAGAAGAGGATGTTTTTGCATAAAAGGTGTTATTCTACCCTTTGCCCTCTCTCGGAAAAATGAGACGACGGAAAGCGGGCAGGGGAAAAAAAAGCAGCTGTCGGAAGAAGAAAAGTCTTTCATCGAAATTTCTCTCGCCTCCATTCGAAGAGCTACAGTATACTCCGGCAGCTTGAAAGGATGACAAACACACCTAACCCATTCTGACCTGAGATCAGATTCATACGAGGTTTCCACTGGACACACACTGGTCTGATTAACCCCATTTGGACCTGAGATCAGATTCTAAAAAATGTCAGTCGTTCTTCGATTTTTCAAAAAATAGCAGACCTACAAGCTCGTAGCGCGCCACTCGGTGGCGCGCTATGAGCTTGTAGATCTGCTATTTTTCAATAGCTAAAGCATGACATGATGCTGACACCATAATGGGTTCCCGGTCAGAATGGGCTAAACCTCACACAACAAAGAAGCACCGAATCGTCAACAAACAACAATCCTGTGGCTCCAACACTCTAGTCTAAAGCCTGCATGATTCATACTTTGTGAGCATAAGTTAGAGAAAGAGCTGGCTCGTGAAGCTGTGAAGGTCAATTCTGTACAGACTTTGACGAATGGCAAAATGTTTGCAATATCGTTTCCAATCCAAAACCGGTCCTTGGCCAAGTGTAGCATCTTCACTTCACTTAATACTAAGTGAAGTGTCCTGTCATAATATAATCAAATATATGTACAGTCTGTAGACCTCGTCATACTATACAGCATATAGTGAGCATAACTGAGCAACTTGAGCAACGAGAGGCACCACCGGACGAGCCAGTTACTAAAGGAATATTAAATAATATGATAAAGGGAGGAAATATTAAAGAATATGCTCAACTGATAATGATTATGGAATAATGGAACAATGGTGATACCAGGAAGAGTCATAATTGCTTTTTTGGCTAAAACTGCCTCCCCCTGGCCAGCCGGAGCGCCTGATGGAGGGGAAAGGAACTGGTTGGAATAACGTGTTACTTCCACACGCTACGTCCAACCAGGGAAACTCCCCCCTGTCAGGTGTAAAGGAGCAACTTGGACACTCAGGCATGAAGGAAGACTCCAAGTCCGTTGCTGACGGAGGGTGTGTAGAGCGGAGGGTGTGTAGAGCCCAGGATCACATTAGATAATTGACACATGGGTGAAAAATGGGTTACAACATCACAGGATGAAATGCTTCTTTGGGTGGCCTCACACTCACAGGTAGAAAATAAAAACACAGCACTGAACTATAGAATGTATCGAATAGGCACTTCAAACTATCTAGGAACGTGGCAGATATCAGATTCACAAAGATCCCTTTATATGGCTGACAGCCCTTCAATTAAAACTAAGTATTCTCATGGGCTCAGGTGGTTCTTTGTAGAAGTTCAATACCGCCCCAATCAGGCCACGAGAGAACCTTTCATCTATTTGTTCCGTTTTGAGTGTGTCCTCCCCAATCCCCAGAATGGATTGACACAGTGAATCCCAACGCCACACAGACCAAACCACACGCCTTTGCGGCCATTAGAATGGGATCCTGCCCTCTGAGAGGACGAAGCAGAACAATAAACATGTTTGTGTCCATTACAGAGCTGACAATGGACTCCCAGGGTGGAGCGTATGCCCGGTGCGCAGAAAACACGCTTGGATGCACGCACGCATGCATGCATGCATGCACGCACGCATGCACACACGCACACACACACACACACACACTATAAACACCTCAGCCTTCTTCCCGCTGGTATAAACCAGAACTATTCTACTTTCCTCACCCCCCCCCCCCCCCCCCCCCCCCCCGCCTCACCCAATCCCCTGAGGCGGATTAGACACCGCCGCACCTGTGATCGTTTCTCATTTGTGAAGTCTCCACAACACCAGCGGTCCAAAGGGACCGCAGTCACAAAGCAGACAGCTATAGCGCCTCAGCTGTGAAGTGCTGTTTTTTTTTCCTTTCCCGCGCATCGGTAAACGTTTCTAAAACATACATAGATTAGTTGCTCTCGCGGAAATACTTATCACAGGGAACACAAGAAGCGGGGAGGCTGTTTCACTCTCTCTACTTCGATGCGCTCACGCAGATACTCATCTATAATGCCTTCCTGGTCTCCTACTGTATGTGCACAGAATGAAAGGATTTGTACAGCAAATCAACACACTGCTTTCTAAATACAAAGTGACACTTGGCCCCTGTCCACGGAAGTTTTTTCTGAGCAGAGAAATGCTTTGGATATCATGTCAAGATCGAGCGCTTCTCACTAAGCAGCCTAACAGAGCGTATAGAAAGATGCATGCAATGTTTACCTATACCAACCGTGGCTGTGCTCCAATGTCATCTACTGTACGTCATTAGCACTGAACCGCATGGCTGAATGGGGAACCAGTGGAGAGGGTATGGAATGCACTTCCCATTGCCCTAGCCTCGACGACCTTACAGGCGTATGCAAAGGCTCAATTTATGTAACTTAGATAGCATTTTATGTAGCATAACATAGCACTCTATAGGGTACTGTATAGTATACGCATAGTTTCATTATATAGATATTCCACTGTTAGGTTCTTACTGTAGCTTACGTATGATTCAAATTTTTATGTATTTGATGTACGTATTACCATGTTTTGATCTTGCTTACTGTAAATCTCTCTGGAATAAGAGCGTCTGCTCAGGCCCAGGCGGTGGCGTAACCCAGAGGGTAGACAGTTTCAAGTACTCGGGGTGCACGTTACAGAGGACCTGGCTCGGAACATGCACACAAAGGCTGTGGCAAAGACTTCTAAGGCAACGCCTGTACCACCCTCAGGCAGCTGTGGAGAATAAAGGTGTCAGAGAAAGTCCTGAAATCGTTCTACTCTGCTACAAACAACCCAGAGCATCCTGCGGGGTTAACAAGAGCTCTTCCCTCTTGTTTTGTTCTTATGGGAGCACACATGGCGGCTAGCTCTCTCTCACAGGTTCTTATGGGGAGCACACATGGCGGCTAGCTCTCTCTCACAGGTTCTTATGGGGAGCAGACATGGCGGCTAGCTCTCTCTCACAGGTTCTTCCCAACTTGGGAGTCTTTCCAGGAAAACGGTATTCTTTTCAAACACTCCCATTAATAATAATCTTCCGTCATACAGTCTGGAGCAACAGAAGCTCTGCATTAGTAAGATTCATACTCCTATTTTAGAGCCGAATAAAAGTCGGTTCGGCGCTGTAGAGCCTACAATGTGACGTCATTTGAGGTTCGGGGGGGGGGGGGGGTACCGTCCTAAAGTCGGCTCTTCGGTGCTACTGAAATTTTCGGATGAGCCGAAATCAATTCGGCACTACAGCGACGAAACAGCGGTAAAATAGGAGTATGAATCGGCCCTTAGCGATAAAGCGCAAGTGGAGACTCCTCCCCCACTTCGTCATTACAGTCGCGCAAATGTATCCCAATATAAATAGAAATCATCTAAGCATATAGCTTGTTGCTTAGAAGAAAAGGATATTAAAGAAAAAAAAATGTAAAGGTAGCTTTTCACATTTGTGCCACAAATGTAAAAAGCTACTTTTTTAATCTATGTCAGAGAGTATCAATTAGTTCCACATTCTCTCGACTACTTTCTCATTTACTGGTTGTTGAGGTTACATCGCCCATTCACCCGTTTGCTAGAGAAACTTGAAGCTTACAGTTGAAAATACACTGCAGGCAAGACATCCTCACATTGTAACATTTTAACCACATGGGAGGTCTAGAGGAGAACTGTTGTGTCCCGTGACAAATGAAAAGGAAAAGTACACAGCGTCTTTAACACTCACAACTAATGTGCACACTCACACACACACACACACACACACACACACACACACACACACACACACACACACACACACACACACACACACACACACACAGCCAAATGCTCCATACCTGCAGGGTTGGGTGTGTCTTCTGCATGTCTCCCCAGGTTAGAACCCACACCTGATCATGTGACTTGTCATACAGGAGCTTTACTGGAACAGCGTCTGTCGCTACCGCCTAGAGAGAGAGAGACAGAGAGACAGAGACAGAGAGAGAGAGAAAGAGAGAGAGACAGAGAGAGAGAGAGACAGAGACAGAGAGAGAGAAAGAGAGAGAGACAGAGAGAGAGAGAGACAGAGAGAGAAAGAGAGAGAGAGATTTAACCGATTATATTGTTGCACATTGCATATTTCACCTTTTGATGTGTTTTGGTTAATATATTATGTGCTATTATATTTGTCATACTACAGTGACACACAAAGTAGATTATGTCGATAATAGTATATGCTATTATTGAATTATGAATGAAAGTAGTTTTTATAGATATTCATTATTCACCCAATGAAAAGTAAAAACATCCATGGGAACAGGATATATTTTTTTCTTCTTAAATGTCCTGTAAAGTGACGGTTTGGGAGATATACAGTACCGCATATACAGTACCGCACTGGTTCCAAAAAGCACGTGAACCAGCTGAAATTGACATGTAATGAAATGAATGCTTAATAAACATGTAGCTAGGTGTAATGTTAGAGTCCACAGAAGTGAACCTTTCAAGCATATTTTCTCAACTTAATACTTTATTAATTCATGCTTTTTTGTTTAAAAAAAAAATGATTTTTTTTAAATGAAAAACCAAATGTAGGAGAACTAAACGAAGGGGACCCATAACAACGTGTCCAGTGCGTGCAGTGCAGTACAGCACTGTGGTAACACAGTGAAAGCAGGGGTCCATTGTTCTGAGGCCTTGGCAGGCTCTGCTGATGGGGCTGAATTGAGCCTAATAATCCTTTCTGTATCCATTTAGCCTTATGGGGGGCACAGTGAGATAAAGGGAGGGCGAGAGAGGGAGAAGAGAGAGTGTGAATTGAATTGAAATTGAGAGAGGCATGGAAAGACAGTAGGTAGTGTGTGTGAGAGAGAGACAGAGACAGAGAGAGAGAGAGAGAGAGAGAGAGAGAGAGAGAGAGAGAGAGACTGACTCATGGCAACCCACTCAACCCAAGGTGTGGTGCATTGTCGACAACGAGGAATAACACAATCCATTACCCTGCTCCTGTTGACATGGAGCAGCGAGCGGCTGACACCCTCCTCAGTGGAGCGAGACCATGAGACCTGTGTTCGGTAATAGAGGGGCCAGCCCTCTGCTCTCCACTGGTCAGCCAACTGTCACGGCAACACACAGCCCACATGCTGATATTTATGGGTGGGGCGTGCGTGTGTGTGTGTGTGGGTGTGTGTGTGTGTGTGTGTGTGTGTGTGTGTGTGTGTGTGTGTCTACAATGTAGATATAGATAAGATACCTTATCCCGCGGGGGGAAATCACGGCACAGCAGTTAACGTTACACCTTACATTTTAAGTATGAGACAAATATAAAGTACTGTAGTATACAGTAGAAACAAAGACAAAAGAAAAAAAGACAAAAGATTACAAAGCAACAGTAAAGAGCGTAAAAAAGGTGTCTATATAGTCAATCAATGCGTCATAATATCAAAGTCAAGATAAATAAAGTAATTGCAATTCAATTCAGTGTGTGTGTGTGTGTGTGTGTGTGTGTGTGTGTTCTAAGAGGTGAGGTGAGGAGTGAATCCGAGAGAACCACAGTCAGCGCTGATCAGAAGAGAAAAGCATGAAGTGCTGCGGGATGATTAGTCTGACCAGGTGCGTGCCAAGCTGCCAGCTGAGTTCATTGATTGGGAGAGTGGAACCGACTAGCTTTATGGGATCAAAGGTGCGCTCAGCTCTCTCATGGATTCATTTCTTTCACCGCAGGTGAAAACATTGCAATTCCATTTTTCATTTTCAAGTTCCGTCATTATGATGAACTCTGTGGAGTCCTCGCTTCATGCATGGTCCAGACCTGTATTATTATTTTCAAAGCTATAACTAAGTCAGCCCCGTGGCTATACAGTAGCATATGCTCACCATGCCGTAGTTATAGAAGACACGAGGCACCAACAACAGAAGTCAAAATGTCCAGTGAGTTTTGCCAGAATTCAAAGTAATGATCCAGTGCATCTGCTCCCACACAGCAAAGCGGCTCTGCGAGTCTGCGTAGCTGTAGGGCGACTTCTCTAATCACTGCAGTCCACCCTTCAGACTCCGTTATCTGGCAGACACCTGCCACTCCCGCTGACAGTGACAAACAGAGTGAGAAGGTGGGGTCTTTCTCAACACGAAAATGACACCAGGCGCCATTAGGAAGGCAGCTTTTCCAGAACGTTGGGGGCGGCTACAATCGAGGCTGAACTGTTTTACATAAAAAACAAGTGTAGCTTGCAGGTATTCGTCGGGCTGTCAACAAAATGTGAAAATTACTTGCTAGGTTTTGCTCAGGCTGTTTCGCGGTTATTGCATCGTGTTGCAGGTGCAGCGATTCCCCCCTCCCTCCCGCTCTCTTCATTCCATTTCAGCTGGCATTGTGTTTGTATTTTGTTGGGGAAAAGAGAAGGCTTTGAACGTTGGTGGTGCAGGACGAAGATGGACGGAGGAAATAGGACAACGAGACAGGGAAGATGTATTAACCTCTTGCATCCACAGGCTACGGAGAGAAGATAGAGAGAGAGAGAGAGAGAGAGAGAGAGAGATGGCGATGGAGACCATGCGCCATAGTCCTACATCCCACCGGGCCTCTCAATCTCATTTTACTCGTAATGTTCGTGCCATTTCCGTGCTTCATTGGTGAACTAGAGCTTGGTGAGAAACACAGAGAAATGGAGACGAGGAGAAGGAGGTTTACGTGTGAGGCAAAAGGTCACAAGCTGCCAAACATATCGGCGCTGTCAAACTGTATGTCCAAAACGGTTACTTTTCAGGAAAAAAGAACCGTGTTCGATCCCCTGTCTCCCCCAGAGTTAGTGACTCAAAGTGTCCTTGAGAAAGACACTGAACCCCTGAACCCCTAATTGCTTCCGAAAAGCAGGTTGGTGCCTTGCATGGTTTCCTCCGCTGTGTGTGCATGGGTGAATGAAATTAACAATGTAATGAACGCTTTAATTTCCTTCCTTCCTTCCTTCCTTCCTTCACAATTTACTTTTCGTTACTTTCTCAAAACACCCTGAAATTAAGGGCAAAAAGCACAAGGCAATATATGAAATGGAAGCAGGTAGGCCAAATGTAATAGAGCATAATGCAGGAATAATATTATTGGTTTTAAGCGTCCTTAATCTTAATGTCATGATGAAACATAACTCAGAAGCTGCAGCACTCTATCAGTGCAGGGCATATATTTTAATCTAATCAAAGTGTAAAGAGCGAACTTCTTTAGATCAATTGCAGTGATTGCATTGTCACTATACAGCATGCATTGGTTTAATCAGAAGCTCAAAAACTATAAATGAGTTTCTGAATTGAATGCGTAATTTGACAGATTAACTGTACTATTACTCAATTAGTAATGCATGAAAGTAAGGTCTCCAAATCAAGTTGAGTGCCACTTATTTTCAAACAATTTCACACACTTTATTTGTGACATTGGCTCTTTTCGACTATGAAGGGTAACCCAGAACCTTCCTGAATGTTTTATGATGGCTTTTTCTATGTTTCCATTTCAATTATAACCAGAACCGCTGGTCTCTGAAGGGAGATTGTTTGTCAAAAATAATATAATAAAAATAAGTGTACTAAGCTCACAACAACCAGTCGCTATGCGTTGCACGCATGTAGGTCTGCTATTTTAGAAATGTTTTGAAAGTACAAGCAGTCAGTTCTGGGCTCCCAGAACCTTGGGTCAGTACCACCTCCTGAACAGAGCCCAATTACTGTAGACACCCGTAAAATACGTTTCACGGCACGACACAGTTCGCTTAGTTCTTGGAGTCGAAAAGAACCATATGTTGACAGAGGAGGAGCACTCAGCCTTATTTCCGGCAAGTATTTGAAGGATGTCAAGGAATGCAAGACCGCACTGCCACCTGGCACACAACTGACAGTTGTTCTATGACGTTCTGACATATAACATCTACCCTCTACTCACTCGGTTTGTCTCCCCTGTCTGTTGTAATACCTTCCTCCCATCTAGCTTGTGCTCCTCATCTCCCTCCCTGTCATCTTCCCCTCCTCCCTAAATCTGGTCTATTTCCTCCCGCATGCAGTAGGCTATATAAATGATGCTGACCCTGGGAATACCTCCACGGGGCTTTGGTCTCTAAACAGCCTTTACAGGTGAGATGAATGACCGGCCAGACAGAACAGCATCCAAGTGGACAACATATTGTTTCAAAGTGCTTGAGGTGCGATTGATTTATTTTATCTCGCGCCTTCTTGCGTGGTGCAGGTTCCAGGGTGCAGCGAGCTGAATCGAGCACGTTGCGATTGGGTGTGTAGTCAAATGTTTTGATGACTAGAACAGGGCCAGGGACCGTTGAGGGAGTTCCAGGGGGTCCTCAGCACAATGATAGTTAGGAACCAAATGGGCCCTTGTGGGACTGTAACTCTGAGAGTGTACAAATGGAACCAAACCATTTAACATTGATTTTACAATATAAATTGGGGTCCCAGAGATAGAAATGCAGTTAAAATGGGTGTCTAGCCTAATGCATGTCAAACTGGGGGTCCTTGAAATGAAAACGGTTGAAAATGACTGCTGGAGCCGTACAAACGGGGGTCCGCAGGCTAATAGATGTCAATTTGGGGGTCCTTGACATGAAAAGGTTTGAGAACTAATGGACTAGAACACTAGATAAAACCGAACTGACTGAAGAAAGCAATCGTCCGAAGGCTCCGCACAGTTTAATACTCAGAATACATATTATTATTTTATTGTGCAAACTAGGAAACAGCTGTGTGCTTGTAAATACTGTTAAACGGTGAAATGACTGTGCTAATTACTAATGGACGATGTACAATTCAATAAATGTCAATATCTCAGGTTGGCAATTGAGTTTGTGTAAATGTGTGCGCATGAATGAGTCCTAAATTCAATAATAAAAGATGAATTAGAATGTGACACAAACACATTGAACACTGTTTGGCAGTGGTGGAAAGTAACTTAGTACATTTACTTAAGTACTGTACTTAGGAGGTAGCCGGAGTATTTCCAATATTTTTACTTCTACAAATATTGTACTTTTACTCGCATCGCATCACATTGTGAGCTTGCAGATCTGCTATTTTCAAAAGATTTGAAAAATTGACGACTTTTACTTTTGGTACTGAAAGTACATTTCGATGCCAATAACTTTTCTACTTCTACTCAAGTATACATTTTGAATTCAGGACTTTTACTTATAACGGAGTAATTCTATATTGCAGTATTGAATTGATACTTTTACTTAATAAGTCAAACATTCGAGTACTTTTTTCCCACCACTGCTATTTTGAATGTCAAACATGTCCTAAATGTTTCGTTTGCTTATCCTGCTTCAACTCACCTGCCTGGGTATCGATGACCAGAAGTCTGTTCTGAACTGTTCTGTCTGTTCTGTTCAACTCACCTGCACCACCTTCTGTGCCTGGGTGTCGATGACCAGAAGTCTGTTCTGAACTGTTCTGTTCAACTCACCTGCACCACCTTCTGTGCCTGGGTGTCGATGACCAGAAGTCTGTTCTGACTCACCTGCACCACCTTCTGTGCCTGGGTGTCGATGACCAGCAGTCTGTTCTGACTCACCTGCACCACCTTCTGTGCCTGGGTGTCGATGACCAGCAGTCTGTTCTGACTCACCTGCACCACCTTCTGTGCCTGGGTGTCGATGACCAGCAGTCTGTTCTGACTCACCTGCACCACCTTCTGTGCCTGGGTGTCGATGACCAGCAGTCTGTTCTGACTCACCTGCACCACCTTCTGTGCCTGGATGTCGATGACCAGCAGTCTGTTCTGACTCACCTGCACCACCTTCTGTGCCTGGGTGTCGATGACCAGCAGTCTGTTCTGACTCACCTGCACCACCTTCAGTGCCTGGGTGTCGATGACCAGCAGTCTGTTCTGACTCACCTGCACCACCTTCTGTGCCTGGGTGTCGATGACCAGCAGTCTGTTCTGACTCACCTGCACCACCTTCTGTGTCTGGGTGTCGATGACCAGCAGTCTGTTCTGTCTGTTCTGTTCAACTCACCTGCACCACCTTCTGTGCCTGGGTGTCGATGACCAGCAGTCTGTTCTGCAGCGGCTGAGTCACGTAGATGTATTTATCTCTGACGTTGACGGCCGAGGACCACACGCAGTGCTGGGGGGACACCCCCTGACCCTTAGGACACATCTCCTCCTGCATGGTGGGGAACCCCAAACAAGGCACGGCGCGACCAGAAGAAAACAAACAGAAATACAATGGCTTGTCATCCAGGAAACAGTGGCATGGTACAGGAATTTCTGACCTGCGAAGCAATGTACTGTACACGTGTGTCAACGCCATGTCCCCCACCCGCGCCCTCAGGTCAAGCACTGCCAACCAACTGGAACCACCACAAGCCCAATAAGTGAACTTGCGGGGTGACAGGGCATTCACCGCCGCAGCCCAGCTCACATCAGAACTGTGCCCACCTTCGTCACTAGTTTCTAGTTTTTAACCTCTTAAACATTTTGACTAGTTAATTTTTCTAATACATTTGTTTTTATTCTTTTTGTCATATAAAGCGACTTTAAGTACCTTGAAAAGCGCTATATAAATCATATTATTATTAGTAGTAGTATTATTACAGCATTAACTGCTGCAGGTAATTAGCCAAATCCAGAGTTCTGTATATGTGTAAAAATGGACCCTTACAGGAGTACTGTTACTGTGTAATATAAATAAAATCATGATACCGTATCTGTAGCAATTACCACTGCCCTGCCTGCTAATACTCATACTATTAATATCAACAATATCTTGACATCAGTGTAATTCCCGTGCACCCGTTTTAGCCTCAGCTTAAAGCTTCAAAGTTATCAACTGCTAACTCACTGTAATAGCCAATACTGTAAGAGTATCAGATGTGATTAAAAATCCTGCAGCCTGCTGTCTCTGCTGACAAGAGCTTTGTACATCCCTAGTTTCAACAAACATGCGAACGCACGCACACACACATGCGCGTGTGTGCGCCCTCTCCCTTCACCTTGGCGAAGTAGAGAAAATGCTGTTTGCAGCAGTAGCCGGCTAACATAGCTCTCATTGAGTTTGTATCGATCTCTAATATAATTACAGTGTCCTGTAAAACCCAAATCCCTCAGAGGAACAGGCGAACTTTTACCATCTAAAGCCCATTGTTCATGGAGTGCGGCGTTCTTCAATGGATTACAAACCTGGGGGTTTGTACTATAGACTCTATGCAGTCTATCGCATTGAGCTGTTGACTAATGGACATGAGTAATGCATTGCACTTAGTGAAGGGACGGCCAACAGTCTGACAATGGAAAAAAGAGTGGAATTCTCGCTCACGTTAGGGCGCCACATTGTCCTTCACACATGCGTTTTAACCACTGACAACCTGCCGTCCATGTTTCGTCAAGTGGCCAATCAATTGATTGTGTTCCGGTTTGGATCAATGGAACCAACATAGTACATAACAAGTTCTTATTTATTGCTATCACAATGGAATAAAAAATACTTTTATATTCACCTTCAGTATTAATGTTATGTTAAGTGTTTTGCCAAATATTTGGGGGCCCACTTGCAGTACTCTCACGGCCCACAGCTGTACTTAAATAGAATCACTGTTGTTACAGGGTGACACAGCAGTACTTACATATCACTGTTCTTATAGGGCGACACAGCAGTACTTACATATAATCACTGTTCTTATAGGGTGACACAGCAGTACTTACATATCACTGTTCTTATAGGGTGACACAGCAGTACTTACATATCACTGTTCTTATAGGGTGACACAGCAGTACTTACATATCACTGTTCTTATAGGGTGACACAGCAGTACTTACATATCACTGTTCTTATAGGGTGACACAGCAGTACTTACATATCACTGTTCTTATAGGGCGACACAGCAGTACTGACAGTACATATAATCACTGTTCTTATAAGGCAACACAGCAGTACTGACAGTACATAGAATCACTGTTCTTATAGGGCGACACAGCAGTACTGACAGTACATAGAATCACTGTTCTTATGGGGCGACACAGCAATACTGACAGTACATAGAATCACTGTTCTTATAGGGCGACACAGCAGTACTGACAGTACATAGAATCACTGTTCTTATAGGGCGACACAGCAGTACTGAATCACTGTTCTTATAGGGCGACACAGCAGTACTGAATCACTGTTCTTAGGGGGTATACTTACATAGGTGGCGACGATTCTCTCCGTGCGCTTCATGTGCCGTCGTATCTCACACTCACTGGGCTGGAGGACGGTGACGCCCTCATCAGAGAACACGTAGAACATGTTCCCCACACTCAGGCCTGCAGGGGCGAAAAGACCCACACACATGACAAGTAGAGTGAAAACACAACAACACAAAAGACCCACACACATGACAAGTAGAGTGAAAACACACAAAAGCAAGAGTGTGTTTTTCTTTCACAGTGCCAAAATAGCGAACAAGACAAGACTCCTGTTAGCATGATTTGACGTTGGTGTGAATGCACGCTCTGACTGGCTGTCAAGGCACTTTGACAACACCAACAAAAGGCCCTGTCAGCAGCACGTCCAACAACAACAACAACAAAACTGCTGCCTCCAAGTCCTCAAACTGACAAACTCACATCCATACCAGCTCCGTAGAAAAGCTGAGCATTGTATGATAGACTGACAAGACTGCCACAGACATACAAGTAAGTGATTGTAGCTTTAATCTGTTCCAATTAAATTAAGGTTCTTAAAGTGGGGTCCAGGGACCCCATTGGGATCATGGTGGGCGTACATTATTGATAGTTAGACCCTTCTCGGGTCTGTGACTCTGAGAGTGTAGAAATGGAACCAAATGGACCTGTAAAGGTTTCATTTTTGGTTCTATTTCTAACCCTGTCAGTTATTGGGTGACTCTGTGGACTAATGCATCCTAAACTATAGGGATCCTTGAAATAAAATAAGTTTGAGAACCACTGGTCATAAAGACTTAAATAAGACAAAGACCCATACACCGCACTAATGACACTGTGGCAAATTAACTGTCACCAACGCAACTGCTGGAACAATCAATCTACAATGTCCTTTTCTAACAATAGAACTCTGCAGTGTGTGGCTGTGCATGCAGTCAACATAATGTAAAGGGCTATGTGGTAATCATTGATAATGGTGTGTATATATATATATAT
Source organism: Protomyctophum bolini (assembly GCF_963924005.1). Taxonomy (NCBI): domain Eukaryota; kingdom Metazoa; phylum Chordata; class Actinopteri; order Myctophiformes; family Myctophidae; genus Protomyctophum; species Protomyctophum bolini. Next base: position 34,396,138 of record NC_137874.1, on the reverse strand, counting down.
ATATATACAATATGACATGCCTATGAAACGACAATGAGAGGAGGACTATATGACATGCCTACGACGATAGATTGCGCATTACATTCACCCATTCACACACACACATTCATACACCGATGGCGGAGGGAACAATTTACAATTTAGGCCTTTAGCAGACGCTCTTAATCCAGAGCGACTTACATTAAGCAAGAACAAAAAAGCATGGGAATACATCACATACAAACATTTATCAAGAAACATGCGTAAGCTAAGAAAGTAACAGTGGAATATCTATATAATGAAGCTATACATATAAACTATATACATCTATACTACTATGCTATACATATGTACTATGACGTGCTATGACTACATACAATGCAATTATAGTGCTGTCTACATAACATGCTATAAGTCTGTATCAAATGCTATCCAAGTCTACAGAAATGCTATCTAAGGGGGTGGGGTAAGTGCTATGGGCCATGATGGAGTCTGAAAAGGTGGGTTTTCAGACTACGGCGGAAGATTGGGAGTGATGCTGCAGTTCTGACTGCAATGGGAAGTGCATTCCACAGTTTTGGAGCCAGAAGGGAGAAGAGTGTGGAACCATGCAAGGGTCCAACATGCTGCTCATCGGGAGAAATTAGGGGTTCAGCTCAGCGTCTTGCTCAAGGACACTTCGACACCAACTCTGGGGGAGCCCGGCATCGAACTGGGAACCTCACTGTTTCCACCCAGCTGTTCTACCAGCCACTCTGCCCCTGAGCCACTGCCGCCCCGGCATAGGCCATGACATGCTGTGAAACTAGTCCCACTGCCACCCCGGCATAGGCCATGACATGCTGTGAAACTAGTCCTGAGCCACTGCTGCCCCGGCATAGGCTATGACATGCTGTGAAACTAGTCCGGACAGACTTTGGTATTGTGCTGACCCCTTCCATTCTGCCTGTGCACCCTCTGGGTGTTTGTCTGTAATCCTGCTCCTGTATTGAGGTGAGGTGAGCTGAGCAGTGTCTGCCGGGGAAATGGCAATGCATCTCTCTCTCTCTCTCTCTCTCTCTCTCTCTCTCTCTCTCTCCTTCCACGCAGCAGTAGTTTTGTTTGGCTGTGTTTGTTTATTTGTACATTACACCCTACATTGCACTCTCCCACATTCAGGCATTCCTCACCCACATACACTATATAGCAGTTGTTTATATTGTTCATGTTTAATTTAATAAACATATTATTTTCACCACAAGTTCACGGTGTCGTCTCCCATTTTTGCTGTGAATCTGAGCTGCAGTATCTATATATATAAAGGTCATGATACAACTTTCCTATACATGATTTGTACAGCCTGGAGCACAACAGGGTTAATTTTCTCAACAAAACTAGTTTTTATTTGTTTATGTATTACTATCTACAGTAATGGAGGTTAGAGTCATATTATACGCATTTCCCAGAGCCAGAGCAGTTAATGTGCTCTCTGGGTAGACACAATTTTGTGCATAAAGTGGTTTTATTGCGAAGATCCTTCATGTTTTCATTGCTGCTGTCTTTGTACATCCGTAGATTGGGTTCTTCCTTCACTCCAAGAAGAATCCAACCCGTTTTCAACTTGTTAAGTGTGCTTACATTTTGTGCTGCTGGATTTCTTTTGTTTTTCAAAATAGTATATAAGAAAGTGTACAGGCTACCTCAATTCCACATCCATTAAACAAAAACACCAAAATGGGACTATAATAGGGCATGTACAATTTAAAAAATACATTACCTTCTTCTCTCCAAAGAATGTTTGCAACTATGGAATCAGCAGTGGAGTGGTCCAGGGGATAAAAAACAGCAAAGACAAAAGACAAGTTACTTCATCACAGAAAGAGAGAGAGATCGTCCAAAATACAGATTTAGCAGCCAGAACAAGACAAATGTAAATTTGAGGTATAAAGTGTCGCTTCCAATTAATTAAGGCCATTATGTTTCCCCAAAAGACAGAGAATATGTTAATGCATAATTATGAATACAGGTTCATAGCATTAGATTTGCCCTTTCACTTGTCTTTAAGCCTCCAGGTTGTTTAATTTCTTCTTATTATTTTTTCTTTCTTTTTTTGGATTCCCGTACACAGACACAGAAAAACTGGATGCAACATTTCTGTTCCAGAAAAGTACATTATTGCTCTTCATGTGTATTACTCTTAAGCTTCACTTTTTGACAAAGTAAACATGGTATCTCTAGTGCACAGTGTGTCACAGTTTCTCCACTCAAGAATATATTTGGACCTTGGCCCTTGGGACATAAGAGTGTCCATGGGTAAATTCACCGAGAAGAGAAATTACTGTGCTGCAACCCTGCTCTTTGGCAGGCATTTTAGTTTTTCTCTGCAGTGACCCGGGCCACTCAAGGCCTTCCAACATCCTTCTCTTATTGTGTTGCTGTCTACTGAAATAAATCAAAAATTAAGAAACCGCTTCATTCACTACAGTATGTGCACAGAAATGTGCACACCATGCAACGTTGTTCTTACCACCGCGCGTGTGAGTTAGTGAATCGTATAGTCATTTACTACTGACAGGCACTTATGCACACAATTATTAATTAGCATAATACCACGCCTCAACCTCTGCAGAATATAAGGACAGATTACTTTGTATCTCTTCTTTTAAGCACATGAAAAACTAGCGTCCATATTCCACCCTGAGTTAAGTACAGCATGATGAATGACCCCTCCTGCATGACTCACGAGTCTTCTTGGCGGAATCTTCCACAAACAGAGAGGAGATGTCCTCGTCCACGCCCACCTCGTTCTTGGCGATGCAGGTGTAGGCTCCCGTGTCCTCGTAGCGCACGCTGCCGATGTACAGCTCACTGCCGTTGGCTGCGTGGGGGACAGACAACAAAGGGACAGAAAGAAAGGTGACACGTCCTTATCGTCACCTTGCCCTTTTGTGGGTCGTTATTCACATTGACACTTGGATGAAAAGGCCTGTATAGAGTGAGTGCGGTGGAGAGAGAAAAAAGGAGTGCAACATTGTGCTTAAATTCGGAGATTAAGTATGCAGTAGACCGGAGAAAAGGTCCCACGGGTCAAAGTCAAAGACTTTCAAATGGCCAGTCTGAACGAGCCACGCTCATTGTGTAGTTTTGGTCCACTCTAAATTTGCAACAAAGTGAATACCTCGAACAAAGTGAGGACTTATTTAGTCTCAAGACGCAATTACCAACCCTGTGTAAATGCCACTATAAAGAGACACTAGACAGAAAACCCAGTGAGTGCACGGTGCGCAAAGTCTTTTCATGATCTATAGTGAAAACTGTTCTTTGATCTGGTAGTATGAAGAGAACTTGCAATACTGCACCACAATGGCATTCCCTACAGTTCATGCACTTTTGTACTGCAAGCTGTACAGAAAGATTATTTGATTACAGTTCTCTCTTGAACCCTGTTAAGTAAGCCAACTTCTTTCCATTGATCCATATCAAATAAGGATTGAACTACATTAACCCATTAACATTTAACGGCTTTCATGCTCACATTCTTACATAAAATCAACCCATTGAGATCGTGTCTGCAATCCTTTTCATTTAAAATTAAAACATTTATGTCCAGATTTGTATTCTGGCTTGGACTGAATTTCTTCACGGTATAAAGATGTTTTTTAGACAGTAGCACTGTGATCATTCATTCCATGGATGATACAGTAAAAAGTGCAACGTTGTACTCAAATGTTTTACTTTACCCATTTTGACCTGAGGACGATTCTACAAATGTTTTCCAAATCCTAAATCTAAATGTTTCTATGTCAGTGGTTTTCAAACTATTTCACATCAAGGACCTCAAAAAGGATAATGTAATTATGGCCGCAGACCCCCATCTGAAAATATGTTGTTCCAGGGACTATTTGACTTAAAAAAGTTCGCTCTGAAAGATACTCACGATTCACGATTTTTCATTAGCTAAAGTATAACACGATGCTTCAAACACCAAAAGGAGTGCCATAATTTTTCTGCCTCTGGAGACATTACTCTAATAGACCCCCAGGTGTGGTTAGAATATTCAAATATGTCTATTTTTGGTTTCTCAAAAGGCCCAATCGAAATGACAGTGATATAGTGACATCACAATATCATCCCCTTATCCTAACCCCTCCCCCTTTATCATACAACAGCAGCTTTGGGAGCTATTGAAAAATAGCAGATATACAAGCTCATTGTGCGGCACAGAGCGCCACGCTATGAGAGTGTAGATCTGCTATTTTTTTGAAAAATCATCAAAATGTGGCACAGATCTTTGAGTATATGCTTTCACAGCAAACTTTTTAACTTTGCTTCTGGGGGTCCCTGAAACACATTCAGATGGGATTCCGGCGCGGCCAAATACAAAAATAATGATAACAAAAACAAGAAATGTTGTCAAATCTAGTCTCAGGTCTCCATGGGTTAAGCAAATCTACTAATTTACTTCCCACCGCTGGTGGAGACAGACAGGTGGCGCTCCGACAGGACAGCGTGTCGCGGGGCAGCAGCAGCATCATCATCAGAGGCGTTGTTACCACAGCTCTGGTCCTCTGTGATGTACAGAAAAGCTCTCAGATCCCTCCTTCATGAGGCGCTAGCCTTGATCACAGCGCTGCAGTCTTCACAGCGCAGCGGGACGACGGCCACGGCGGCCGTATATGGATCAGACGACACGGCTCAGAGGCCGCGTCAAAGATCACCACGCGACAAAGCCTCGCCCTTCGCCGCCCTAGCTAGCCCTCTCTCTCATCTTTCTCTGTATACATTATGTAATGTGCTATATGTGGTATTCATAGTGTCCTGGTCTCTCTGTGTCCATTTGTCCCTTTGATCCATTCGTCTCTTGATCTGTCCAGCCTTGATACTGTGTGCGTCGCCGCTGAAATGGACACCAAGCTTATTATTATTTAAAAAACTTTCCAAGAATTTTCCAAATTCTTAGAAATGAACAGATCTGCAAGCAAAGCTTTGTGAGCTTTTACACTTTTAGTCAGGGAATATTATCAGTATAATGTCAAATCTGGGAATACATTTCTTACCAAGACTTTTCTTCGCCAATGTGTTTGTAAAGGTGTCTAACATATCCCCGTTTGGTTTCTATTCAACCACCCTAGGGGAATCTTTGACAGCTGCTGAAAGTTGGGGTACCATACAAACGTACTAAATTCGGCCATAGACACTTTCCCAAATGTGCTGACCTCATCACATTTGTGATGACGGCTATGGCCTTTTTTCTTTTTTTTCGTGCAAAACTAATGCTTGGAATGGATTCAGAATCATGAAAACCCCCTAGTCTGACACGTCACATGCTACTTAAAGCATAATTAAATTTAGAACATTTTGCCTTATAATGGTTGTATGGTACCCCAACTTTCAGCTGCTGTCAAAACTTCCCCTAGGGTGGTTGAATAGAAACCAAGGTGAAGGTAATTCACCAATGTATTCCCAGATTTTATTAATATCCTCTGACTATTTGGAATGAAAGTTTGCGGCCCAGTCGTACTGCACACAGTACGACGTGTTGCACACTGACAAATACACATTGTAGAAATCGAAGCAAAGCTGTTTGAATTAGCGAAATAGATTTTTGATGTCCCCAAATTCCTCTTTAAGGGCTTGCCTTGAAGCGAAACCGCCTTGAAGTGACACTTCCTGTAACCACACGCATCCCTAATTATTTCTAATTCATGATTATGTTCTGATCAATCTTATTGACTGCCACTGAACCATCCGGACATTACATTTGATTTTAATATCCTCATTTGCAGCAGTTTGTGGTGCCCGGGATTGTGAAGTTAGTAGGCTGTGTGCCAAAGGAAGAGGCTTTTTAATCTGTGCAACGACACATTTAGCCTCCAGTCAGCTTCTGTTGTGATCTGAACTTTTGGCTTTGCTCTCTTGTATCCGCTCATATTGTCTATAACAATCCCCAGAGGAATATGTTGACATTTAGAATTTCTGATGGATATTTCCGTTCACCAGTGACAGCACTAACTCCCCGAACCATTTCTCAGTCACGCTGTACATGCATAGTTTTGCCTCCAAGCCAAGAACATCCTAATGTTTCTCACGAAGGCTTGTGTTTATCAGAATTTTAAACGGCTACTATTTTAAAAAGCCATAGCCACTGGTTTGAAACAAAAAGTAATAATTAGAAAATAGCAAAAAATACCCAATCTACAGACACTAAAATGAGGCAGGCTAACTGTCATATTGGCGATAAAAAAACAAAACTATTTATTTATGCAATGATATTTACCCAACATTGATGAAGTTATTCAGGTATATGTTTGAGCTAAAGTTATAATGACTTGAGAGAAAATAAAACAAACGAAAAATCTACAAATGAAGCCAATAATGGGTAAAGAATTTACAATATATATATATATATATATATATATATGGCCAAACCGAAACAGATACTGAAATGCATTGAGGCGCTGGCCGGCAGTATGGTTCTTAAGCATTGCAACGTGTTGTGAGCTTGCAGCCGGGCTATGAACGTTTTTTGAAAACTTTTGCCTATAATGACATTCCCAAAATAGGAACGCCAAATAGGTAGATTGTCCTTTCTCATTTTTGACCTGGAGGGTTAGTTGTCCCTTGGAATGTGTCCCTATATGCACACAGTCCTGCCATTACCCAGGCAGGCATGCTTGGCAATATGGCTAAAACCTCTGGCTACCACAGTGTTTATGTGTTGGTGAACCTTGCAGAACCTCCCTTGTTTTGAGTGTTTGAGGGCTGATAACAGGCTATTACTGCAGGTAATGACCCACACACAGCCAATAAACCTCCGCTTAATGAGAACTAGGCCATAAAGAGACGTGGCGGCCCATTCAGTGGTCTCGCTCTCTCTCTGAAATAGAGAGAGCGTCTTTAAAAACACCCTTCCCGCCTGACTGGATAGGCATCGTGGCCCACACACACCTTTATGTATATTTAATTTCACTGTCACACTCTCTTGATCTGTTTTTCATTTGTTCCCAAAGAACAGGTGTGTTTACTCTTTCAAGATCAGCTCCCACTCGCCATCAGAGGGGGGACATAACGATGGTCGAGAGAGCCTGACCAATCAGAGGGGAGGACATCATGATGGTCGAGAGAGCCTGACCAATCAGAGGGGAGGACATCATGATGGTCGAGAGAGCCTGACCAATCAGAGGGAGGACATCACGATGGTCGAGAGAGCCAATCAGAGGGAGGACAACATGATGGTCGAGAGAGCCTGACCAATCAGAGGGGAGGACATCATGATGGTCGAGAGAGCCAATCAGAGGGAGGACATCATGATGGTCGAGAGAGCCTGACCAATCAGAGGGAGGACATCATGATGGTCGAGAGAGCCTGACCAATCAGAGGGAGGACATCATGATGGGCGAGAGAGCCTGACCCCAATCTTGGCTTTCATCCGGGGAACATCATTTTCCAGCTTGGCCCAGATGAGTGCAGCATGCCCACAGAGGCGTGCAGAGGAGAGGGGAGCCGTTAGGGGTTAAGATTCCTACAACATGAATTTCAACTTTTGTTTTTTTGGCGGGGTTTCTATGTACAGTGGTCTCACAACAGGCCGACTGATTTGGTGCTACTTGCCCTACTTTGTATAATCCCACCCCCTCCTCAATTCCAAATGAGCCTTTAGTCTTTGGAGACTGTGGGAGGGGAGGGCGGTGGGCCTTATTATAACGACCCAAAGATGTGGGAGGGGAGTAGCTGGCACATCGGGACAAACTGCTTTAGAAGCTACACAGAAATGACATGGACTGTTTATATCAGAGTGGTGATTTAGGCTCAAACCATTAGAAATAAACATTTGAGGGACATGAACAATATGATATTAAATATTAAAAACAGTTTTAAAATGCATGTTGTAGTTCCTTTAAGTGACACTGGAAATACTCAGCTCCACTGGTTTATTAAGATTCAACGTTTCGATCACTAGGATCTTCTTCAGGAATCTAGTAGTTCCTTTAACTCCATCCCTGCTGCCACTAGATGGCGCCATTGGCTCATACTGCCACGGTTTTGTCGGTAGTGCTGTCGCCTCACAGCTAGAAGGTCCTGGGTTCGATTTCCCGCTGGGGACGCTGTGGGTGCTGGTTCTCTCCTCCGTGTCATCAGTGCCCATACCCGAGGCGGGGTTGGCGAAAGGGCATTTCTGTGTGGAGTTTGCATGTTCTCCCCTGCTCTCCCTGCAGGTACCCTCACAAAAAACATGCATTAATCCTGGTCTCTAAACTACCTCCCCTGGCCAGCCGGGGCGCCTGATGGAGGGGAAAGGAACTGGTCGGAATAACGTGTTCCTTCCACACGCTACGTCCGGCTGGGGAAATTCTCCCCTGTCAGGTGAAAAATGTAGGGGTGTACATTAGAGTCCACTCAGCACCTGTACCGTAGTATCAAGGGCAACACCATCAGGTTTATGAACAGCTTTCATCCGGCTACCATCAGAACCGCTGAACACGGCCTGACACTATAGGCTAGCCTTGGAATTGACGTTTCCTTGTGGATCTACCATGTGGAAAGTTACCACCTCTGTGGTCTACTGTATATGCGGTTGAGCCTGACAACGCATTGATACTCTCCTTTGCACCATAAAACCTTTTTGCACCGTAGTTATGTCTAACCTCTGTATCAGCTGGATTATGCTATACATTATATCGTGTATATATGTAGATATGTTGGATTATTTTGCCTCTCCTCTCTTGTTTTCTTTTCTCTTTCTGAAAATAACAAAACCAATGCAGCTTGGAGGAAGCATGAGCTCAGTTCGGGGCTCTCCCCAGGTTGGCAACGGGAGAGTAGCGCCCAGGATTACAGTTTAGGCATTGGGTTAGGGTGAAAAAATGGGTTACAAAGAATGTGGAAACAACCAAACAAAACAACGGAGAGCTTGCACAAAGATTTCAGCAACTTATTTGCACCTGTTGTGACAATAAAGTTGACTGTCACATACACAGAGTTCCTCACCAATGAGAGAGAGTTGTTGTCACATACACAGACTTCCTCACCAATGAGAGAGAGTTGTTGTCACATACACAGACTTCCTCACCAATGAGAGAGAGTTGTTTGTTGGATCTGGGCGCCAGGTCCATGCCGTTCTTCAGCCAGAGGAGTTTGGGATCTGGAATGCCGTCGGCATGGCAATGAAGGCTGGCAGACACACCTGGCTCCTGGGCCTGAGTCTCTGGATACACCAGGATGACTGGAGGGACTGGGCACACGCACGCACACACACACACACACACACACACACACACACACACACACACACACACACACACACACACACACACACACACACACACACACACACACACACACACACACACACACACACACACACACACACACACACACACACACACACACACACACACACACAGAGAGAGGAGTCAAACAAAACCGCAACCAAACACACGCGCGCACACACACGCACAGTCGCACACGCACACGCACACTTTTGTTTGATGGCGAACCACAGTTCCTGGGGGAGCGCTAACAACCGCGCCGCACGTAAACCACACGCAGCGGTGCAGAAAGGCATTCGTCTCAGCTCGCCACCGAACATAATCGCACATAACAACAATCCCAACAGCTACGGGGGTGCTCCAATACAAGTTGAGGCACCGTGTGAAATAAACCAAAACGCAGAGCGGATGTGGACCAAATACATACAGTCGTCTCCGAGGACCGGAGAGAGCATTTACATGAGGTAGAATAATGACACATATGAAATCATGTGGTAATACGGAAGCTCCGTTTATATACTGTACGTACGTGCAGGGCAGGAGCTACAGTAAATGGCACCTTCCGCTTAGGTCAGAGTTAATACATTTGCATTAAATGCATTTGAATTAAGACTAAGAACGTTGCCGTGTGGATGATGTTGTAATACTTAACCCTTGGTGACATTGTGGTTTAAGTAGCCTATTAAACACCCATATACTACCATTAGTCGATGGTCACTCACTACACCACTGTCTGTGTATACTGATGCTGGGTTTTTTTTTGCACACTTTATAAAAGGTATTACTAGTCGTAGATTACCTGAATTATACACGTTTTTGTTTTAATAATGTATTACCTATACTTGTATTATATTTTGCACAATAATATTGTATATATTATATGCTGGACATCATTAATGCACTAGTGTTTCCCAAGATAGTTTGTCTCTTCTTTTCCCTTGCCTACTCGTTCATATCACCTGACAATCTGTTTCAGCAATCTACTGCCCGTGGCTCTCTGGCTATGAATAAAAACTCCTTTCACGCATTTGCTATACTATTTATTTACCGTGGCATTTAGCCATTCATGAACGTGTCAATGTGCGTTTTAAACCATATCCGTCACCCCCCCCCCCCCCCCCATCCCCCCCCCCCCCCCTCATGCCGCGGCTATAGAGTATGCATTTGGTCGCCCCGTTTACAAAATCCAACGGCATAAATGCAAAGTTGTTGACTTTGTTCACTAAGCCTGTCCAATCTCCGTTGATGGGTAGAAACACCTTGAATCCCCAACACAAACATATGGTAATTGTCCACTCCAGATGATCCGCCTCCCAGGAAATTAGCACTCTTCTCTTCCCCTCCATCTCTCTCTCTCTGTCTTCTTTTCATCCGTCCGACTCCTCCATCGTTCCCTCCTGTCTCCTCCCACACGGTCTCTGTCATGGAGCTGAAATACTACGCGGTGAAATCCTTAGCGTTGTCTAAACTCAGAGAGCATACAGATGGAATCGCATGGACCCGTATAAACGCCATAAGGGTCCACGTGGTTCCATTTGTACGCTCTCTGAGATAAATTAATACTCTCACTATCGGAACACAATCACGGCAGTGGTCGCCTCTTAATTGAAACTAATTTCCGTTTGCTTTTCTTTATTCTCCTTAACGCACATCAGTCGGCCTCCGAGACAAAAGCTCCCGGGGTGGGGGTGGTTGTTATCTTTGATTTGTTATGGAATAGGGGGGGCTTTTAAATGCCTCCTTCCCCGGGTTCTCGTTGAAGAGAGGCCTGGTAATCAATCGACAGGAGGGAAAAGGACTAAAGGAGGGAGGAAAAGACTTATGTGCACGACTGCATTGAGAAACGGTGTGTTTGTGTTTGTGCTATGATAACTGTTCACTTACTAGGGCGTCAATGTGTGGATTGCGTGCACGCTCGGGCTTGTTTGTGTGTGTGTGTGTGTGTGCGCGTGCGTGTGTGTGTGTGTGTTACCTGCTGGCTATTGTACCGTAGCTAAAGTGGTTTACATGCCCGGTGTGCGATCGATTGAACACGCTGTGTGAACATCACACACTTGAGAAAAATACTGCCATCTTTGGCAATTTAGACCGTGTGACGAGATCCAGTTTGAGGCGATGTCTTTGCCTCGACAGTTACGGCCCTGCGAGGCGCTGCTATGAAAACGGCACTTTACCATTAGCATTTTGTCCCCGTGTGCATGGGGGGGATAATCACCGTGTGACACTAGCGCTGCATTTTTACCGACGTCTAAACGAAGGTCCTGTTAAGTACACATGCACGCTTATGTAAATATAGAGAGCTGTATTGGCAGCAAAGCTGCCCTGCAAACACACAGGATTTAACCACACATGTGAACCCATTTAGCGTCCCCATAATCTGGGGTGAACATCCTCTGAAAATAGCCGCCGCGCTTAATGCCTCGCAACACGTCGCGTTGTTGCGAGCTTTCGGACCGGCTGTTTTCACTGAGGAGATTTGGCGTAGAGAGGAATAAAGTACAGTAACCAGTGGTTCCCAAACCTTTTAGCTCAAGACCCCAAAAATTACATTTGATGTTTGCTCTGGACCCAAACTATAGTGACAATAGCGCCGCGTTGTGAGCTTGTAGATCTTCTATTTTCTCAAGTTCTTAAACATTTGTTTTCTAATTAAGACTAGAGTAGAAAGAAATTGTGGAATGAAATTAACTGAAAAGTGGTGAAGTGGTCCTTTAAGCGTTAGGTGATTTAGAAGCATTATCAAAAAAAAGTTTACACAATCCTTAATTTATTTAAGTATAAGATTTGTGAGAAACACCATGTCCTTGATTTACTTTAATAAATGACAGTGGGACATGCGTCACCGTCGAATTACAAACAAACAAATAAGAGCAAACAGCTTTTAGACTAACCATCCATTTAATGGAATAATTAATGTAATTATTCTATTTAATGGAAGGGGAAATAACCTGAGCTTATAATGAATTTAATGTGTTTATTGGAATCTCATCTAGAAAATATAATTTGAAACACAATCACAATAATAGAACGTGCCTTAATGCACATGCAATGATTGATTGGCCTATGAGTGCAGTGCAAAGAGGAAACAACAATCAATTAGCAGATACTTTACCCCTGATTTTTACCCTCTCAGAATTAAATTAACCCATTCTGACCGGGAACCCGTTTTGGTGTTCAGCATCATGTTATGCTTTAGCTATTGAAAAATAGCAGATCTACAAGCTCATAGCGCGCCACCGAGTGGCGCGCTACGAGCTTGTAGGTCTGCTATTTTTGAAAAATCGACGAACGACTGACATTTTTTAAAATCTGATCTCAGGTCAGAATGGGTTAATCAGACCCAGTGTGTGTCCTAGTAGAAACCTCGTATGAATCTGATCTCAGGTCAGAATGGGGTTAATCAGACCAGTGTGTGTCCTAGTAGAAACCTCGTATGAATCTGATCTCAGGTCAGAATGGGTTAACAGTGTGGATTTACAGTTTTACTGTGCGGAGGCGTGTCCTATACCTCGGTAGGGCCTAATGGGACCTGACGTCTTCTTAGATTGTCCATGTCTGCCCCTCGATGAAAACTCACCCACTGATAGTCTTTTGATCCTTTGGCCCTCGGCGCCGAGATCATCTTTTGACGTGTGATTTATTTATATGTATTGATTACGTTTCATAACGCTGTTCTGCACGCGTCTGTCATCTGTATCACTCCAGTTGCCATGCGACGGAGGTAAACAGGAAGAAACGGGGGGTGCAGTACTTAGTTTAGACTAGTCATGGGTTAGACCATAGTCATTAGTCCTACATCTCAAACCCTCACCCTAAACCTAACCTCCCACGGGGCAGCACACCTAAACCTAACCTTAACTCATGTCTAACCAATGACTAGTCTAAACTAAGCATGCACCCCAAAAAGGGTAAATGAAAAGTCAGCTGGCTATGGGAGCGGATGTTTTTTTTAATCCATTTAACTCCGATTCCTTTTCCAGGCTGCATTTTGGCTCATAACTAAAGCGCTTATGATCGCCGATTACAACCCGTTTACGAGTGAACGGCTTCCAAAATAAAATGCCTGAGACCAGATTCTAAAAAAAATAATAATAAAAAAGTTTCTATATCGGTGGTTCTCAAACTTTTTCATCAATCAATCTGTGAATATAAAATATAACAAGAAAGATCAAAACCATAACAAGAGAGCATCAACTACATATGAATAGTAATAGCAAAAACAAAAGGAGCGACTAAAACAGGAACACGGACATGCAATGATCTACTGTAAGTAAAAGCAATGCTAAAGAGGTGCGTCTTAAGATTTCGTTTCAAAATGTCCACAGATCTCTTCAGACCTTCTGGTGTGCCCATACGCCTTCCTCCATCTCCAGTCATGTCTGTTCCCAGTATTGTTTACCTCCCATTGTTGTCGTCGCTCTGTCGTTTTTGTCTCGCTATATACCTGTATTTTATTCCCTTGTTTTTTTTGTTCGTTTTTTTTGTGTGATTACTTGTAAATGTATGTGAAGTTGTTTGTGTGTATGAGTGTATCATTTATATATCCTGTGAAAGTATGTGACAGCTGATGTTGTGAAAAAAGAAAAAAAAAATCAGTTGTAAGAAAAATGTATACCTGTAATTCTGTGAAGTTGCCTAAACTGAAATAAAAACAAAGAAAAATGTCCACAGATTCAGAGAAGCGTAGATCCCTTGGCAGGCTATTCATGTCAAGGACTCCCCAAAGTATCTGTAATTGACCGCCGACCCCCATCTCAAAATGTGTTGTTCGTAGCGCGGCACCAAGTGCCACGCTACGAGCTTGTAGATCTGCTATTTTTCAACAGCTAAAGTTTAAAATAAGGGTTAAAAGCTATGAGGTGACCTCGGTGTTAAGTGAAGTAAGGAGCCTCTACTAACCATTCACCTGCAGCACATGTGTCTGGTAGAGGTCCTCGTAGCCGTAGGCGTGGCAGCTGTAGCTCCCCATGTGGATGGTCGTCACCTTGGTGATGTACAGAGAGCCGTCATCCCCAAAGTCCTGGGGAACGGAGAGAGAGGGAGGGAGAGAGAGAGAGAGTTAGTAAGGAACAATTGGGGGGAAATGTGGGCGAAGAGTCGAAGGGTAGGTGTGGGAAATCAAAGTACAGTAGCGTGATGTGATATATATATATATATATATATATATATATGGGGTATCACATGCATGCGCGCACACACACACACACACACACGCATGCACCCATGCACACACGCACACACGCACGCACCAGTGGGGAAGTGAAGTGACGGCGCGGAGATGATGGAGAGGAAAGACGAGAGTGATGTGAGAAGGAACAGAGACCATGAATCAAGGAGTTTCCCCGTTGGGCCGAGGCAGGCGTTGGGGGATTTGATCGCCCCTCTCTCTACCACCCCCCCCACCCTCGCCACGCTGCCTCAGTCTGATAAATGGCAAGGGTTAAAAATATAACGCCCATTAGCTTGATGAATGATGCCGCTTGTGTGTGTTGCTGGCGCAGGATAGCGCATGCATGCATGCGGCCACCGGGGGGTTGCCAGTGTGGAGTCTGTCAGGTCTCACCTCAGGGGGAGGGGCGAGTTACCATGACAACCAGGCACGCCCATGGCCGGGTCATAGACTCAGTGTATTATCCCAGAGCAATTCTAAATCAGCTGCGCCTCATTCCGGCCGCCGCCCTGGTTAGCAATTAAGGACAGCCGCAGCCTGTCAGCCGCGCCCTTTATAAACAGCCTGCGCACCTAGCAGTATCAGATCCCTGCTACACACAGACGCTCGCGCAGCATATGCCGTCCACTCGGCGTTGGATGGTAAGTCCACACTCCTCTCACTTATGGACTCTCACGTATGGACTATGTTTATTGTTTGATTGTTTGTATCACCACTCAATTGCTCTCTTATATTCTCACATCACCAGGCTTGTAGGAGTGGGGCTGGAAGCACACGCAGGAGCGTGTGCCCCCCATAGACAAGTATACACGGAGAGCCGCATGCATACTGGAGACCCACCTGGCTCGTATCGGGGACGAGTGCGGAAGACGGGACCCCCGTATGGAAACGGCAGCCCCACAGCTCCATAAGGTCGCAGTAAGACAAACCGTTCACTATCTATCACCCGTGTTATTAAGAAGAGGCACTCATAGTGGCAAATGAGCAGCTAAGGATAATAACGAAGATTGTGAATGAAGGAAGTCACCCTGTCGATGCTAAATGAAGACTGTGAATGAAGAGTGTCACCGTGGTGTTGTACACTGAAGATTGTTGAATGAAGATAACCCCGTAGAGACTAATGGAAGCTAGCAGGCTCTAGATAAAGTGTCACGTACACCCTGTGAAAGAAGACAGGCCCGTGTTATGTTTATTTCACCCTTGAAGAGACTTTAAGTTGGCTTGCGCCGCCAGGCCCGGTGAAAGAAGACCGTTAGAAACTAGAGCGCTTACTTTGTGTTAACCCCCTGACTGCCGTTGTCGTACCGACACGGCCACCCAGTAGATAGAGAGAAATAAGAATATAAATGCTTGTGTATCTTCCTGTTGGCCGAGCCTAAGGGGCCCTCCGTACCATCCCCGCCCGGTACCATACCAAGTACTTTTACTCTAATTACTCACCACCCCGTATCCGAGTACTTCTACTCTAAAGTACTCTTCTGTGCCTTGTGGATAGAGAAAGATACGCACCCCCTTACCTACCTCCGGGGGAGCCTCCTGGCCTCCTCTGGAACCTGGAAAAGAAGAAGAGAAAGAGTTATACAAAGGTCCAGTTGGTAGACTGCCTAGACCGGGTGTCTCAGGCCCCAACTTTGTACTTACCTTGTGCTCTGACCGTATGCTAACATCCCCTCTCATCCTCTGCAGTGACGACTCCCGCCTCGGAGCCGGGACCTCATGCAAAGAATATTACTGTCTGAGTTCTGTTTGTGAAAACTGACTTTGTTTGAACCTGTTGGAGAAATAAAGCAAGGGGCGCCATCGTGTGTCTAACCCCTGAAACTGCACTCTGAGTTGTATTTCCCACCCGACCTCCCACATATGGTGGAGAAGATCCAGACCTGGCCACGCCCGGTGACCAAGAAGCAGGTCAAGTCCTTCCTCGGCCTGATCGCCTATTACCAGAAGTTCGTCCAGAACTTCGCCACGATCGCGGCCCCCCTCCACGACTTGACCAAGAAGAACCTTCCCCACCACGTCCAGTGGACGGACGAGGCGGACGAAGCCTTCCGCACGTTGAAGACCGCCCTGTGCAGCGAGCCGGTGCTCGTGGCGCCGGACTTCACAAGGCCCTTCATCCTCGCCACGGATGCGTCCAACACCGGGGTCGGCGCTGTCCTGTCCCAGCCGCTAGACGGAGATGAGCATCCCGTACTGTACATCAGCAGGAAGCTGCTGAAGCACGAGCGTAACTACTCCACTGTCGAGAAGGAGTGCCTGGCCGTGAAATGGGCCATCCATCACCTCCGGTACTACTTATGGGGCAGACAGTTCACCCTCGTGACCGACCACGCGCCACTCAAGTGGATGGCGGCGAACAAAGACCGCAACGACCGTGTCACCCGCTGGTTCGTCGAGCTCCAGAGCTACAAGTTCGAGATAGAGCACCGGCCCGGGACCAAGATGAAACACGCGGACGCGCTCTCAAGACTGTACGAAGACGAGGGAAGTAGTCAAGCTCCTTGCAGTAGCAAGAAACTTAGGGGGGGAGTGTGTGGAGTCTGTCAGGTCTCACCTCAGGGGGAGGGGCGAGTTACCATGACAACCAGGCACGCCCATGGCCGGGTCATAGACTCAGTGTATTATCCCAGAGCAATTCTAAATCAGCTGCGCCTCATTCCGGCCGCCGCCCTGGTTAGCAATTAAGGACAGCCGCAGCCTGTCAGCCGCGCCCTTTATAAACAGCCTGCGCACCTAGCAGTATCAGATCCCTGCTACACACAGACGCTCGCGCAGCATATGCCGTCCACTCGGCGTTGGATGGTAAGTCCACACTCCTCTCACTTATGGACTCTCACGTATGGACTATGTTTATTGTTTGATTGTTTGTATCACCACTCAATTGCTCTCTTATATTCTCACATCACCAGGCTTGTAGGAGTGGGGCTGGAAGCACACGCAGGAGCGTGTGCCCCCCATAGACAAGTATACACGGAGAGCCGCATGCATACTGGAGACCCACCTGGCTCGTATCGGGGACGAGTGCGGAAGACGGGACCCCCGTATGGAAACGGCAGCCCCACAGCTCCATAAGGTCGCAGTAAGACAAACCGTTCACTATCTATCACCCGTGTTATTAAGAAGAGGCACTCATAGTGGCAAATGAGCAGCTAAGGATAATAACGAAGATTGTGAATGAAGGAAGTCACCCTGTCGATGCTAAATGAAGACTGTGAATGAAGAGTGTCACCGTGGTGTTGTACACTGAAGATTGTTGAATGAAGATAACCCCGTAGAGACTAATGGAAGCTAGCAGGCTCTAGATAAAGTGTCACGTACACCCTGTGAAAGAAGACAGGCCCGTGTTATGTTTATTTCACCCTTGAAGAGACTTTAAGTTGGCTTGCGCCGCCAGGCCCGGTGAAAGAAGACCGTTAGAAACTAGAGCGCTTACTTTGTGTTAACCCCCTGACTGCCGTTGTCGTACCGACACGGCCACCCAGTAGATAGAGAGAAATAAGAATATAAATGCTTGTGTATCTTCCTGTTGGCCGAGCCTAAGGGGCCCTCCGTACCATCCCCGCCCGGTACCATACCAAGTACTTTTACTCTAATTACTCACCACCCCGTATCCGAGTACTTCTACTCTAAAGTACTCTTCTGTGCCTTGTGGATAGAGAAAGATACGCACCCCCTTACCTACCTCCGGGGGAGCCTCCTGGCCTCCTCTGGAACCTGGAAAAGAAGAAGAGAAAGAGTTATACAAAGGTCCAGTTGGTAGACTGCCTAGACCGGGTGTCTCAGGCCCCAACTTTGTACTTACCTTGTGCTCTGACCGTATGCTAACATCCCCTCTCATCCTCTGCAGTGACGACTCCCGCCTCGGAGCCGGGACCTCATGCAAAGAATATTACTGTCTGAGTTCTGTTTGTGAAAACTGACTTTGTTTGAACCTGTTGGAGAAATAAAGCAAGGGGCGCCATCGTGTGTCTAACCCCTGAAACTGCACTCTGAGTTGTATTTCCCACCCGACCTCCCACATATACACATATACACACATATACAGGATAGCGCATGCATGCATGCGGCCACCGGGGGGTTGCCAGATATACAGGATAGCGCATGCATGCATGCGGCCACCGGGGGGTTGCCAGATATACAGGATAGCGCATGCATGCATGCGGGCACCAGGGGGTTGCCAGATACAACTTAGGGCGGTTTAAAGCATTAAATCGTTTGCCTGTCCCGCGCCGACAGTGGTGGGAAAAGTACTCGGATGTTTTACTTACTAATGTAAAAGTATCAATGTTTAATTCATGCCGTAGTTGTCCCTTTCCTTGTGTGCAATTATCTAAAATTGCCGTCCACGATGGAGGTTATGAAGCCAACATGGTTGCCATTACAATATTCATGGAGTCATCGACGATACAATCTACAGCTCTGACCAGTTGACACAGGGTCACTCAACAACAGGGATTAACTAGATTAAGAACAACTGTAAATGTATACTCTGTTACAAGTAGATGTCCCGTATTAAAAAAGTACACAAGTAGAAAGTATACTCGCACAGAATGTAAAATGTTCAAGTTTTCAAATGTACAGAGTGGTGGAACTCCACCAACTTTCCAGGGAGACGACACTCGAAGACCCTGAGGTTTAAGACTGACTGACTGACTGACTGACTGACTGCCCACACTGGTTTTTTGGACATAATCAGATCAGATATGTGGGACATTCCGGCATTGTTGTTGTCTGTGTGTGAATATTCAGACATATCGTTGTTGTTAACGACAGAGTGCCATAGGCGTGCACAATGCTTAACTTACAGTATAGGCTATACTCCGGAAGATCTGCAAACTAATGTAGTTGCAACACAACACAACACATTATAAACCAGCCTCCCTATATTTACATTGTATTCACATTTCAACCTGTCGATCGATTCCATTGTTTTTATTTTATTTTTTTATCTCATTGAAGTAAAGTGTGACAGAGCACACACAGGGGTCCTGGGTAGGACTTGGTTCATAGTTTTTATTAGTCTGCAGAATTAATATGAATTAATATATTCTAATTAGTCTTATTTTCCTGTTGAAAGAGGTGTCTGGATGTGTAAGAAAGAAAAGGAGAAAAAAAAAGTCACCAAGCAGGAACGCAGATGTTTTCTGCATGTTAAGTTAGCGGGGCTGTCGTGGGAATAGGTTGACGACACAGAAAGACAAATAGGGTATATACAGTAATACCACTACAGTAATACCACTGTAGACTCAGTTACAGTATTCACTGGTATGCATACTACTACATAATTAGAATTGGCCATGCATGCACTCCCAGGAGTACAATGCATAATGAACAATAACCGTACATGCGGTTTGTACAAAAATATATGCCTGTAACTATTTAAGGTCGCCCCTGGACAAAATATGAATAGAATCCTAATGAGTTAGGATGGATGTTTTCTCTCTCTGTCTGAGTGGTTGTCATCAGCGACTATACAGAAGAGATGATGAAGTGCTTTTGAACTGAAGTGTAGGGGGGATTTATTTATCAGTGCTCATCCAAAGAGATTTGCCGAAATTGTACACGGGAACGGTTCTGTTGGCGTCATTTAAGCGCACAAAAGCATGCATACGTTAATGAGGACATTATAGGTTAAGGACCCTGTAGCCTTTTGTCTAAGAAAAAACTACAATCCAGGGGCTGATCCATGGACGTGAACAAAGAGCACATGAACGGAGTCGAACTAGCGTGGTGGTTCCTTTTGAGCCGCACAACCTCACAGTACCAAATCCACTGGTCTATGCACACATCTACGTCTCTCCTCTTGTCTAGGAGAGCAGCTTCATGAAGCCCAGAATAGCACTAATGAAATAATAATCACCGGCACAGGCATGCATGTATAGAGCTGGAATAATGTGTTTTCCAGGGCGACGCCATGCACGCACACGCTAGCACAAAATAAAAGTCCTCTTTTCCGCGACCTTAATTAAAGTAGGTATGCAGTAATTGTTTTCAATAAAGGGAACATGTATTATTCATTCTGCCGCAGAGTGAATTATTTCCGTCTAATAATCCAGGCGTACATCTGCTCTGCGCTTTAACGGTGAAGCGGACGGGCGGGGACCTGCACTGTTAAGACGTTGTAGCAGATTATAATAATATTCTATGTAATTGCCCGTGGCTTTGCTCCTCCTCTGACACAAAGAGGGAGCGGGTTTTGAGCGGCCTAAAAACACACAGCACTTTCACTTATTCGCCATACTCAATATGCAAAATGTGCTGTTTTTATGCGCGAGCGGCTGGTGTGTGAGAACCCAGGAGTAAGGGAGAAGGGAGAAAGTGAGTCGGAGAAAGGAGAATGTGGATTAATAGGAGAACACAGGGCTGCTTATCTACCAGAGTAAAGGCAGCTTTGTGTGTTGAATGCCACTAGTTTATGGCCGTCAGACAGTGTTACCTTTTCAGCATGGACGGAAACAGAGCCCTATTAGTCTTTTGAACAACACACCATTTAGACTTAGTCCAATTTAGTCTCCTGAAATTGTTTGGTCTAGTCTAGTCTTATAGTCGACTAAATCGACTCAAAATCTTAGTCTTAATTTTGCCAGAAAAGATTCAAGTCAGCCGCTGCAAGAAAATTACGAATATAGGAGCTTGCTCTGTCTCTAAATGGTATTTTGGTCGAGCATTACCCGCTATCTCACCGGTATTTGCGTCTAGAGGTGTGGTCATAGACGTGTTGGCACGCTTTCCCCTAAATTGCTATTTTGGTCACACACATTTGGGAAGGCGCATAGTGGAGTTTAAAAGCACCCGTAAGCCGCATGCCAAATGATTGCAGCACAAGTGAGACGTCAAGGCAAGCAACGCATCACTCTTCCATGGGAGACCGTGTGGCTATGAAGCAACGCATCACTCTTCCATGGGAGACCGTGTGGCTATGAAGCAACGCATCACTCTTCCATGGGAGACCGTGTGGCTATGAAGCAACGCATCACTCTTCCATGGGAGACCGTGTGGCTATGAAGCAACGCATCACTCTTCCATGGGATACCGTGTGGCTATGAAGCAACGCATCACTCTTCCATGGGAGACCGTGTGGCTATGAAGCAACGCATCACTCTTCCATGGGAGACCGTGTGGCTATGAAGCAACGCATCACTCTTCCATGGGAGACCGTATGGCTATGAAGATCTCTTAAAGGCAATGGCATGTGGCACAGTGATTGGTTTAATTATTATTTAACGCCCAAACCACACCTATGCATAATGTAACGGGTAACGGAGGTGTTTTAGGGATTTAGACAGGTGACCAAAATACCAACTTTAGTGGGGGAACACCCCACTGCTAAATCCCCAAATAGTGTATTTAGAATGCTCGAATATGGAGCCCAAAGTCTTTTGAATAACACTCTTTGGTACTGTAAGTAAATAATTATGTCAATACTTTTGTACTTGTTATGCAAGTACATTTCTCTCACTAATATGGCAAACCCTATTTTAATTGGTGATTTCCATTTCCTTATTAATGACTGCACTGATTCAAGGGCAATGAAATCCGTGGATCTTGAGGAGATAAGCCCATTCATCAAAGATAATTACAGACAACAAAACAACCATAAAGTCCAGTCTTTTGAAGCTGCGATCCATAACTTTCACGTCTTATCCGGGAATCAAATCCGTCTCCCTCGTGTGAGCGCCAAAAATGTCATTAAGCTACATATTAGTAATATATAAGTCAATAATCTATCAGTATTCTGATATTAACCTGTGGGCCGCATTAAGGCCACCCGTGTATGCACTAGTAGGACAGCATCGAGACGAACAACAACGACTGCAGTTGTGTTCTCATGCTCTCACACTATAACATTCTATTGACTAAAATAACTAATGAATATCCAGCTTTATATTCAACCCCTGTCCCAGTTTTCAACAATAGAGCATTGGCTTAGAAATGTGGGGATTTCATCGCAAAATAAAATAGTTCATATCAGAGCTGGTATTTTTAACCCTGCTTTAAACTCCCTGGAATCCACCATGACCAAGAGAGAAAACATCTGATTGGACGGCATGATCCTCTGAGTTCATTAGCAAAGGCACAGCCAGCATCTCCATTAGGAACAAGGCATCTGCATACAGTATATAGCCTACAGTAACTGTGCTCTTGACCCTATTCCAGCTAAAGCTCTGTAAAGCTATACGGCTCCTGGGATACAGTACTTTCCTCCCTACAATAAGCCATCTCTTCCTCAATAATTCTAAATAGCCTTGATAGGCCTAGACCGCCGGCGTGGTGGTCCGGGCAGCCGCGGTGCCAGCCTGACAGCGTGTTGTGGGTTAGAATCCCGATGATGACCGTTGTTGCGTGTCACTCCCCATCTCTCTCCCCATTTCCTTATCGATCTACGGTACTATCAATAAAGACATAAAAGCCCAAAAGCAAATAAATAAATAGCCTTGATAAAACGCTGGCTTGATAAGCCAATCTGGGCTCGTGTCCAACTTCCACCACCTGCTTCTGGAGGTGATCACTTACACAACAACAACAGCGACATTGTATGACAGACTGGCTGTTATTACTGTAAGTCTTTTCTACCGGATCAAAATGCTGCAAAAAAATAACTTTAATGAACACTATGAGATCATATTACTCCGAGTTCTGCTGACACTGCACTGGCTACCCAGAGCTGAGTTTAAAGTCCTTTTATATTTGTTTATAAAGCACTTAATAACCTGGCACCTTCACTGCAGCGCAGACTCCTTTTGAATTTTATGTGCCAGAAGGAACACGTACAGTACAGTAGGTAGCTTTTCTCCACCTTCCCTTTAGGTGTTCCCAAAGTATTTCACAAAAGACCGCCTTTCTGCTTCTACGTTCTAAGTTCATAAAGTATATTGAACTCACAATGGCGAGCTATATGTTGTGGTGGTTTCAACCACATAAACCCGGCCTATAGCAATGCTATTCTGGGCCCAACATTTGGCGAAATTGGCCGTTCTACAAGCTTAAAACAGTATGTGTTGCAAGTTGCAACATGACACATTGTGAGAGAGAAAGAGGAATGTAGAGGGAAAAGATCAGGGGGTAGGGGTCAACATTCTTTAAACATGAACAAACATGTTCTGACCACCTTGCTGTCATCTCATCCAGTCTCTGCTTGCCTGTTCTCAACG
The DNA here is from genome assembly GCF_963924005.1 of Protomyctophum bolini. Lineage (NCBI taxonomy): Eukaryota > Metazoa > Chordata > Actinopteri > Myctophiformes > Myctophidae > Protomyctophum > Protomyctophum bolini. The sequence goes on along the minus strand of NC_137874.1, from coordinate 34,372,589 downwards.
TGACCAACTTGTCATGAAGTATCTGCTACCGTGTGCCTTTAACATAGAAGACTATAGGCCGATGCCCGATGGGAACCATTCCCGCTGTGCCTGCTGTCAGAGTACTTAGTGTAATACCCATTGTCATAGACAGTATTCGGAGGCCAGTCAGTAGTAATACTATCATATTGATGACATCAGGGACCTTGAATCGTAAACCCGTTGCTGTTTGCCCCCGGCTCAGTCATCACACGCGTCACTGTTTATTGGCTCACCGTCGCAGCAAACACGGCCAGGCCGGCTCATTAACATGCAATTAGAGAGCTGCGATGTAGCAGCAGGGTAAGCAGAGGTGTGTGCGCATGCCGTACTGTCAGAGGTGTGTGTGCATGTGCACGTCGTACTGTCAGAGGTGTGTGTGCACACGCCGTACTGTCACAGGTGTGTGACTCCATACTTAACCCGTTGAGACCTGCAGACCAGATTCTACTAAATGTCTTCTAACAAAAATGTCTTTCTGAATAAACAGTGGTTCTCCTCAAACTATTTCATGTCAAGGACCCCAAAAATTATATATAATTGGCCGCCGACCCCCATCTGGAAATATGTTGTTAAAAAACGTTTGCACTGAAAGAATATATATTAAAAGTTTTGCGCCACATTTTCACGATTTTTCAAAGATAGCAGATCTACAAGCTCATAGCGCGACACTCTGTGCCGCTATGAGCTTGTGGATCTGCTATTTTTCAGTAGCTAAAGTTTAAAATAATGGTTAAAGTGGTGACACTGGCCTGGGCCGTGGCTCAGCGGTCCAGGCACCTTGTCTGGTAACTCAGTCTGGCAGTGTACTGCGGGTTTGACTCCCGATCCCGACGGCCTTTACTGCGTGTCACTCCCCCATCTATCTCCCCCTTTCCTTGTCAGCCTACTTTCTATCCCTCTATAAAAAATACAAAAATAAAGGCGAAAGCCACAAAAACAAACGTATAAAGTGGTGACACTGATGTGTTCCAGGTCTTAGTAGCTTAATGAAGCACGGGCCCAGCTCTCTCTTCAGAGTGCTGCTGGGATTTCCCAGCCTTCCTCCTTTTGTTTGGGGAGAGAAGTGGTGTTATGAAAGCAGAAGGCTTCTTGTTTCGGGAGAGAAGGTGGTGTTATGAAAGCAGAACCTCCCAAAGCTCCCTGATCATGATATCATTTGACAACAAACGGGGAGCAATTAAAAACAAGACCACTTTTTAATTGGAAATTAATTCAAAAGGCAAACCGAATTAACTTCCTGAAAATGCACGTATTGTGTATATTACAATTACAAATTTATTTTAATTTGTGTTTACCGACTATTTGCTTCAAACGAATGTGCCACCCCCGCGCAGAGTCTCGGGTCCGGGAGTTTATCCAAATTAGCCAGTTAATTAACCAAAAGTTGTCCAAATAAAAAGGCACCTTGCCTTATTAAAGCGATGTTGAACTGTTGTGTTGGCAAGACCGTGGGTTGTATACAGATGCAGTCATTTTAATTGTGCGTTAGTGTATTGAAAGTCCTCACGCACACCCACTCAAACACTGCGATGGTAATCGCAGCATGTTGCAACACAAGACAGAGGCTTCTACCTTGCTTTCTCTGGGAACGGCACATAACATGATCCTTACAGGCCAGAAGGGTGAGATCCCATCCCACCTACCTGAGCTCAACAGATTGGGAACAGTTTGTTATTGTAATGTAACTCGACATCGCTCTAACTAACTCAACAGTTCCCACGCAGACCTTTTCAGCTTGGGACCAAAAAGTCTCCCTGGGACCCAATTTACAATAATTCATAATGAATTAATCACTTATCTAGTGAATAGCCAGTCTGACGATCTCATGTAACGCGCCACATTGCGATACGTTGTGAAGAGTTGAGATGAAGAAACATTTAAGTCCATAAATAATTTGTATAAATTATGGATAAGGTGTCAGGACACCTTATAGGAGGGGTCAGAATAAATTATAGACTTAAATGGTTCTCCCGTGTCACGGTACATTTAGAACATTCAGAAAATGTTTAGAAAGAAAAAACATTGTGGGAATTTTCTTTGTAGGAAAGGTAAAAAATCTGCATGAGATAAAGCAGCGATGTCCTCAGCGATGTCCCTGCATCCACAGGGCTTATATGGTTTGCACTATACTCACATTGATGTCCTCCAGGTCCAGGAAGTTGAGGACGATGCCGTTCCTCTTCCAGATGATGGGCGGACGCAGCGTGCCCTGGATGGCACAGGACAGCACGGTGCTGAGGCCCACCGTCACCGTGGAAACGCTGAGACGCTGGTCCTCGGCCAGGGTCAGCTGGACCACCTCTGTTCACAAAGACATGAGGAGGAGGTATAAGGGTTAGGGTCAGCTGGACCACCTCTGTTCACAAAGACATGAGGAGGAGGAGGGTTAGGGTTAGGGTCAGTTGGACCACCTCTGTTCACAAAGACACAGGAGGAGGAGGAGGAGACATTATAGGCTGGGTCATAATGGTGATAATGAATCATAATGGTGATAATGAAGATCAGTGGTGGAAGAAGTACTCGGATGTTTTACATACATTTTGTTTAGAGTTCTAAACGGGCCATAAAATTAAGACCCGGCCAGGTCTGGTTTGGGCAGATTTTGAGAACTCTATACAGAGTAAAAGTGAAACACCAGTCAGCACCATCTTCATAATAGATACATACATACACAAACAGACAGAACTATTATTTATATTATTATTTAAAAATGATCAATATAAATATTTATTTAGGTACCTCAAAATTGTACTTCAGTTCAACATTTGTTACTTTCCATCAGCGATGAAGAGGATGGTGGTGATGATGAGGATGAAACGGCGTAAGAACACACATGAGAAGAGAAAGAAGAGCTGCCTGCGATAATGGACCCCCGAGAGAGACGCATAATAGATTTCAAAGCATCTCTCTCATTACCGGCGGGGCAGGGAAGAATAATGGATGTCAAAATACAAGGAGAAGCGTGTCAGAGGACACACTGCTAAACTAAATATCATTCTTCTCATTACGGGGAAATTTATGTCCGCCCGGAATGGCCGTCCAATTCAATTCACCTTTACGGTGAATTAAGAATGATTCTTCCCCAGGTCCCCATAGTCAGTCTCATAAATAGTGGTTGTGGACCAGCGCTAGACTGTACAGCTGACATGTGCTCACCAGCTGCTTTTTAAAACCCTGTTTCTCAACTGGTGGGCCGGGAGGATACCCCAAATAAATGGCAAAACACTAAGGTTTTAATGATAACATTAATATTAAAAAAAAACGTCACACTTGTGAGGAGCACTATTATCATCATACATCACCAATCAAATCACGTTTATCCTCAATACGTACTTTGCTCAGCCAGTCAAATCATCGCTATGGGGTGATCAGCCAATCAATCATCAGCCAATGTTTGTGAATAACCGTATTCTTTAAAACCTTGAAAAGTGAGTTGTCATTGTGATACCAATAAATAACAAAAAATGTGAGATGTACATTACTCCAAGCCAGAGCGCAATCAATTGATTGACCATTAAAATAACTTTAGTGATTCAGAAAAGGTTGAGAACCACAGACTTAAAAGGTTTGCTCTATAACCACCAAGTTAAAAATATAATTATAGATCTACAAGCTCGCATCGCTCGGCAATGTACTATCAAATAGGGCCGTCGTGGTTTGGTCATGTTTTGGAAGTCTTTCATCCTCTTCAGTTGAAGAGTTGAAGAGTTGAATAATATTACGTACTACTCCTGCGGTTATTATTTTACACAGTAGTGTAAAAACACAGCAGAGGCTAACCGGGTGCTCGCAGGAGATTAAAAACGTCTTGACATAATATTAGTGTTTCTATAGGACCGACGGGAATATATAACAGATGTGGAGGCGTCTCACTGGTATACACAGTTATGAGTTGTTTAACTAAAACACTGTAATTTTGTAAAAAGCCAATGTACTACAGTAACAGTAAACACTGTGGGCGGTGAGCAACACAGTGAAGAAGGAGTACAGGCAGCCATAGTGATCTCTATCATCACACTGCAGACATCTGAGCTACTGTACGTGACCTATGGTCAATATAGAGGGCTGTCCTCCGAGGCATGGGACCGTCTCCACACATAAAGAGCACAGACACCTGACAGAAATCTAAATGAAGTCAACCAAGTGTCACACACACACACACACACACACACACACACACACACACACACACACACACACACACACACAGAAGGAAGGTGGCCAGTTCGATCGCAGTCTCTTCACAGCTTTGTGTCGAAGCGTCCTTAGTTTGAACAAGACACTGAACACCTAATTGGTCCCAATGTGGGCGGTACCTTGCATCCTCCCCCATTGGTACAGTCTGTGTGAATGGATGAATATATTCGGATACGGTTAAAGGATTTCTAGAAATGCAGACAATTTGACATTCACCATTGGTGTGAAATGTATTCACATTGTTTGTACTCTAGTAAAAGTATCAATGAGCAAAAGTACAAAATAGTTGGCATCAAAATATACTTAAGATATCTCGTGGACGGCTTGGAAGTTTGTTTTGTAATAATAATCAAAATCTACAACCGTAAATAAAGTTTCCAAAAAAATGTAGTGAAGTAAAGTACAATATTTGCCTCTGAGATGTAGTGGAGTAGAAGTACTGGAAACTGGAAAAAGTCCAGTAAAGTAAAAAATTAAAGGGACACTTCACCCTTTCCTGGGGGTCTTTATGTGTGTAATATGTGGTTTTAGATATTTTAGATTGTAGCAGTGAGCCTGTTGCCTCTGATGCCATGTGGACACTGGGCTCACTTCCTTCCTGGACTACATGTTGTCTCAGTAAGACAGCTCTCCCCCTATCCACAAGGAGGAGCAGTGCACCAAATAATTATGGGAATTGTAGTCCAGGAAGGTAGTGAGACCAGTGTCCATGACATCAGAGACAACAGGCTCACTGCTACAATCTAAAATATCTAAAACCACATATTACACACATAAATACCCCCAGGAAAGTGATCTAAAGCTTCTAAACGTCATTAACATATATTTTTTTGCAAAAAGGGTGAAGTGTCCCTTTAAGGAACAACAAAAGAACTCAACATTGTACTTAAGTACAGTACTTGAGTAAATGTACTTAGTTACTTTACACCGCTGCCATTCAAATGAACACAGCACTTCATCTTCCTTCCATGACCTTTAGTATCCAGATATAGACCCTCATTTTCAATATAGCCGAAATACAAAACCAACAATATACATTAAATACAGCAATATCAAATATATGAATTGGAAAACAGAAAGTATATTAAAAACTAAAATAACTATAATAGATAGAAGAGAATTAATTAAAACAGTTACATTGTTGAACAAAAGTGCTATAAATCATTTCCCTGAATTGATCTATAGGGCAGAATGCTAAACCGTATGGAGGTGCTTTAAAGTGGACAGTGCACTAATCCTGTAAATAATGTCCCCATAGTCCAGGACAGAGAGAAATGTGGCTTCAATGATTGTTTTCTTTACAGGATGCTGGAAAACATGCTTTGTTCCTATAGAGACAACCCCATTCTTTTCTCATGTCATGAATGTACAGTACCTTGTGTTGTAATAAAACAACATAAAACAATTTGCATATGAATGCACACTGTACAGTAAATATGACAGTTGCATGGATGCAAGGCACTGCGTTGTGTTTCCTTTCATTTGGCATGCAGTACTGTAGGTGTTGTGCATGGAGAGATGTGTGCAAACAGAGTGGTTTGGTAGGAGAAGGCAGACGTATAAAGGGGCAAGCAGCTTTAAATTAGGGTAGTATGATAATAATAATAATAATAATAATAACTCATTGGAGGCAATGTGGGGTTCAGTATCTTGCTCAAGGACACTTTGACGGGAAGAGCCGGGATTCAAACCACCGACCCAGGGACCATTGGACAACCTGCTCTACCTCCTGAGCCTCAGCCGCTCAAAGGGATGAAGCTCAGGGAACGCTGGTTGCACTGCACACCAAGGCACGTACAGTACAGTGCAGTACAGTACAGTACAGTACAGTCACGGTGTCTCAAGCAAAGATATTTGTATTAGCAGCGGTTACAACATGGCTGCTGGAAGCTGTGCCATTGTTATCACAACTCAAACATCTGGGTTGTTGGTTTACTTTCTTATGTTTTATAATATATTTTTATAACCAACACACAGTTGTAAACGGTGTTCGATAGCATTGATTTATCAAAAAATTAATCAAATAAATTGAGTTAGGTGGCTTGTGTCAGACAGCAACGAATCATCATTCCATAAAGCTTTCATATTCTGTAGCAGCTGCCATGTTCATTTAACAAGCCATTCAACACGCGAAAACAACAACCAGATATTCCACACGAAGTGTACAGCTTAAGGCGGTCAGTTAACATTCCAAACCCTTCGTGTTGAAGTATTACAGTGCTTGAGATGTCTGCTTGTTTTGTGGTTTAACAACTGGGAGAACAAACCACTAAACGGTTCCTATTCCTCCAGTATGCTGCATGGGGCACCACAAATACTTAACAACACAAAGCATTTTTGCTATTATTCGCCATGAACTCATGGCAGCATGATGTATTGTCTTGCATCTGGCAAGTGTTTTGTTTTTTAGATCGCTTGTATTATAATTCAGCTTATTTATAAATGGTGTACAATGTAATGTAACAAGGTGTGATGCATAGCTTTAGGAGGTGCATTCCCCCTAGGGCCCCTGGCTATCACAACAGTTCACTACCTTTAATTATTGGAAGACAAGTACTGTATATATTACAGTATCGAGGAGAACCCTGTGGCTGTTTCCCTTCACGCGTTTCAGAGTATTGTTGCAAAAGGTAAGAGGCCTTGGCTCCGACCACGGCTCTGTGAAATCCCAATTTTATCACAGCCACTGAAAGTCAGGCTCATTTATTTTCTTCGTTATCTGTCAAACTGTCGGAAGATACTTTTTCACCTGGTGTGTACCACAAGGCAAGGTATCAGTGGCGTGCACAGACATTGTGTGGGGCAGGTGCTCAAGTGAAAAAGGGGTGTGTGGAACCGCCGGGTGCCTTGATAGTGTGTGAAATGTATAGATTTGGGGGCATAAATAATATACTAGAAGCTTTTAATCCAGAATTGCTCGATGTCACCATGGGCAACATACAAAAAGCTAACTTTCAAAAGTGGACATTGCTGTCCAGAGGGCAAAAGGGCAGGTGCTCTAGCACCACCTATTGTCTATCTGTGCACGCCCATGCAAGGTACGTTTGTTTGTGTTGCACATATACCAAGTGATTGAATTCAAAGGGCTTTACTTACTCTTTAAGACCTTTAACACAGTGCTAAGGACTCCCATTCTAAAATGATTCAATACATTTAAATAGTTAAACAGTTAAAGGCGCGCTAGACCTTCCTCAACACAATAATGGCCACCATCAGCTTACAGAGGTAACCAAAACCAAAACCACTTATTATTGTATTTCTTTCCTTATCACCTTTAACAGGGGGGAAAAAAGAGAATAAAATTAATTGAATTAAGCAACAAATTAAAACAAAATAAACTATGTAAAAGCAAGCGGCATACACAAGAGCGAGAGAGAGAGAGCGAGAGAGAGAGAGAGAGAGGCAGAGCGTGATGCCACATTTCCAGAGGATCTCATTTAAACAAAAAGCCTGCGATCTCCAAGGCTCCCCAGAACAGACAATGACATACTGTATAACCACCTGGCTCGTGGGCTATATCAAATGACACAACCATAGCCTCTTCACGCTGGCTCTTTTCACAAACCCTGTAAAACGGCTATTGCTTATTTTGTGCTCACCATTGCGTATTCATTCCATACAAATTCTACAGTAACAATGGCAGAATAAATACTGTACAAGGGCATGTTCCTCACCGCTGCTTAGGCGTTTGTACACAATAACATGTTATATAAATGGCGTGCGAAAACCTTCACTTGAGGTGAGAAATGCAAACCCAGCGAGGCTGTCAGACACTCACACGTGAGTGTTTCCTCTGGGCTCAGCAAGTACACCGACACCGTGCATCTAATTTGACGTTACTTCAGCATATTAACCCATGGGAGAGTAAAAAAATCATTATGTTTAGGTAGTATAATTCGTTATCATTATGAAATTAAATCAGCCCGAGAACTTGAATCCATGTTAACCCCATTCATTCTTTAAATTCCCTCTCAATCACGCCATCTCATGTGCACCAAAACCTCATAATATAATCTATGGACCCGTCATTTTCTGCCTTTCTCACTCTCTGTTCGCACCAGGGGGGCAGTCAGACAGATATTTTGTGAAGCCACTAAGGAAATCGGGACTTCCTGAAAGTTCATATAATGGCCTGTTGTGGTGCTGTCATCAAAACCATAGCTCCATAGAGGCCCATGTATTTGGGCCCAACTTCACCTAGACTGTATTACCTTAATAAACATGGTCATGAATACTTTCTGCTTCCAGTCACTAGTTTAAAGTCTCATTTCTCATAATATTCTTTTTGGAAAATTATGGTCCCATTTATTTAATGTTTTTTTATTTTTATGTTCTGAGGGGCGTGGCTATACTATTACAGTCTATGAACGGGAGCCACCCCCCGTTCAGTCAAAATAAAAACCAACGAAGAGTAAGGGGGGAAGTCCCGCCTCGTTGTCTGGGCCAGCCAATGGCCAGCTGGGCCCAAACGGAGCCAGCCAATGGCCAGCTGGGCCCAAACGGATCTAGAAATATGGCGACGTACAGTGCAAGGAATTACAGGCTTCATTTTACGTCCATGTTAGACCCGGGGAATGCTTTGTGCATATTTTTTACAGTCTATGGTTCACACCAAGCAATTACCCAAATCCCTGTCATCACTTCAAACATCATGGCCTCCCATAATTGTATGTTAAAATACACAATCTATAGAGCTCACAAAACGCACTGTGAGGCGACACATCGTGAGCTTGTGTATCTCCAAATTGAGCAATTCTTAAATAGGGCTTAAGAGTGGTTAACGTAGCTCTCTCGCCGATCTGAAGCTGATTCTCTGTAACCTTTTCAGTAACTCTATCTGGATATGCAGATAGAGATAACTCTATCTGGATATGCAGATAGAGATAACTCTATCTGGATATGCAGATAGAGATAACTCTATCTGGATATGCAGAAAGCTTATTTTGTGAAGAATGCGGTTTATGGAGTTAAGATTAGAATTGGTTCTAGTAACCCAAATTCTCACTGAGGCCCGTATGCAAATAACCAGCTCAGCCCATTTTAGATGAAGTTTTAATTTAAGATGAGAAATACAAACCTTCTTATGGGCTCACCTATTTGACTCACACAGAGTCCTCGTAATTTAGACCAGTGTATATCAAAGGTGCTTCCCAGCTAAATTAGAAACAGTTTAATAGCACATAATATGCATGCTCATAAACTTTGGCTATTTAAAAATCTGCTACTGGAACCAAAGTGTAGCTGTCCATGGTCCTGAATACAACGCCTACAGAACTGTCCATGGTGCTCAACACAAAGCCTGGTACTGAGCACAAAACCTGGTGAACTGTCCATGGTTCTGAACACACAGCCTGATGCTAAGCACAAAACCTGGTGAACTGTCCATGGTTCTGAACACAAAACCTGGTGAACTGTCCATGGTGCTCAACACAAAACCTGGTGAACTGTCCATGGTTCTGAACACAAAACCTGGTGAACTGTCCATGGTGCTCAACACAAAACCTGGTGAACTGTCCATGGTTCTGAACACAAAACCTGGTGAACTGTCCATGGTTCTGAACACAAAACCTGGTGAACTGTCCATGGTTCTGAACCCCACGCATTCTGGCCTGACAGCCTGTTAAAGGGCCACTTCACCATTTTTCAATCCATCTTCATATTATAATAGGTCCTCACTAATAATCATGATAAAATGGCAAAAAAAAACTCTACTCAGTCTGTGGGCAATTCAGAAACCCGTCCACCAGTGACATCATCGTTAGGCAGATGTTTTAGTTTTTACAAAAATGTTTAGATTTGTATTATCGTGAGAACGATGGCTTCCATTTTCACATTGCAACTTTTCAGGTCTAGAAAGCCTGCAGTATCTATTAGCTTGGATTCCCCATCGATGATGTCACTGGTGGACGGGTTTCTGAAATGCTCACAGCCCTCCTATGAGACACAGATTGAGTATAAAATAATTGTGCCATTTTATCATGATTATTAGTGAGGACGTATTATATGAAGATGGGTTGAAAAGTGGTCCTTTAAACACTCATAGAAGTTATTAACAAAGGGAAAAAAATGCACAATTGTTCCAAATTCCAGAGAACTTCATGAACTAAATGTCTAACAGACATGTGTGCCTGTCAGTTGAGTTATGCTGTTTTCAGACAGGATTGTTTACTGAGATACTCAGTTCAGTTCCAACCATCTGGTCTCGTCTTAATACTGTCCTTTTTGATGTTTTTACAGATCCACTGACACCATGCAGGGAATGTGGAAGGCACACCAGTCTGTCACAGAGCCACCAGGACACACACGACTACGCTTTTATGACTTTTTCTTGCTGCAAAGATTTGTAATGATGACTTTGTGTGCAAACATACACAGTTACCTACAGTGCAATCATATAACAGTAACACACAGTGTCTATACAGATGTGTACATTTCTTTCCCCCCAGAGATCAATGAATGCTTAGGATCTTGCGTGTATCTATACATATTCACTCAGTTCTCTGGCTGCTCACCTACAAGCCCATGATAATGTCAGTTATGATTATAGCTCGGCGTCTGATGTCTGGCTTAAGCCCACAGTGGTCAAAAGACCGAATTACCTGGCCGGACCTACATCAGAGAGTGTTGGGATAGACTTTGAAACGCCTGCGAGGAAGTTTGGGCAAATTTAGATCCAAGCCTTCCCAATCCACCGGTGTTGAAAGAGCGTTGGACATGACCCGTCTACTTCACGTAGCTCTCCTGGAGATAGAGTCATCACTGCTGACAGTCAGGTCTGTCTGTGGTATTTAACCCATTCTGGGCGGGAACCCCTTTTGGTGTTATGCATTATGTTATCATTTAGCTATTGAAAAATAGCAGATCTACAAGCTCATAGCGCGCCACCGAGTGGCACGCTACGAGCTTGTAGGTCTGCTATTTTTCTTTAATCGAAGAACGACTGACATAGAAAGATAGCTTTTTCAGAAAACTGTCAGGATGTAGAAGACATTTTTAGAATCTGATCTCAGGTCAGAATGGGTTAAGATTGCCTCCGGTATGATACACCGCCAGATCCAATGAGGTCATAATTCCACAGAGCAGCAATTTTGGGTGACAGGTTGGCCTGTGAGACGGATGCACACAGATGAAGAATGAAAGCAGTGATTTGACACGGCTTGGGGGTGGGGGTGGGGGTGTGGAGGGGGGGGGGGGGGGGGGGGGGAGGGGAGGGGAGGGGTGATGGTGCATTTCAACTAGACTGCCACGCATTCCACATCAGGAACTTTGGGCATGTAGCTCCAAGTGAAATTGAAAGGATAGAAATAAATTAATGTACAGATAAAATATAACGTTGTATAGAGACAGATTAATTAAAAAAAGGTTAATAAATAATACACAAGAGTGAGTGCAAGATAGGGTTCGATTTATATTTAAAAAAACCTTAAGCCATACATTACCTAAATTTGTTGTACAATAAAGTGAGGGAATATCCAATCTACAAGCTCACAACATGTTGCAATGCTATTTAGATTATTACTAATTGAAAAAGTTTGAAGATGTTACCAACTTATGAACGCCAAGGTCAATGTGGCTAAATTGTGGTAAATAGAACATAACCGATCAAATCACTTCCATATCAGGGAATGTATTCATCTAATATATTCTGAGCAGAACACAGAGTACAATAATAATGCCCACAGAATGACCGTGGGCTGCTGATAATGTTAAATCGATGGGACTGGAACATTGACTGTCTGGGTGGAGAACTTTTAGCAGCCTTAGTATTCATTTATTCATTAACAGAACAAACATCGGAACAGTGAGCTAAAGTCTTTATCTGTTGCCTCATTGATTTGTAAAAGTGTATCCGTCAAAAGAACACTCCCTTTTAGATTATGGATTTTCTGTTTGTCTAACTGCAAAAAGCACATTCTGCTGATTGACCTAAAGTTTGAACTTCTGTTTTCATACTCAACTGGGCATGAAAATCAGCCTCGATGCAACATGAGCTCATTCTAAATTCACCACAATCAGCCTCACAAACGCTACGAGTTACAGCCTACACTTAGTTTGATCACCACCATGTCTGTACTACTGAATTACTTAATTCCTAGTTTTCTGTTTTCTGTTTCTGAAATAAAATAGCTGAATTTCCTCTTGGGGATTAATAGTTTTCTCTTCTCGGGCTGAACTGAAATTCTGTTGGCAAAGCAGCATTTCCACATCGTCTAGGCTACCGTTTGCCAAAACAGAGCTGAAGAATGTTTCATTTTTCTTTGTGTTGACATGTTGTGATGCCTTGTCAACATCCAGACTCAACACTCTTAGATTGCAGTTTCTCCAAAGACAAGGGAGACGCGACGAGAGACAGAGAAATGTCCTTGTCTGTGTTGTTGTGTGTCTGCCAAGAAACAAGGACTATTGTCACTATTATACTAAATGTTAATCCTTTGTCACAGTGAACCGCTGCAGCCCATCATGTTGTGATCTCCTGCTTTGGTACGGATCGCAATTATCCCAGCTAACCACAATTATTTTGCATAATCATGTAGTCGTTTCCAGTCATCTGTATGAAAGATAGCAATGAACACCAAGGCCATATTTCCGTCATTATTCGCATATCACGGACATAACCCAAGTCCGTGCTCTTTTAACTACTTTTCAACACAATTAAATAACTAATGGTGAATGTCTGCGTGACACTTAATCAACAGATTAAGTTAGACGACGGCCGTGGCGGCCCTAGGGTGCACGGCATCAGTGCGATGAAAAATAAAGCAAGCCGCCGGCAGTGAACTGAGGTCAACTGGATTGGATTTAACAGACGGAGAGAGAGGAGAGGAAGGATCTGCTGTTGCCACGGGCTGTTTACTAATAGGTTTGTCTGCATCCCTGCAGCTTCTGTTCTCCAACCTCATCTAGGTGACCCAGACAAATGGCACAGCGTTGCTGTTGGGTGCAAAGTAACCTTGGAAATCCAAAACATCTGTTCCAATTATTTTTTTAGTCACTTTTCTTTTTAAAAAAGATACTTTTCATTGGTTCAATACTTATAAAACACAGACACACTTTCACATGATTTCATAAAGTGGCAAAAATAGCCGACCGACAATCTACAGCAGTGGTTCTCAACCAGTGGTCCTTGAGGGGGTTCCAGGTGGTCCCCAGCTAAATGATGTAGAGTTGGTAACCAAATGGACCCTTATCTTTAACTCCTGAGAGTGTAAAATGAAACCAACTTTGGTTTCATTTTACACTCTCAAGAGAATTATTGTTAAACATCTACAATACTTTGCACCATTAGAATAATTGTTATTTTGACCAACGTTTGCCTGTCATCTCTCCTATGGTACCAACATCAATACAGCTTGGAATTGTGGATAAAATCTTATCAAACGACAACACAATATTGTTTCGTTTTGGGTTTGAGAGACTAAATGACTTCAAATGGTGGTGCGTGGATCAAATACTTGACAATGACAAAGTAGGACATTAAATATCCATATCCATCCATGAAAATAAAACGAATATGGAGATACAAGGTTTCTGCCTGATATCCACATGCAGGCTGGGAAGGTTAGCACAACATTATATCATTAATATGGTTGTGTAAACCCATCTCCGTATAACATTATATCATGAATATGGTTGTGTAAACCCTAACCCTGTACCCCCCAACAGAAGGTTAGTAATCGACTTTCCAGGGATTCATGGGTACTATCGATCGACCAGCGCCGCTAACGGCCATGTCTGGGCTGTTGAGGCTTGAGGCACAGCCCTCACCCTAGATAGGAGGACACAGACTGTGTGCCTGTGTGTGTGTGTGTGTGTGTGTGTGTGTGTGTGTGTGTGTGTGAGAGTGAGAAAAGCAAAGGTAACATATAAGGTGAGGTGGAAAACAAAGAGATAAGAGGGAGGCCTGCAGACATGAGAGAGAGAGAGAGAGAGAGAGAGAGAGAGTGTGTGTGGGGGGTAAAAAAAGCCTATAGTGAGAAAAGCGAAGGTAAACGGTGAGAGGAGAGATAGGAGAGGAGCCAGCGGCGTGGTGGGCTGGTACAGTAAGGGAGCTCTCATAGGGAGTATCTAACATGGGCTGTTAACTCACACAACGCTACAGAAACAAGCCACTATCCACTTGTATCAGAGCAGACTGGTCATGGTCATGAGAATGGAATAAGGCTGAGTTCAGACTGCAGGCAAACCCGTGTTGTTTCTCTCTCAGATAAGGATATCTCTCGGCGTTGCACGCACACACTTTGCAAAGGATGAGACCAAGCTATCTGCACTGGTAATGGTGCAACGACGAGAGGCGTCGGCGATGCTTCGCGACTATGACTCTATCGTACGAGGGCGTCGCTCGTTGAAAAGAGGCGATTTAAAAGCCCAGGACGAGTCGTGATGCGTTGTGTATTTTATGGCGAGCAGTAAAGTATCAGACTGCATCACATCACATATGAATTGCATTTTGAAACCAACTACGAATGTGATTCAAACTGTCATTCGCAAAGATCTGTTTCATTTTTCCTTTTTTTCCCCTGCTGTTTCAGACCTCAAAACAATCTGATTCCAGTCTGGATAGGCGTTTTAGGCTGTCAGTGTGAACAACAACACACTGACAACCAACACAACAGCCTGCAGTCTGGGAAAACAATGAAGAGATAGACTGACAGAGGAGGAGGGGAGGAGGGGGTTATAAGGACAGAGACATATATGAGAAATGAGACAGGCAGGAGACAGACGGAGTGGAGATGAGGCAGACAATAACAGACAAAAGAGAACGAGATAAAAAGAGTGGGAGATTGAAAGAGACAGGAGAATGAGCTAGCGTTGGGAAAGTGATATAACAGGAGCATTGGGAAAATGATATAACAGGAGCATTGGGAAAGTGATATAACAGGAGCATTGGGAAAATGATATAACAGGAGCATTGGGAAAGTGATATAACAGGAGCATTGGGAAAGTGATATAACAGGAGCATCGGGAAAGTGATAGAACAGGAGCATTGGGAAAGTGATATAACAGGAGCATTGGGAATGTGATATAACAGGAGCATTGGGAAAGTGATATAACAGGAGCATTGGGAAAGTGAGGAGCATCAGGAAAGTGATAGAACAGGAGCATTGGGAAAGTGAAACGGCTCTGTGCCGTCAAAGAAACACTGTTTTGACCAAAATGCCAAAACAAAATGCCAAAACAACACAGCTAGCTAACCGGCTAACGTAAGTAGCATTATGGCTCGATCGATCGAATGCACTATAAAAGCGCAATTGCCATTAATAGCATTGGAAGCGGGTGCTTCATTATCAGGTAGTAGTTCTTTCCATGACTCTCTCTCTCTCTCTCTCTCTCCTCACATCCTACTCTGGATGAAGCTATCAGTACTGAGAAAGTCTGACACCTCTTATCACAGCCGAGGTTATATGTGCGGTGTGCACTGTGCACGCACACACTCACACACATGATTTAGACTAGAGCATGAGACGCACGCACGCACGCACGCACGCACACACACACACACACACACACACACAGTGACACAAATTAATGTGTGCGTCTCCTGATGACAGTAGAACCTCTTACATCTTGAAAGGAACATTGGTTCTCTCTCCCCCCACCCCCTCCCACACTGCTATACTGACATGGAAGCTAACCAAACTAATGCAAATGTTCGCTGCACAGAGCTCAAGTTTTCATTAAAATGTGCATGACCCTAATGCATAATGCTATCCTCATTAGGTTTCATTAAGTTAAATTGAGGTTCAGGCATTAATCATTAAGCTCATCATTACAACATGACAACTAAGCTAACTAGGTTTGATTTGCCAGCACTGGCACTACAGTATGTTCCTGCAACGGTGCCAAGCTCCTTAGTAATGGCAAATAAGGTTTAACCCAATTAGACCCATTTAGTTAGGGACAAACCCTATGTTTCTATATCAGTGGTTCTCAAACTATTTCATGTCAAGGACCCCAAAAAAAATATTTGGCAGCGGACCCCCATCTGAAAATAATGTTGTTCCAGAGACCCCCCACAATCAAATATGAGTTCAAAACGTTCGCTGTGAAAGAATAACTTTCAAAGATTTGCACACATTTCCAAGAATTTTCAAAAAGTGCAGATCTACAAGCTCATAGCACGGCACCCAGTGTTATGAGCTTGTAGATCTGCTATTTTTCAACAGCTAAAATAATGGTTAAAAGCTAAAGGGGGCACAGATGCATTCCCAGTCCTAATGGGTTAAGAGACTTCTAATTGGTGCAGCCTTGGTACTTGGGCTACCAATCAGACAAATGCCATTTCTTGGCCAGGCAACGGTCTGTGTTTTGTAGTCAAGTGTTGCTATGCAACTAGGGCTGCAAATATGAATTATTTTCTCAGCAATTATTCTATTGATTACTTTTTGGATCCACTGAATAAGTGGGTTATATATATATTTTTTTGGAAATGTCTACGAGCCTAGTTTAGCTATTTTAATAGGGATGCCAGGGACTTATTGGAAGTATTTTAGAGAGCTTGCTTCCTTCCAAGTTACGGCTATGTGCACAATAGTAACATTAGAGAAGAGAAGAGAAGATCCAGTCATTTCACAGCAGCAAAGTCACAGCAACAGCAAGACAACTCATTCATCAGAGACATATGGTGATCAGCGCGTGGACCTGCCCATATACTCCATTTACAGCTACCGTATTTGCCCTGCTGTGTGTTGTAAATCTTCCAGGGAAGACTGTGACCTACAGGTCTGGAGAACATGTGGACAGGACTCTCACAGGGGCGACAAATGATCTCTGTGCGGCGCAGTGTGAGCGCTGTGCAGAACGCAGCCTTCTCTCTGCAGGTGGTGCGCGCGTGCAGCTCAATTCTCTAGTCATTTTGTTAACAGGCTTCAGTGTGATGCATTTAATATATATATATATATTAGCATTTTAACGCTCTCTCTCTTTCACAGTGCGTAATATTTTGACTCATCCTTCGTCTGTCATGTTCCAACACGCACACACACACATCCCTGTGCGTGTGTGCGTGCGTGTGTGCCTGCGTGCGTGCGAGTGCGTGTGTGCGTGCGTGCCCATGGTGATTATTCATGAGTGGGAGACAGGGCTGAGCAATAAGTGAGAGACTCATTAATCACCCAGGATGCAAACCTTTAATCTCCTCCACAGGTACAGGGACGTCTACCTCAGCCTTCCCTACATCACTCTCCCTTCCCATCTCTCTCACTCTCCCTTCCATCTCTCTCACTCTCTCTCCCTTCCCATCTCTCTCACTTCCATCTATCTCTCTCTCCCTTCCATCTCTCTCTCACTCTCCCTTCCCATCTCTCTCTCTCCCTTCCATCTCTCTCCCTTCCATCTCTCTCTCTCTATCTCGTCCTTGTCTCTCTATTCAGTTCAGTTACATTAATTTCAAAGCAAATGTCTGTGCTATTGCTGTGACAGGAGGATGTCATTGTTAAAGCTATGGCATTGACACACATATCTACACTGTACCTCCTGCACATTCTGTACAATCATTATCTATATCTGCAGCATTAGCAATATAATTATGTAAAACAGTGTACCATCCCACTTCCAAACCTCCCAAATTAACTACATGATAATCTGACTTTGGTAAAAAATTAGACAAACAAAATCTGGAATCTCTGAGTGACGTCATTCAGAACTGAAATCGTTGTGTAACTATGAAACTAATGCATACATATGGAGTCAGGTTTATCCTAAGGATACATTATGGAGTCAGGTTTATCCTAAGGATACATATGGACTTCAGGTTTATCCTAAGGATACATATGGAGTCAGGTTTATCCTATGGATACATATGGAGTCAGGTTTATCCTAAGGATACATATGGAGTCAGGTTTATCCTAAGGATACATATGGAGTCAGGTTTATCCTAAGGATACATTATGGAGTCAGGTTTATCCTAAGGATACATATGGAGTCAGGTTTATCCTAAGGATACATTATGGAGTCAGGTTTATCCTAAGGATACATATGGAGTCAGGTTTATCCTAAGGATACATATGGAGTCAGGTTTATCCTAAGGATACATATGGAGTCAGGTTTATCCTAAGGATACATTATGGAGTCAGGTTTATCCTAAGGATACATATGGAGTCAGGTTTATCCTAAGGATACATTATGGAGTCAGGTTTATCCTAAGGATACATATGGAGTCAGGTTTATCCTAAGGATACATATGGAGTCAGGTTTATCCTAAGGGAGACTCGCCACTGTTCAATCAAAAGGGCTGGTCGTGTAAAGTCCGCCCTTCACTTTACAATTGTGCAATAACCTCACAGGATCAATCCCTAACCCTAGTCCAGTCCAAAAAAAAAGAAAATAAATTAACCATAAAATCAAGATAAAACGATCCTACTATTAAAGTATCCTACTTTTTATTTGGATCCAGGAAGTGTTACAAAGGAGATGTTGGGGTTTGTGTTTTTAACCACGTCAAAAGGTAGGAACCATAACGTGTATCAATGTGGTTAAAGTACAATTCCACGTATTATGTATTTTTGTCACCTCTCTCTCTCTCTCTCTCTCTCTCTCTATGATCTATTTGCAGCCAGCCTTTTCAATCAATAAGCTTAAAATGCACGTCTCTGCAAGTTGATTTTATATTGCACTGAAATGAATGGAATCCATAGCTTCCTGAAGATAATGAAGTAATAACACACTCTGTAGAGAGGGAATGCTTCGTGGTGCTTATTGGCAGGACTCTGTAGCGCCGCCTGCACAGCCATACCAATAACCAGCAGAAAGCATGCTCCGTGGCCCTGCCTGCACAGCCATACCAATAACCAGCAGAAAGCATGCTCCGTGGCCCTGCCTGCACAGCCATACCAATAACCAGCAGAAAGCATGCTCCGTGGCCCTGCCTGCACAGCCATACCAATAACCAGCAGAAAGCATGCTCCGTGGCCCTGCCTGCACAGCCATACCAATAACCAGCAGAAAGCAGGTGCTTTCATGCAGCATTTCAATGTAGTTCAATCTTTTTAAAACAAATTGAATGCGTTAGTAGTAGTGTTCAATTTAGTTGCTAAACTGCATTTCTGTCAGCCTTCCGCAATCTGACATGGTTCCCCTGACTGGTTATCCATACTGTTGCTTCCGGCGAACACCAACTGGACTGATCCACAACTTATCACAGAGTCAATACATTCAGCCATATTGTGGTTATATTGGCACGGCACCACCAAACGCCTCTCGGGCCAATACATCGCGATGCACAGTTGGAAAATGGAACCTTTGGAAAATGACGGGCAGTAATGTACACCGCCAAACACAGTCAATGGGCTAGACATGGCAGACCACTGGTCCTTGAAAGAAGCAGCCATCCTCTCTCTCTCTCTCTCCTAGGCCTACTCCTTCGCTGGCAGAGCCCTTAACGAGTCTTGTTAGGATCAAATAGAGAACTGCAGAGTGAGCCTTATAGGAGGAGGAGGAGGAGGAGGAGAAGGAGGCATGGACGGTGCAGGAAGAAGAGATGAGGAAGAAGAGATGAGGAAGAAGCGACCCTCCGCTCACTTCAAGGTGTACAAATAAAGCAGCACCGTGCAGGTCTGACAGGTGGGCTTAAGCAGCCACACGAGGATTCAACAATATGAGGTCACCCACCCCCGTAGAGCTGCAGGGTCCATTCCCTCAATATTAGAAATAACGGACACCCCTGGAAATATATTTACTGTATACACGGCATATATATATATATATGCTGTGTATAGTTACAGTAAATATATTTCCAGGGATCCATATATTTCCATGTGTGACTTGTGTAGACACTTTACAATGAATTAGCCTTAAGGGTGTCCCCACTGTGTCAGCAAACAAGTACATCATTATTTTCGAGCACACTGTAGAAGGAGAAGATTCGCCATTAACGGACGACAGCGTGCGAGAAGACCATTCCAGCAATTAGCATGGTATTTGCTGTTGACAACTATGTTTGTAGCTGCACATTCTTCTTTTTTTTGCCACCTACTGTATGAAACCAGGCATCTGAGGAGGGAGTCTATTCTCTCTCAGGCATCATTTAATGGCCAATTTTGCGGGAACCAGGCTGCTAAGAACGGAGCACACCTTCTGAAGCGGTGTTACTCCTATATATAAGCACCTGAGGACGACACAAAATGGACGGTGGCACATTCGCAGAGGACGTGTGTCTCGGTAATGAACTGGCGAGCGGCTCGCCAACCGACGCGCTATAGGACAGAACTCTCCTTTACTGTGCCGTTCCCTTTCCCTCAGGACCTCTGACTTATGGCTGTGGGGAAAGAGATAGATTAATTGCCTGTCATGGCTGGGTCACAGCCATGTTTACCTGGCCGTTGGACTATATGTGAGGTTTTGGACCGAGCTGAATTTAAATGGGGATTTGATGGAACTTTTTTATGCAAACTCACACTAAAACGCATTTGTGACCAGGTTGTGGTGACCTGCGGTGGCCTCATTATTTGAGGCAGTATCTTATATTAAAAACCAAAGGGTCATCTATTTGCCGACACAGGTTAACCACTTTAAAACCTTATTTTTTGGGCATGTCGTCATTACTGGTGAAAATGTTTAAGTGTCAAATAAATTCAAACTATTTCGAAATCTTCATTAATGGCAAAATAGCAGATATACAAGCCCACAACATCTCACATCACGACCTGTTGTGATGAGCTTAAAGATCAGCTATTTTGCTATGCATTGTACGATGAGGTAAATGCAGTTTAAGTGGTTGAAGGACTACAGTTAATTTGTTACGTTGCATTACGAGTTTTGATTTCTCAAGGTCAAGGAAAAATGCCAGCGTGTTATTAAATTGCATTATAATATTTTGGATTATTGAAAAATTTCCAGCAAAAGAGTGTTCAATGAACTCACAGGATGCCACGATAAAACCAAACCAAGGACACCAGATGTTAATTGAATCATTCTGTGTTCATGGACACTCGGGACACCAAATGGCCTCTCGTCGACAGGCCCCACAAAGGGACACATAACGTATTGTTAACGCTGGTGTGTTCTGTGGACACAGACCCGTTGAACCAATGCATCACACATGCAACACCAATTATGAGGATTCAAGGTGGCTGCACACTGGACGCGTTTTTTTTTCCGGAAAACCGATGGAGAAACGCCGCTTGGTACTAACGATCGCTCAGTGGCAATTACGCTCGGGCGGCGATAATTACCCGGGGGCAATAATTGCCCGGTGGCGATAATTGCCCGGTGGCAATTAAGCGTCACTTCTGCATTCTTCTTGTTATAGTCTTCGTTTACGACGTGAGTCAACGGAGCAGCATTATGCCGTGAAATTCTCAAATGACAGCATCAAATGCGCATTGTGCACACACACGCGCGTGCTTGTGTGTGCGCGTGTGTGGCAGCCATGGAAGAAAGAGCCGTTGGGGAGACACCACACCGGCTCAGCGGACGGACAGAGCTGGGAGGCAGCTATAGCGCACTTTGGAATCAGTGTCTTTTATCCTAACAGTATAGAAGTGTCCCAGCATATATAGGCACCGGCCTTTCAGTGAGTCAGGCAGTAAGCTCCCGTGAGAGCCCAGTATTATTTTGTAAAAACAAGATTTCAGTTTGTTTTGGTTCTCAGTAAAAGGCCAGTGGGGGGAATGCGGTTGTTGCCCGAGTGGATTTGATCTGTGTGTAACTACACCGTTCCTTCCACCTATATAGTACTATACCCCTGTTGCCTTTTGTTACATTATATGAGCTGCTGGTTTTGCTTTTGGCGGTGTTCTTTTGTCTGGTACACTGTGTAGGCCTATATCTATTTATCTTAGAAGATGACTTGTGTGGTGGTGTTTCTACTCCACTATCTCACATTTTTTTGTTAGAGGTTTAGTTAGTTTAGTTTAGTTTAGTTAGAGTTACAGTGTTTCTCAAATGGAGTGCTAGTACCACTGCGGGGGTACTTTGGGGTACTCATAGGGGTACTAAAATACTAAAACAAGCTGAAGTTACAGATTTGAGAAATCTGTTATATGCCATATTATAACAGTCACCAATATTATGTGAGAGAATTTTGAAGAAAGTAAGCCAGAAAGAAAGTAAGTCATACAAAAGTCAAAGAAAATACAAAAGTTGAAAACTGGAAGGACAGAAAATAATAACCACTGAATAAAATAAAATGAACACCAAAGCATTTGTCAGTACTCGTATACTGTAGATACATAATGTGTGAAATATTTAACGTTAATTTGATTTACTTATTTTTGGGGCTGAAATCTTTCCCAAATATGTGATCATATCGTAAATCAGAGTTTCTGGATCAGGGCCCAGTTGAAAAGGTTTTGCTCATTATTTAGGGGGTTACTATCCGTATCCTCATGCCCCACAGGGTGGGGAATCACTGATCCATATAGGGTTTGTTCAACGTCTGACTCTGGAGAAGAGCTACACGGGTTCACCCGAGGTGGAATACACTGTCATGTTTGTGATGGGAATTTCTCTGTGTGTGCATGAAAAAAAACAAAAACGAAATCTCGATATGTGCACAATATTAGAAGTTCAAAGGGCCAGGAAAGTAGTTTTCTTTCAACTCCAACTTGCCCTGAGAGGCTTAAAGGAAACGAGCTGCACAGGATAATCTCCTAGACTTGATTTGAGGGCCAGATTCATTAAAGAAATGCTCTCATCGGAGAGCAGACTAGGATCTAGCTGGCAATCTGGATAATCTTCAAGACCCCCTTCCCTCTCTCTCTCTCTCTCTCTCTCTCTCTCTCTCTCTCTCTCTCTCTCCCCATAGATATAAAAACCTACTATAAAAGTACTCACATGTCTTACTTTAAGTAAAAGTATCAATACTGCAATGTGGAAGTACTTTGTTACAAGTAAAAGTCAGCTGTAAATAAGTATTGGTTTCAAAATGTACTTAAAGTCCCAAACGTAGGCCTGGGCCGCGGCCCAGCGGTCCAGGCAGCCTGATGGCGTGTTGTGGGTTTGAGTCCCGATTCTGACGACCTTTGCCTGTCATAATACTGTAAATATCTATCAATAAAGGCTACAAGTCAAAACAATAGCATATCTTTTTTTTTAAGTCCCAAAAGTAAAAGTACTTATTCTGCAGAATGTCCCATTTCAAATGTCACACATCTTTTGAAAATAGCAGATCTACAAGCTTGTAGATCTGCTATTATCAAATGGCAGAAATGTGTATATGGCTGAATGCATGGCTGAGTGCATTTACTTAGTTACTTTCCACCATGGTATAAACCAGCATGAACACACACGTACACCTGCAGAGTGCATAATTATACTCTCAGATGTATATAGGTTAGGTATTTATAATGTATACATACTGTAGTTACGTTCATACATCATTCATAAATAAACGTGACTTGTGTATTGCACAATATGTCAGTTAATTAAAGATGCGTTTCATATTCACAAAATTAATATGAAACAGCGCGCACGCACACACGCACACGCACACACACACACACACACACACACACACACACACACACACACTTCAACTTTGGTCACGTGACCATATAAGGAGACGTGATGTCACGAGGTGTGACCATATGGAGACGTGATGTGTCATGAGGCATGACCATATATGGAGGCGTGGGAAACTATAACTGACGGACGGGAGATGCAGGTTTTCATAGTAAATGCGCAATAAGAGGTAAAAAAAAGAGGTCATACTGTAGACAGAAACAGACAGACCAACAAGATAGTCCCAGATTAACGGGTGAAAGATCGGAGCAGAAATGGCTATCCGTAAAGGCGTGAGCAGCTGAGAAGGAGTTTAACTCTCCTCTCATTCTACCAGTGCAGTGGTGATGAATGCCCTTCTCTTCCCAGGCATCGTAGATCTGCGCGCCCAATAAAACGTCGTCATATTCTCCGTGAGAACTAATGAGCGCCGTTTCACATCCGGAGACAAAGTGAGTACATTTATCCAACATTATACGCTCTAATGCATAAAGCTGGAGATGTTAGGGTCACTTAGCAGCTTGCTTATAAAGTATACAGACTGGGCTGTCTGTGGGAAACAGATGCTATAGCTTGCTAAAGATGGGAGTTTTTTTCCCCCTCCCCCTCTGGACTAAGAGTGGTCGAACAACGCTTTAATGCAGGGTTTGGTTCTGTGACATAACCGGACGTAAATATAGAACACACATGTATTTTTGAGTAATGCGTGATGGCGGGCCAGGCACATGCTGTTACATGATCAGAATCTCTTTGAGCTGGACAGAATAATGATTTTTTTTACCCTGTATTTATAATGAAACTGTCCCAAATACAAACAGTCCTAACCTTTCTGGGGTATCAAATAGTAGATCAAATAGCAGTGGCCTCATGTGCCCAGCACTGCAGTGACTTCCAGTCCACTTATTCATTCCAGCAGACCTCATGTCTCAGCAATATGTCAGTCTGCCTGTGTGTGTGTGTGTGTGTGTGTGTGTGTGTGTGTGTGTGTGTGTGTGTGTGTGTGTGTGTGTGTGTGTGTGTGTGTGTGTGTGTGTGTGTGTGCGTGTTGAGCCGCAGAGTTCAGCTGGGGTCTTGTCAGATGTCAGACCTCCTGAGAAATCAATATGGCATACACACGCGTGCACACACACACACACACACACACACACACACACACACACACACACACACACACCCAAGTACATACATGCATCATGCATGCAGGTGCACGTGCAGGGTGCTCCGATATGTGCCTCGGGAGCCTCAACCCCGCCTGTCACCTTGACGACACCACAGCGACCGCCATCGCAGATGGCAGGCTCTGTTTGTTGCCAGATGTTGCGAGAGAAATAAGTCTATGTAAACCTTAGAGTATATATGTTGTTAATAGAGACGGCACCGGATTCCTCGATCCTCCCATCCACTTGCATTAAGTTGCTCAAAAGCGCATGAGGCGATTTCACTCCTCCTTCCGGGTAGGAACAGAGTGCATTCTGGGATGGATTGCCTCAATAACATGAACGCGCTGGCCCGTTGACTATCATTGTGCCGTTTGCGCGCGTTCACGTACTGTATGAAACATTCGTTCCTGTGTCATCTCTATTAATATATACTCTAAGACATTTAATGTAATGTAATGGCTGATGTGTGTCACAATGATGTTCGAGGATTACAGGGGGTGGTGGTGTTTTTAGATGGAAGTAATTTGTCAAAGCTTTTGTAGTTGAACAAATACATTTTCTATTAAAATGAGCCTAAAACTGAAGACCAGCCTGCACCTAAAAATACCCCCCAATGGTCCGAATCCACAGTTTCCACCTGGCTGTGCACCTGGGTGCACTAGAAAGGGAAAGGAAAGACACAACTAGTTTTCTTTGTGGGATTAACTTTCATTATAAGCTTGCGTCATCACTGTGTGTGGTCATGCTTAATCAACTGATGGAATAACAAGTCATTTGATGGACATTTGTTTGCCAAAAGACATTCCAGCACATTGACCTACAGTATACAGAACCACGTACAGTATAGACCACATTACAGGCGTTTCTGGAAGATGAATGAGGCAGAATTCATACCTGCACCCCAAGTGATGAGTTATGTCGTTGTTCGCCAGTCTTAACCACATGTACCCTAGCTTCCCTGTTCTGGGGTGAACATCTGGAAAAATGTAGAGTGTAGTGTAGAGGAATCGGAAATACTAGCAAACCCAGTACAAAGCCCTGGGGGATGCCGGTCAACTAAACAAACAGTGGGTTGGGACACATTTGTGGGTCGCGGACATGTTGTTAAGGGTCCCCAGTTAGTTTTTGTTCCCTATACATTTGGTTTTGATTATTATTATTTCATAACATTAAAATTATATATTCCCCAAAAAAGCTAAGCTTTTTATGAATTAATGACTAAATCCAATGATTTTGTCAGTAATGAAAGAAAAATCTAAGAAATTCCATGAATTAGAACAAATATTTAAGAAGTAGTGAAAATAGCAGATCTACAAGCTCACACCGTGTCGCTTTGTGTCACGTTGTGAGCTTGTAGATCGGCTATTTTCACTAGTTTGGGTCTCGGGGGGAATATCTAATATCTGTTTTGGGTCAAAAAAGGCTGAAAAAGTTTGGGAACCACTGAACTAAATGTTTTAAGTGGTATCTACGGTACAGTAGGTTACGGGTGATGTTATTTTCTGTCCGTTTTGGACGAGTCCTATCTGGGAGGAAATGGGTTAAAGAGAACCTTTTGATGACAAAAATTAGATCACGGCGTGCGAGGGGTGTGACTGAGGACGGCGGAGTGGGCAAAAATCTATTAGTGGAATTACTTTGAGTGACGGCATCTCCCTCCATGCATGACTTATCGAGACCGCGCACCCGGCAGGCGGTCAGAGTCTGGTTTGAAAAGTTCATGTCTATAATTACATCTCCATGCGTGCACTTGTGATACTGCAGTTTGAAAGTTGCTGGTGACGCTTTGACTCGTCTTTACGCCATATGCTGTGTCTCTGAACCAGAGCATGGGATAAAACAGACCCCCGCCACGCCACAGCGACAGAAAGATAAATGACAATGTGGAACTAATTTAATTGACTTGTTTGAAACACCCACTGATCCCCCCCCCCCGCACCCCCCCACTCCCCCCCAAAAAAAGAATAAACAAAATAATTAGCAGAAAGGCAAATCAAGCAGGCACAGTAACGTAAGAAGGACTCGTCTCGTGCTGCACAATAATAATAATAATAAAAAATAGATTGAGATCTAGATTTAGACACCAATTTCATGTTGTGAATAATCGTGAAGAATGATGCAGCACTAGTTGGCTGTCCGATTCATTTTAGTGACACTTTAAGCGAGATTTAAGTCAAGCATTTTGATGTGGTCTGTATGTTCAGCAACTACAGACTAAAGACAATAAATACCTTCATGGAAAAAATGAGAATCGTGTGAGAAAATGGAGAAAATGGAGATTCACTAAATACTAAATGGTGCTGATGAATTGAATTGCCCCAACGACCCAACGTTTCCCAACCTTTTCTGGATCAAGGCCTATTTGACAATGTTTATTCTAATGATCAATCCATTGTGTTATTCTGGCTTGAATCAGTGGAAGCAACTGTTTATTGGTACCACGGTGAATTTATTTAACATCAACCCATCAATTCAATATTAATGATATATTGTCGTTAAAATCATAGTGCTTTTTATTCTTTGAGCTGGCAATACCCTCGAAAACCACAGGTTGGGAATCGCTGCTCCAAGCATGACAGATCATGTTTAAAGTGGCCTCTATCAGGCTATCTCCTCTGCTCGGTGGCTTGTGGTGGTGAACACTTCCACGGGTTTGAACAATGTTCAACGTGACATTATCATACATCAAGGCCCTGCTATGCCTGTAGAGCATGTAGCCGCGATGAGCCCAAAACAACGTATTACAAACCCCCTTTGAGCAGTAGCCCTGAAGCCAGCTAAATGCCTGCTTTGTGCCTCTCTGTGCACAAAGCCGGCTTGAAGGGAAGCTCGTTGCCACAGGAGATATGCAGAGGCTCCACTGGGAACGCTAGAAGAAACAGCCTACGTGGTGGTGGAAGAAGTACTGTGTGTGTGTGTGTGTGTGTGTGTGTGTGTGTGTGTGTGTGTGTGTGTGTGTGCGCGCATGCATAAAGTCAATGGCTGATCGAGTGGCAAATCGAGTGGAAAAAGTGAGCAACAAAGTGAATCTAATGTTGTTTAAAGTAATTGAATGAAATCAGATAGGACTTTCTGTTTGGATGTATGGGCTCATTGGGCTGTCAAGGCCAGAAAGGAGTTTTCTGACACTTAGTAGGCGTTCCTGCATAACTTCCGGGTATGATGATGATGTCACACTCTATTGAAAATTTGACTTGAGTAAAAGTGCAAAAGTATTAGTATATCAATGTAATACTCAAGTAGCAAAAGTTAAAGTATTCATTATACAAAATCAGAATCATATACAATCTTGTTCTTATTGGATTATAATTAGTAATCATTAACCACTTAAGCCCCATTTTAAACATTGGCTATTTAAAAGAAATAGCCGATCTACAAGCTCATCATAGTGATGCATTGAAAGCTTCGCAATTTACAGAGTAAATAGTGCAACGATCGATTCTAAGATGTACCCTAGTGGAGAATTATATCAACAATTGAAATTGCTCAAGTAAAAGTACCTTGAAAATGACCCTGAAGTAATGAATAAGTTCTTTCCCACCACTGAGAAACAGCCCTCACGCTGGAGGATTCACAGGGATGCACTGTAAGGGTTTTGAGATGGTGGACCTGGATGTTTGCATCAGTTGCTGTTGTATCTTTCTATTCAGTCTGTGCCCGCTCCCTATACTTCCCCATAATCACTTATTGAATCGACGTTGTGGGTCTTTATTTAACACCATAAAATACACTTCAGTTACAATTTGATTATTCTTTGATTGAGAGACTCGTTATCGTTTGGGTTTTGTACACGCTTCGCACTGCACTCAAAAGGTTTTAGTTTTTTAGAGCAATCGTCATCTTATCGTGATCATTATGCCATGCATGAAACAACTACACTGTGGAGTTTATTCCGTGAGTGGTCTCATTATAATATTAAGTTTATGTATAGATGTTGGTGCTATTAAGAAGTTCACTGCCTATACAGTAAATACATAAGTATAAGAACAGAAATCCTCTTATCAACCAATTACAGTATATCAGGGATGTAGATATTAATACAAATGATTGGGGGGTAAAATGTGTTTATACTAGTATTGAGGGATGTTTGATGCGTACGAGACAACATGCAGGAGGAAGTACCAGATGACAGAGAGCAGGAGGAGGCGTGCTTACACAGGGCGTGATGCAGGACGTGCATGGTTTCTAGTTCATTCTGAGGCAACGTAATGAACAGGGGACATGGCGTTTGCGTGAGTGTTTATAATGTGTTATGAGTTAAATGCTCTAAATAAGTCATAATGATACGCTTAATGCAGTCGCTAGATCTGTGAATTAATAGTTTGTGTTTTGTGTTTCTTTTTGTGTTTACAGTTTATTACCTAAGCTCTGCTAACTCTGAATAATCTTGTGTGCGTACGTACATTCATGCATGTGTGTGTATGTGTGTAAGATACATTATGTAAGGCATGTCAGACAGTCATAGAGCACCGAAGTCCTGACGTCACTGTCAGTAGAGGGCGCCAGTCCCCTCATATAAGAACTGTGTTTGAAAAATATTTTCACTCATATGGATATGAAGCATCGACTGAAGGTGGGAATGTACAAATATACCCAAAGATTAACACAATAAGCACTAGAAACAACCCAGAGACTAGTCAAACAACCCAGAGACTACATTTCCGGATAGGCGCGGTGGCTGCAGATGCCCGTCGTACAACACAAACTGATATGTTATTTAAAAAAAAAAAGGATATTTAATGTTTCTTGGTTAGTACGAGCCGAGTCACCGCCAGCTGAGCTTACAGTACGTCAACGAGGAATCTCAGGAACGCAATGTGTTGACAGCTGGGCGTGACGTATATTTGCAGCGACATTGTTTTCATATGTAGTTTCAAGGCTTTTGCGGACAAATTAATTCAATTTTCTCCAGAAACTGGCTGTATCAAATATGAACGGACATCATTAACGACACACAGCCACTCCCCTGACAGAAAGGCCAGGATTAGGTTTATTTTTCAAACACAGTTCTTATGAAACGACCTAAAATCATCCTATGGGGATTTCAATGCAAATAAAAAAATACATGAACCTGTGTACTGGTGCCCTCTACTGAAAGTGACGTCAGACTTCGGTGCTCTATATCTGATTGGCATTTTGAAATGCCTGCCTGCCTGCCGGCTGTCCAGGGATGTGTTCAGTATCAAGGACATTGCATAGCGGGGTTCCTGTGTGGTTCCACCTCACACAGACACTTATGACTCATCAGTCCACACCATGACGAGCCAACTAGCCCAAGGTGCAAAAACAGCAGGGAGCCTGGTGTCGAGCCCTGGGGGACTCCGGCCAACTAAAGCATATGTGTTTAAGTGGATTAAGAAATACTGCAGCACAGTGGTGGAAAGCAACTAACTACATTTACTCAAGTACACTTGAGTACAATTTTGAGGTAGGGGAGAGCCGCCTTGGATGTAACGCGTCACGGTTGTAACATGGACGTTATCTCTTGATTGGTCAACGCCACCATGACGCCATCGCGTCAGTATGTGTACAGCAACGTACTCTACGTGCCCAGGAAGTTTGAAGTGTTTACCTTCATCCTGCGGGGAGCTATTGGCGAAAAACTTACTTTTTTCAAAATGCGTATAATTTTACACCTGGAGTATTTGTGTGCTACAAGTTTTTTCTTTGGTGTTGGTGAATAAAAATCCACATGGATGTCTTCATGCTTATGTTCTTCATTAGTTTGCATCGTGTTTAGACGGAATTCACGTTCATTCTGGTCTGTAAGCAACGGCAAAGAAAACTTCGGTGGGAGGGTCAATTGTAACATGTGTTACAAATGGTCCGCTTCCATTCAATGCCATTATAAGTAATATTTACATATTTGACATATTGGCCAATATTATATGTTCTAAAATTGTATTGTATTGTGTAGTGTATTCTAAAATTAGTTTAGGGTTGTATAACATTGTACAACTCAATCAATCAAACGTTTGTTTAATCAATGTATTTCCCCATTGAACTGAAAAAAAAAAGCCCAAACTGGTACACGATACTATTTAATATTTCCCAATATGTTTGATACATTTTCTTATCACATCCATGGTATGAAAACAATGCTAAGGAGTTGCTTCAATGAAATATAATTGCTTTAAGCTGAAAACGATATGTTTAATGGTGTTTTTTAGCGTTGTTACATTTATACTCCATGCTGTTACAATTAATCCGATATGCGCAGCAAATGTAACACTGAAACAGCGTCCACGTTCGGTTTAATAACTCCCGACCTGTTTTATCAAAAAAATAACTTGAAGTGGTTTAAGGTAGCTGACATGTGTAGGTCCGTTGCCTGAAAATATTACATGTGTAGCTAAACGGATCTCCGAGTAAAAAAATGAAACGTGCAAAATGTTACATCCGTGGCGGCTCTCCCCTACTTTTAGATTTACTTACATTTACTTCAACTCAGAGGCAAATATTGCACTTTTACTCCACTACAATTATTTGAACCTTTTAGTTACTAGCTGCTTTGCAGATTTTGATTATAACAATTTCCACGATTTGAGCTTTATAGATCTGCTAGTTTTATTCATTGATGAATGATTTTATTCATTTGAAAACTTGACATTGGACATGCTGAAGTACATTTTCAATTCGGGACATTTACTTGTAACAGAGTATTTCTACATATTGCTACTTTTACTTAAGTAAAACCTTTGAGTACTTTTCCCACCACTGCTGTAGCTGTAGCATGGTTCTACCCAGTGTGTTTGCATTCCGTCTACGAGGCCAATTTCACTCTGAGACGGTTCCAGCACCGTGACATTTTCTGGAAATCTGTTCATCTGTATTCTTTCCTGTTTTGTTTTCTCTCTCTCGTCCCGGCAGCTATATTCTATTGTGTTTATCTCCTTCCCTCGTGAGAGAGGCTTTTCAAAGCCGACGCGTGGGATTGCTGGAGGCTTTTTTTTGGAAAAGAAGACATACACATGGGGGAATGGAGACTCTAAAGTCTCACCACTATAGCCACGCACGCACACAGACACGCACACAGAGATTGCAAGGAAAAATGCAAGGAGGAAAAAAGAGAGAGAGAGACGGAGATAGAGAGACAGAGAGCAAAGGAGGGGGGAGGGATTGCCTCACTGGAGTATGGAGAATGAGTGAATCAATGAAAACATGATAATGAATTATTTCCTCGCCAGCGAGGGAGTTGGAGAGGGGGAGATAAAAGCAGACCACATGCTGTGCCGCTAACAGCCAGGGGGTGAGGGTTGTAGAGCGTTGGGGGGGGGGGGGGGAGAGACTGCCTGTGAATCACGGTGCGTCGGAAACACGCTGGCCGCACCCCCAGGACCTCACGCCGCGGGGTGCAAAGGACAGTAGGGGGTAGGGAGAAAAGGGGAATTAAAAAAGCATCGAGACAGCAAAGAGAAAAAGGGCGGAGGAGGAAGGGAGACGGCGGAAGAGAAGAAGGGTAACGCTGTAGGTCACGTCCGAGATGCCCCCCCACCCACCCACCCACCCACCATCAGACAACATTATGAATTCTACATCTCCAAGGCTAACTGAGGAAGCAGAGATGGAGCGATAGATGGAAGAAGGGGTGGTGTGTAAGGGAGGGGCGGAGGATGGAAGGAAGGGGATTTATTCACCACCACATATTAGATGTCGGTGAGGGCGTGTCACTCACCAGGAGTCGTGTCTTAACCACATGGACCCGGGCCGGGCGTCCCTATTTAAGGTTGTCAAAATATATATCTTTTTTTAAATCGGAAAATAGCATATTACCCGCATATTTCAACTTTTATGTTTTTCCCCCCCCCCAAAAAAAGTGTTGCACACAAAAGTAATGAAAGTAGCAGATCTAAAAGCTCACTTATGGTTTTGGACATACAAGGTTGGGCTCAAGTACTGTAGTTAATGATTTTCTCATGATGTTACAGATGTGTAACATGTCTACTATTGAAGCAATTATCACTATTTTGGAGTCACGATGGAGTCAATAATGGTTTAGTATGCTGAAATTATCCGTATTACAGAAATGGCACAATGTAATGAACACAAAAAGTAGACTGCACAATCTATTTCTGCCAAATATAAAACTCCAGCCTGAATTTCTATCTAGAAGATAGTTTGCGGTGTTTGTAGTACAAAAATGACTGCAATTTTTTTAAGAAAAAGAACACACACATATCCCTTAAACAGTGAACT
Organism: Protomyctophum bolini; assembly: GCF_963924005.1. Classification (NCBI taxonomy): domain Eukaryota; kingdom Metazoa; phylum Chordata; class Actinopteri; order Myctophiformes; family Myctophidae; genus Protomyctophum; species Protomyctophum bolini. The sequence continues at coordinate 34,339,578 of NC_137874.1, read as the reverse complement.
GGGATAACAATGATGCAATAGCTAAAAGTCCTATGAAGTTGTTGCAGTTGATTTTGGGATTTTCTTTTATGCAGCAGTAGTGGATTTTCCCTTAGTTCATTCTGTCTATATTATTTATATGAATTAAAACAAAGTACATTATTAATATAACCCAGCTAGGCTGCCAGAGACTCAGGTTTCTGAGGACTCTGTTAGATGTGCAGCAACCTCAACTCAACAGAGCTCATTTAGCAGTATTTCTGGTACGCCGCCCACCTATTTCATTGTAATTACATTTAGGCTCTCAGGTGTTTGATCTGTTTAATGGCTCCACATTAGTCTATATACTGTAGGTAACAGCTGCATGCTGATGGGTAGAGCCCAAGGCATAGTGCAGTCTGTATAGGTAACAGCTGCATGCTGATGGGTAGAGCCCAAGGCATAGTGCAGTCTGTATAGGTAACAGCTGCATGCTGATGGGTAGAGCCCAAGGCATAGTGCAGTCTGTATAGGTAACAGCTGCATGCTGATGGGTAGAGCCCAAGGCATAGTGCAGTCTGTATAGGTAACAGCTGCATGCTGATGGGTAGAGCCCAAGGCATAGTGCAGTCTGTATAGGTAACAGCTGCATGCTGATGGGTAGAGCACAAGGCACAGTGCTTCAGCATGAGTATCTAGTCTACAATCTACATCCTCAGGTTGTTCTGCAGGAGTGACCACACACAAGTGACCTCAACAGTGACCACCCACAAGTGACCTCAACAGTGACCACCATCAACAGTGACCACCATCAACAGTGACCACCATCAACAGTGACCACCATCATCAGTGACCAGTTGACCACCATCAACAGTGACCACAACAGTGACCACCATCAACAGTGACCACCATCAACAGTGACCACCATCAACAGTGACCACCATCAACAGTGACCACAACAGTGACCACCATCAACAGTGACCACAACAGTGACCACCATCAACAGTGACCACAACAGTGACCACCATCAACAGTGACCACCATCAACAGTGACCACAACAGTGACCACCATCAACAGTGACCACCATCAACAGTGACCACCATCAACAGTGACCACCATCATCAGTGACCAGTTGACCACCATCAACAGTGACCACCATCAACAGTGACCACAACAGTGACCACCATCAACAGTGACCACAACAGTGACCACCATCAACAGTGACCACAACAGTGACCACCATCAACAGTGACCACCATCAACAGTGACCACAACAGTGACCACCATCAACAGTGACCACCATCAACAGTGACCACAACAGTGACCACCATCAACAGTGACCACCATCAACAGTGACCACCATCAACAGTGACCACCATCAACAGTGACCACCATCATCAGTGACCAGTTGACCACCATCAACAGTGACCACAACAGTGACCACCATCAACAGTGACCACCATCAACAGTGACCACCATCAACAGTGACCATCAACAGTGACCAACATCAACAGTGACCACCATCAACAGTGACCACCATCAACAGTGACCACCATCAACAGTGACCACCATCAACAGTGACCACCATCAACAGTGACCACAACAGTGACCACCATCAACAGTGACCACCATCAACAGTGACCACAACAGTGACCACCATCAACAGTGACCACCATCAACAGTGACCACCATCAACAGTGACCCCCATCAACAGTGACCACAACAGTGACCACAACAGTGACCACCATCAACAGTGACCACCATCAACAGTGACCACCATCAACAGTGAGCACCATCAACAGTGACCACAACAGTGACCACCATCAACAGTGACCACCATCAACAGTGACCACCATCAACAGTGACCACAACAGTGACCACCATCAACAGTGACCACCATCAACAGTGATCACCATCAACAGTGACCACAACAGTGACCACCATCAACAGTGACCACCATCAACAGTGACCACAACAGTGACCACCATCAACAGTGACCACCATCAACAGTGACCACAACAGTGACCACCATCAACAGTGACCACCATCAAGAGCATCCTGACTAGAGGACTGGGATCTAACGTTGAGGTTGCCTGGAAACCACACCAAAAAAATTATAATACATTTCGCTCACCCCAGAGTTGTGGGTGACCAATCAGAGCCCACAATTCAAAGTGAGTTACGGAATGGGACCTGAAGGAGCCCAATCCTACTCCTGACCTGACCATGCAGCTGGTATGGGAGCTGCCACGCCGCCACTCCTTCCTTCCGGAGCATAGCTTGGTGCGCGCGGCCCGGCACATCGTCTGAGGTGCAGATTTCACTCCCTCCAAGCATTATACCGCCATGGTAGCCAATGCTAAGGGGATCATCCAAGATCACCACCACCACAGCCACAATTAATCTGTTCACACTGCTGAGCTCAGCCAGGGGGTGTACCGCAGTATCACATGAACAGACAAAGGGACATTTTCCACAGTCAGGCTACTTAGGAGTTGTGCGTGCACGCGTGCGTGTGTGTGTGTGTGTGTGTGTGTGTGTGTGTGTGTGTGTGTGTGTGTGTGAGTGTGTGTGTGTGTGTGTGTGCGTGCGCACAGTACAACAGCAGCACCATAGAGGAGATTGGGCTATTTTCAGCATGCAACCAAACATAAAACGACTTGTCTTTTAGTTCTGCTGTACAGTATGTCTTGTCCACTAGTCCCTCCCTAACATTTTAGTCTAGTCATAGTTTTAGTCATCATATAGCTCAGTTTGTATTTAGTTTTTGTCAGTGAAAAAAGGTAGTCGACGGACATTTTTAGTCGACAAAACCAACACTGCTATACCAGCGGTCCTGCGCGGTAAGGGGTGTAAGCACACTAAAGCCGTGATACTCGGTCCAGTCACTTCCCAACAACACGGTACGTTAACAGGCTCAAATGGAACCCTGCCAGACTGGGAAGTGAAAATGAAATAGCCTATACCCTATAGGCTCAGCGTGCATTCCAGGCTGGCAGTGTGGAAAGAAAGGGTTCTGCCGGATTAATACACAACAAAATGAAATATAGAGCTACAGTCAGTTGTTGTTGGATGGTTGGATGTTTTCGTTAACCCATCAAGACCTGAGACCAGATTCTACTAATGTCAAAACAGATTTCTGATCAGTGGTTCTCAAACTATTTTCATGTCAAGGACCCCAAACATTTATATATGTAATTAATTGGCCGCAGACCACCCATCTGAAAATATGTTGTTTCAGACAGGTAAATGTTCCCTTAGGGGCACCATTTTCAAAGTCGACTTTGAAATGTTTAAGTCAACTTTGAAATGTCCCCTTAGGGGCACCATTTCAAAGTCAACTTTGAAATTTCAAAGTCGACTTTGAAATTTCAAAGTGGACTTTGAAATGTTAAAGTCGACTTTGAAATGTCCCGTTCCAACCCCCCAGAAGTAAAGATATCAGTTATTGTTTTCCAATCACGTGATCCAAACGTGTGACTTATCTCTCAGTGTCCGCGGAAAACCTTACATGTCTTTCAAAGTTTTCAAAAATGGCCGATAAAACAAATAAAACAAAAGTCGGGATAGTCGTGTTCAACAGGGAAAGAGGTCTTTATCAATTAGGTCGGGGAAGTTGGGTTTGGGGGTCAAAGTGTTAAGGAAACTGGCGGTTCCACGAACCATACAAGATACCCTTTTATTTCACTTGAGCATCTGCCCCATAAAATGACACTGTGTGCACTAGTGTGTTCTCAATCTTATTATGCACAACAACGTTTACAGGGACAACACTTCATGTGCCCTCTCCTCTCCTCTCCTCTCCTCTCCTCTCCTCTCCTCTCCTCTCCTCTCCTCTCCTCTCCGTGAATTAACAGCATCAACTAAGTGCCTCACAAAAGAAATCACTCCCAGATTAAACAGACAGCATACAGTTGCCATGGGGATTCGCCGGGCTTTTCTCACTATACTGTAGTTATTTAGATTAGAACACGTGTGTGTGTGTGTGTGTGTGTGTGTGTGTGTGTGTGTGTGTGTGTGTGTGTGTGTGTGTGTGTGTGTGTGTGTGTGTTAGTGGGGAGCGGAAATACGTAATTCTTTAACTTCTGCAGTTGTCACATAATGTCACAAGACAGAGCCACGGGCAACGAGACAGACAGACAGAAAGTAATACAGAAAGATTTTTATAATATATTTAAAAAAAAAAGTTAAGTATTGTATTATATTACAAGTTACCGCATTCTGGTAATATATTACGTAATATATTAAGTTACGTAGTGTTAGTTACCCAACACTGAACATTTGGCAGGACTATAGAGAGTACATGTGAAATTGATTGAGCAACTGCATGGCCCATATTTCACCTCCAACATATTGATAATTTACAGACAAGCTGCCAGAACAGAGATGAGCATGGAGTGTCTACACTGTACTTCTCCTCCCTTCCTCTGTGTGTGTGTGTGTGTGTGTGTGTGTGTGTGTGTGTGTGTGTGTGTGTGTGTGTCTGTGTGTGTGTGTGTGTGTGTGTGTGTGTGTGTGTGTGTGTGTATGTGTGTGTGTGTGCGTGCGTGCGTGCGTGTGTGTGTGTGTGCATGTGCGAGCATTGAGCATGGAGTGTCTGCACTTCTCCTCTCCTGCCTGTCAGATCCACGTCTGACGAGCTGCCGGGAACTGCTGCTGGCCTGAGCCGCCTCGAACTCGCCTCTTAATTGACCACATGCACATCGCGGCCATCTTGCCATATAAGTTAATGGCAGGGTGGTAACTATAGGTGTGATTTCCTTTTGACAGCCCAAACAGAAAAGTCCTATCAAACAACGTCAAGCTTGAATGATCCTCTTTCTATCTGCAAAGTGTTTGTTTCAGAAGAATACACTGTAGACATCTTATGAGCTACTTTCTTTCCTTGCAGGTGATTATTTTTAAGTGTTGCCGTTTTGGAAGTGCTCGTTGGATATCTCAACACTGCCCTGCACTGCGCACCACCTGTTTTGAATTGGCACATAATGCAGGAGGACGTTTTACTGAAAATGAGCGGTTCCAAACTCTGATGGCAAGATGGCCGCAGTCTGCAAATAGTCAATACCGATACATGAATAGGTCTGCCTTTATGAACACACAATGAATATAGCAATTATATTAGGCAATAATGGGTTTAATACAGTTTTTTCTTTAATACTGTTTTTTCTTGAACTTAAAACAGAGTGACAGAGTGAAACAGGAGGCATTTCCAGACCTCTCCTACGCAAGGGGATTAGAGTGACACGCCCACCCACCCAGCGGCAGACACTGCGTGGAGAAGACTGTGTAAAACGCACAGTGAGTTAGAAGAAGCACTCTGGACGTGATATCCAAAGCTCGCCTGTCAAAAAAACGCTTTGTGTTCCCTAATAGAACGCCACTAGGAGATCATTTACGCCAGTCTCTCTCCTTTCTCCTCTGCTATACGGCGCTGCAGAATGGAGGTGCTGCCAAGGCCCAAAGACTCACACACATGTTTCCCTATAGATACCTGACAGTGGGTAATTACCCAGGCATGCGGCTGACATGACATGGGATTTGCCAGGAAGATCCCCCCCAACACACACACACACACGCACACACACACACACACACACACACACACACACACATGCAATAGTACACACGTAGGCAATTAGCCTTGAAGGTGGAGACAGGGTGGACCACAGAGAAGGGAAGAGAAATGAAAAGACAGGAAATGAAAAAAAAATAGAAGGGAGAGAGAGACAGAGAGAGAGAGAGAGAGAGAGAGAGAGAGAGAGAGAGAGAGAGAGGAAAAGTAATGGAAAAATTGAAAAAACTTATCTAAATTCAGAGAGAGAGAGAGAGACAGATAGACAGACAGACAGACAGACAGACAGACAGAGATGAGGAGAGGAGAGGAGAGGAGAGGAGAAGGAACG